>NC_137983.1:600000-1107500 GCF_963924665.1 Micromys minutus
AATGTGCATGTGCACATATGGTGTGTGTGTTTAAGCACATGTGGGGTGTATATGTGCACACGTGTGTGCACACATGTGGTATGTGTGCACATTTTGTGTGTATGTGCAGATATAGATTATGTGTGTACATGTGGCATACATGTGCACATGTGCTGTGTGTTTGAACACATGTGGAATGTGTTTGTGCACATGTGGTGTCTGTGCTCACATGTAGTATGTGTATGTGCACACATGGTGTGTGTGCACATGTGGTATGCATGTGTACATGGGGTATGTGTGTGCGTGTGCATATGTGGTGTATGTATGTGAGTGTGTATGTGTGTATGTACATGTGGAATGTGTGTTGTAGTGGTGAATTAGCTTTTGGTGAGTCATGTGCCCTGCACCCACCCAAGTACTTGCTGGATTCATGAATAAAAGACACACATGCACCAGCAAATATTGTTATGACTTGCCTAGCTCAATGGCTGGCCACTTCTAAACCTCACACAGCTAGCAAAACTTCTCTTCAGTATCCCTGGATTAACATTTTTGAAAATCGATATTTCATCTCTGCTACCCCAGACCCAACCAGGGAAATGGCCCGAAGGCATTTCTTTATTATCAGTCAAAGCCTGACTTCTGTAGGCCAAGCCTGGTCAAAACAAAGAAGAAACAGTAGATTAAATGTAAAGTCCTTTCTACAGCAGTGCCAGGGACTCCTCACAGCAGCCTATGTCATTACCAGGAAACATGGCATATGGGAGGTGAAAAAAGACAAAGCATTAGAATTAACCTCCAACATGTGTGTTTATGCACAAGTGGAGTGTGTGTGCACAAGTGGGGCTTTGCATATTTGGGTGGGACATGTGGTATGTATGTGCACATGACGTGCCCAGAGATGGACCCTGACTTTCTTCCACAATCATTCCCCATATTCTCTCCTCTCCTCTCCTCTCCTCCCCTCCCCTCCCCTCCCCTCTCCTCTCCTCCCCTCTCCTCTGCTCTCCTCTCCTCTCCTCTGCTCTGCTCTGCTCTGCTCTCCTCTCCTCTCCTCTCCTCTCCTCTGCTCTGCTCTGCTCTCCTCTCCTCCCCTCTCCTCTCCTCTCCTCCCCTCCCCTCTCCTCTCCTCTCCTCTCCTCTCCTCCCCTCCCCTCCCCTCTCCTCTCCTCTCCTCTCCTCCCCTCCCCTCCCCTCCCCTCTCCTCTCTTCTCCTCTCCTCCCCTCTCCTCTGCTCTCCTCTCCTCTCCTCCCCTCTCCTCTGCTCTCCTCTCCTCTCCTCCCCTCTCCTCTGCTCTTCTCTGCTCTCCTCTCCTCCCCTCTCCTCTGCTCTGCTCTGCTCTCCTCTCCTCTCCTCCCCTCTCCTCTCCTCTCCTCCCCTCTCCTCTCCTCTCCTCCCCTCTCCTCTGCTCTCCTCTCCTCTCCTCCCCTCTCCTCTGCTCTCCTCTCCTCCCCTCTCCTCTGCTCTGCTCTGCTCTCCTCTCTTCTCCTCTCCTCTGCTCTGCTCTGCTCTCCTCTCCTCTCCTCCCCTCTCCTCTCCTCCCCTCTCCTCTCCTCCCCTCTCCTCTCCTCCCCTCTCCTCTCCTCTCCTCTGCTCTGCTCTGCTCTCCTCTCCTCTCCTCCCCTCCCCTCCCCTCCCCTCTCCTCTCCTCTCCTCTCCTCCCCTCTCCTCTCCTCTCCTCCCCTCCCCTCTCCTCTCCTCTCCTCTCCTCCCCTCTCCTCTGCTCTCCTCTGCTCTGCTCTCCTCTCCTCTCCTCCCCTCTCCTCTCCTCTCCTCTCCTCTCCTCTCCTCTCCTCTGCTCTCCTCTGCTCTGCTCTCCTCTCCTCTCCTCCCCTCCCCTCTCCTCTCCTCTCCTCTCCTCTCCTCCCCTCCCCTCTCCTCTCCTCCCCTCCCCTCCCCTCCCCTCTCCTCTCCTCTCCTCTCCTCTCCTCTGCTCTCCTCTGTTCTTCTTCAAGACAGGGTTTCTCTCTGCAGCTCCAGATGTCCTGGAACTCACTCTGTAGACCAGGCTGCTCTTGAACTCACAAGAATCCTCCTGCCTCTGCCTCCTGAGTGCTGGCCCCAGCTCACTTCTGTTTTCTGAGGTCCTCTCCTGCTGAGCTGTGCCCATAGCCATTGAATCTATTCTCTGAAAAATAACTTTAGACGTTCACAGGAAGTGTTTGCATTTCCATCCCAGACTCTAGTTGTCGTCCACCCCCTGACAGAACCACATACATTTCAGAACACACTGTGAATGAAGGAGGCTTTTGCTGTGACATGTCTCTGTTCACTAACAGGACAGCCAGAGCACAGAAAGGATGTCTGCTCTAGACCACAGGGTCTCTATAGAAGGGTTTGTATATTTAATTTGTTACTTCATCTGTTTTGACCAGGCATGGCTGGTCCCTACAGAGGACAGTAGAGAGTATCAGATCCCCTGAAATTGGAGTTACAGATGGTTGTGAGCCACAGCTCTGGTGCTTGAAATTGAAAGAGAACCTGTGTCTTCTGAAAGAGTGTCCAATGCTCTTTACCACCAAGCCATCTCTCCAGCCTCAGTGGGCATGTTTTCTATGTCTGTGTGGTGTGTTTTGGTGTGCATAGATGCTGTGTGTGTGCATGTGTGTTGCACATTTGCACTTGTACAGACTATAGAATGACATCAGGTGCCTTCAGCTGCTCTCCTCCTTATCTATCTCGCCGGAACAGAACTCTCTGGTTGACACCAGCTTGCTCCAGGGGTCCCGTGTCTCTGATTGACACCAGCTTGCTCCAGGGGTCCCATGTCTCTTTCCCCATGCACAGGCAGGGCTGGCTCTACCACTGCCCAGCATCTGGTGGATGATGTGGATATGAAGTCAGGTTTTCATATTTGTGTGGTGTACCAGTGAGTTTAGCTATACCACGTTGTCTCCCATTGGGTTGAATGAATACACACACACACACACACACACACACACACACACACCAGTTAATTTTAAAATGCCTTGGCTTCCTCAAAGGCTGGGCACTCCTAAACCTTCCCCTGCTACTCTAAGCCTCATTGTGCAAGTGGCCAGTGGCCACTCACCCAAATCCTCACATGGCTGGTTGGCTTTCTCTCCTGCAGCTCCTGTGTCCCATCCTTCTCCCCTGAGTCATGTTGGTTCCATGTCTCTCCTCCTTTCTCCTGCATCCTAGCCCACTCAAATAGAAGGATCTCACCCTATCTTCCTTTGCCCAGCAATTTGCCACTGGCATCTTTATTGATAATAAAAAAACAATTTGGGGCAAGGACCGTCAGCATTTGGATAAGCAGATTTCCAGTAAAATCAAAGCATTAGAACCAATTCCCAATGGTGTGATAATTGCTGTACCTGCTGAGCCGTCTCCCCAGGACTGAGGCAAACTTTTATTTGGTGGGGAAGATAATGGAATCGGGTATCTGAGCAGAGGGAACTGTCTGTGCAAAGGTCCTGGGGCAGGAAGAGGATGAGTTTCCCAGTGGTGCTGAGGGAGGTGGGGGAGCAAAAGAGAGACTTGTGTGAGCATGTTCCCACCTAGAAAATAAAGTAATAAAATGATTTAAAGGGAAAAGGGACACAGGGGCTGGTAGAGCGCTTGCCTAGCATGCTTGAGGCCATGTGTGCAGCTTCACAAAACGAGCATCATGGCACATACCTTGCACCCCAGCACTTTGGATGTGGAAGCAGGAAGATCAGGAGATCAAAGTCATCCTGAGCTGCAAACCAAGTTGGAGGACAGCCTGGGACATGTGAGTCTCTGTCTCAAAACACAAAAGACAAACTAAAAGTCTAAGGAAGGTGTTCTAACGTGCAGTGTATGGCTGGCCATGCACATTTTACAGCCCATCAATTTAGACACTGTACTGGTGCAATGCACAAGTTAAAAAAAACAAGTTTTTAGCTAACAAACTCAGTGGGTGGTTCCCTCCTTTAATCCCAGCACTTTGAAGGCAGAGGCAAGTGGATCCCTGAACTGGAAACTAGTCTGGTCTACCAAGAGAGTTCAAGGACTACACAGAGAAATCCTGTTTTGAAAAATAGACAAACAACAAAAGAAAGAAATTTTAGTAAACAAAACTAAAGCAAATGAGGACAGTCTCTTTCTGTCTGTCTGTCTGTCTGTCTGTCTGTCTGTCTGTCTGTGTCTCTCTCTCTCTCTCTCTCTCTCTCTCTCTCTAGCATCTTGGTAGTGGGCACTGTGGTGGCTCAGAGACAAGGTGACCTCAAGGGGAACTCCCACAGCCCTGGCTGGCAGCCAGGCAGGTGCTAGGAACTGCCCCTTAGATGTGGGATCCAACCCGAGACCCCTGCCCGCCCACAGCACAGGGCCTCCTGGGGTTTCCGCATTCAATACCTGTCTACCTTCGAAGCCACTTCCTGTCTGTCTCTCTGTCTGCCAGCCTCACACCTGGCATGCTCCCTGCCCCGCTTTCTTGTTGGCAGCTGCAGTAGGGCACGCAGGAACCCCAAGTGTTCCCAGGTCACAGCCTGGCCTTGCCATTGGCCCCTCTGTGTATCTTCCAGGGACAAATCGGGACTCAAAGCACCTGGCCTGGAGAGTCGCTGCAATCTAGGGCCTTACTCCAGAAGCTCCTCTTGGGGGCATTGTTCCAGAATTTTCCAGAAAGGGCCAACTTCTGCAAGAGACCTTCCCTGACTGTCCCAGCCATAGGTGCATATAAACCTATCTCAAAAACAGAACAAAATCGAGGGTTAGAGATGGTGCTGTGGGTAGGAATGTTTGCGTTAGTGCAAGCACGCAGGTGTGAGCACCTGAGTTCAGGCCCCAGCAGCTGCAGCATGCCAGGCATGGCCACATGCAAGCTAGCCCAGGCATGGCCACATGTGAGCTAGCCCAGTCCGGGGACAGGAGGTGGCTGCTGCTTGCTGGTCGCCAACCTAACTCCAAGTTCAGTGAATTCTCCTGCTTCATGAGAGTACGGTAGACAGTGGCACAGAGGGATGCCAGGTGCCTTGCATGTGCCCGCAGATGCACCTGTACACACAGGATCATACACCAAACAATAAATTAAACGATGAAAACAAAGTCTGTATGGCTCAGTCACCATCATTGACACCAATACGATAATCTCTTTTTTAAATGTTTTATCATATTTATATTTACTAAGGGAGAGGTGAATGCCAAGCAGTAAGGACAACTTGTAGGAGTTGGTTCTCTTTCCACTGTGCATTCCAGAGGTCTAGAACTCAGGCCACCAGGCTTGCCAGCAACCACCCACTGATGGATCTTGCCTTTCCTCACCCAGCTTCCTCTTAGCTTCAGCTCTGTCTCCACAAGAGCCCATTCCCAAGTCACTCTTCCAGGAGACTTCACAGGAGTCCCCCATCCCAGACCCTTTAACTCAAGATCTTCAGACATTGGGGGAAAAAAATCTTTGAATGAAGTCACTTTAGGTCGGTGTCTACTGTGTTCGGACTTCTCTATGTGACCCAACCTCATGTGCCCTGTATACTTTCCCCAGCCACCCCCTGTTGACACAGGCTGGCACTTCTGAGAAAAGCTAGGCCCTTAAACCACCTGCACCCCACCCCCACCCTCTGCCTGCCTTTGGTGGCAGAGAACTGACTTGTGTGGTTTCCAGAGAACCCAGATTGTTGACACCAGGTCAGAGAGCAGAGACTAGGACTGTATGAGTGGGACACAGCAGAGACCCAAGCTCCTTCCTCCAGGATGAGGACTTTCACAAACTTGGAAGGGCAGCTTGTTTGGTCCTTAGGCTTGAGGCTGGCCGGGACCTGGACTCCATTATATGCAGCGCTGCGGGTTCCAGAGTGCATCCGTGCTGTTCCACATGCTCCCACACTGTTCCACATGTCTCATGACAGCATCCAAAGACCTGCAATTCCCTGGACCCTGGGGCCCCTGAAGGGAAGCCTGAAGGCCCAAAGGTTCCCAAGGCAAGACCTGGATCTTGGCCTAGCTGACTTCTCCTAACAAATATATTCAGTGTCTGGGGAGGGCTGTGCCCTGACCAAGCATGCACACAGGTAGACCTGGAAAAGAATAGACAAGGGCTTCATAAGATGTTTGGAGCTCTCTCACTGTATCTCACCGTGTCTCAGTATCTCTCACTGTCTCTCATGTCTCAGTGTCTGTTTCTGTCTCTGTCTCCATTTCTCTCTTCCAATTAACTTTCTGAATATGGATAATTGTAGATGTTTTCTTTTTTAGCTATTAGTGCATATTGTGTGTGTTTACTTCTATTTGTGTTGTGATGTCACTGAGTGTCTTCTCTTTACACGTGAAGGTTTGCTGAGCCTGAGCAGGTTTGGCTGCATGTACTTGGGGATGTGACCTTGGGCCTTCTGCTTGTGTGGCAAATGCTTTCCTGGCTGAGCCTTCTCTGGGCCTTTAGAACTAGCAGTTAACTTTCAGTTTAACAGTTCCTCTTGGAGTCAGATTAGATTCCCTCAAAGCCAGGGGTCCACCCAGGAACCTCTGCAGCTGCTGCCTGTGGAGATCTGAACCCTAAGGAGCTAGTATCCCTCAAATCCTTCCCAACGCTCTGCTGTGGCAAACTTCATGCAAACATCACAGTTTTCTGGGCCCTTTGCTGTGCCAGGGCCCCACCCACTATCTATCATGATTTTTTGGGAAGATTTATTTTTCTTAGATTTATTTATTATGGATAGAGTGTTCCACCTGCATGTTTGACTGCAGGTCAGAAGCACCAGATCCCATCACAGATGGTTGTGAGCCACCATGTAGTTGCTGGGATTTGAACTCAGGACCTCTGGAAGAGCTGTCAGTTCTCTTAACCGCTGAGCCATCTCTCCAACCCTGGAAAACAATCTTTACACATTTCTACAGGGTCTCAGTCTATAGCCCAGGCTAGCCTCACACTTTAAGCAATCCTTCTGCTTCAGCTTTCCTCAAGTGACACGTGTGCCCCACCACAACCCAGTTGTTTTTGTTTTATTACTTTTTAGCATTTACTTATTTATGTCTGTGTGTGCTCGCTCACAAACACACACACACACATACACACACACACGCATATGTCGGGCATGCATGTGGAGGTCAGAAGACAACCTGTGAGAATCGGTTCTCTTCTCCCACGTGTGTTGCACGGACTGAGCTCAAGCACCCTGGCTGCAGTCAGCACCTTTCCCTGTGAGCCATCCTTGTACTGGTTTAGTTTATTTTGCATCAGGATCTCATGCTGTAGCCCAGGCTAACCCCAAACTTCTCATCCTTCTCTTCTCAGAGAACAGTTCTACCTCTTGCTGTGCCTTCCCATTGAAGGGCATGAGGGACCTGGGCCTCAGTTTCCATGTCCCTAAAAGCACAGACACAACTTCCCATTCCAGCACTAGGAAAACTGAGGTAAGAGGATCTTGAGTTCAGCATCATCTTGGGCTACACAAAGAGCTTGAGGCCAGCTTCTAGTATATGAAAAGAAGGTTCTGGAGGTACTACTTAAGGGTGGAGCCCCCCACAGTAAGAGGACTGGGGACTGGCTCAGCTACAAAACAGTGGATATTAGTATGTATGAGGTTCTTGGGTTTCTTCTCCAGCTCAACAAAAATGTAATGACTAAAATAGCGATCAGGTTTGAGGTTTTCTCTAGTGGAATTTGTCAGGGTCTCAGGAGCCCTGTGTGCTGTCCCCTCACTTCCTTGGTACAATCACCACCTGGTCCCCCAGTGCTCAGATCTGCCCCCAGGCCGACATTTGCTGGAAGCCAGCGCAGAGGAGGCAGCATAGACTCAAGCTCACAGGTGGCTGTCAGGAGCCCACGGTGGCAAAGGGGAAACAGGGCTTTTGTGGTCTCCGGGTCCTCAATTTGCATAGCTACTTTTATATAGAAACCTTTCTAAGCTGTACTCAGCGGCCCTGCAGTGGGCCATGGGGTCAGGGCCCAGGGACAACAGCGGGTGCTTCCCATTTTGGGGGAATGTTATCATCAATGTCTTTCTAGAAAGATGACAGTGTGGTGACAGCTGGCACTCCGGGTCTCCTGGTGGCATCTCTGCCTTCCCTTGGCATCTGGGAAGGATGACACCTTTCTGAGGTTGGAGGGGACACTGACCCTATGAAGGGGACAGTGACCACCAGCCAAGACTTTCCCAAGTGCCCCTCCTCTTTGTGTGGCCTGTGACATCTCAGGGAACTCCTCTGGGAAATGTCACATTCTAGTCTAATTGTGCAGTGGAGGGAGTTGAAGTTAGAAGGGACAGGTGACTAAGCAGGCCTTGCCCTGCTCCTACCTCAGGTTGATGGCAAATCCACTCAACAGTGGTGCAGGGCAGTAACAGGTCACCCAGAGCCCTCGTGCTGGCCAGTGGGAGGGACTGAAGGAAACACGACGACTACTTAATATAGATGGCTTTACTGCATCGCTTTTTGTGTAGGGGGTGGGAGTATGAACACGCAGGTGCAGGTGCCTGTGGAGGACAGAAGAGGGCGCTAGAGTCCTGGAGCTGCAGTTGTGAGCCTCCCTGTGGGAACCGAAATTGAATCCTCCACAAGAACAAGTGCTCTTAACTACTGAGCCGTCTTTCCAGCCCCTACCACCTCCCCTGCGCTCTCTCTCTCTCTCTCTCTCTCTCTCTCTCTCTCTCTCTCTCTCTCTCTCTCTCTCTCTCTCTTTCTCTCTCTCTCTCTCTCTGTTTCTCTCTCTTTGTTTCTTCCTTCCTTCTTTTCTTTCTTTTTTCTTTTTATTGGCTATTCACTGTATTTACATTTCAAATGTTATCTCCTTACTCCCTTCCCCTTCCACTGTTCCTTCTTTCTAAGACTTGCTCCTTCTATATAGCCTAGACTAGCTTCAAACACATGGTAATCCTCCTGCCCCAGCTTCCCAGTCCTGATAACAGGCACGGAAAAAGCTACCATACTCAATTTTTTCTGTTGTTTTATTTTTTATTTTTTTCAAGAGAAGGTTGCCCTTCCCTCTGTAGACCTGGCTGGCCTTGAATCCACCTGCCTCTTCTTCCCAAGTTCTGAGACTAAAGGGGTGTGCCATCATGCCTGGAAAATCTTTATTTAGTATTTTATTGCATTATTAGAGTACATGTGTGTGTGACACAGTACACTTGTGTGAACCAGAGGACAACTTCCAGGAGTCAGTTTTCTCCCTCGATCACACGGGTCCTGGGTTGTTGGGCACGGTGGCTCTCCCTCGATCACACGGGTCCTGGGTTGTTGGGCACGGTGGCAAGCGCTCTCAACCACTTACACATTTATTTGGCCAGCTAATGCTTTAGAATTTTAGAGACTGAGTCTCACTCTGGAGTCAGGCTGGCCTTGAACTTCAGGCAATCCTCCTGCCTTTGTGTTCTGAGTGAGGTCTGACAGGAAAGAGTCACCATGCCCAGCTCTCTTCCTTTTGAAATTTCTGGGGTTTGGTTTTGGGGCATTCTTTGTTTGTTTTGTTTATGACAGAGTCTCACTAGGTAGCCCAGGCTAGTCTTCAACCTGCAGTGGTCCTCCTGCCTCTGTTTCTGAGTACTGAGGTGGCAGGCTCTGCCCTCCCCACACCCAGGCCTCCACTTCTCTGTGTTTCCTCCTCATAACAGCTTTCTCAGAAATGCCAGCTCCGCAGCTTATGAGACATCCGCTTCACTGCCTGGCATCTCTGTGGAGCTTGCTGTGCAAATAGGGAACTGGCTCATTGCTCAGTGAGCGCCACCTATGGGGATGCTGGAGAGATGCTCTCCCGGCCCTTCCCACCCGCTGTGGTTCTATGTCCAAGGGGAGGAGAGGACAAGGCTGTGAGGAGTTAGCCGGGGACCCCTCCATGCTATCCTCTCTGGGAAATAGGATGAGCCACTTGCTCTTGGTTACGATGCCCCAGTTCCTGGTGCTGGAAGGACTTAAATACACCCTCTGCAGCCTGGTGCACACCTTCCACCCCCATGCTGGCAGACGCAGGCAGGTGGATGTCTGTGAGTTTCAGGCCAGCTCGGTCTACATACTCAACAGTGGTCTCAGCGTCCATTTGTCTGTCCCCACTTTAAAGTTTCAGGAAAAAAGATGCCTGCCTGCTGTGACCAGTCTTTGGGAAGCTGAGGCAGGAGGATTACCAGGTCCATCAGTCTGAGCTACAGTGTTTTCAGAAGGTGTGTGTAAGGCACTATACCAGCTGGGTGTGGCACACATGTCTGACCCAGCATCATGTGGGGTCAGGGCCAGTGCTACGGCTCAGTTTGGTAGCGGATCTTGCTGCTAAGCTCAGTGACCTATCCAACCCCTATCTCCAACCTCTACAAGTAGTCCTCTGACCCCCACACATGTCCACTGACAACTAATAATTAGAAACAATTTTTAAAACAAACTTAAACAAAGGTCTAGAGAGATTCCTCAGTGGATAAGGACCCCTGAGCCAGCTGAGGACCTGAGTTGGGCTCCCGGAACTCAGGTGGCCCGATCACAACCGTGTTAGCCCACTTCCAGGGCAATCACCCTCACACACGTGCACACAGACAATTAAAACACATTGTTACACTAATTAATTGATAATTAGTTAAATACAAAGAAGGAAAGGGGACGAGGACTGAGAAGGGAAGGGAGGGGGAGGGGCGGCAGTTGGCAGCTGAGACTCGGAGGTTATCTGTAGATGCTGGATGAGGCTGAAGATGTGGGTGGGCGTCGGAAGGGCAGCCAGGCATGTGGGGTATACTGAGGCAGGGTCTCTCTAAGAACTTCCCCAGGGGAAGGCCCTAGCACATTTAACCAGAGGGCAGCCTCGGTCCAAGCCTCCTGGGACTGGCTTTGTTGAACACTACTGGTAGGGCTCCAACTTTCACCTGCCCAAGTTTCAAAGCTGTGCACCCTGGCCTGGGAAGTAAGGAGCCTTTGACTGTGGCTTCACACAAGAGGAGAAGCTTTGACTCCTATTTTTCACCAGGGCTTACAGACATCGAGGGACACGTGGCCACACTGAGGTCTGGCACAGCCTAGTAACCCACCAAGAGTCTGTGGCCCAGAGTGACTTTTCAGGCACAGGGGCTGGGAACTGCCCTCTGAGTGGTGTGTCTGGCCGAGTTATATCTGGCACAGCCGTTCCCTTTGGGTGGCTGCAGCTGCCCAGGCGGGGGCCACAGTGCCCGCTTCAGCACCCGTCCCGGCAGGTGCCAGAGGCCGCTTTACATAGCCACGCTTGGCGTCCTTCACTTGCCTCTGCCTGGTTCTGAGCGGGAGCCTGGGACTGGAAAGCTCCGGCCTCTGTCTCACTTCTACTTTTCACTTTTACTAGCCTGAGGAGAAAAGCGCTTGTCAAAGGGACCGGGGAGCCTGGGTGTGTGCTCCACCGGACGCAGTAGGGAAGGTGGGACTGAGTTAGAACCCCAACCCTGCTTCTAGCTGGCCAGCCGTGTAGCCGAAGCAGGGGTCAGACTGTGGTGGCCAGGGCCTCTGGACTGCTGTGTGGCCCAGGCTTCCCGGCTCTGGAAGATGAAAGTAATTACAGCAGTGTCTTTATAATATGTTGCTCTGCTTGGGACCTGATAAGTCTGTCTTTCTTTGAAAAACACAACCGACCAAACAAACAAACAGCCTCCGGAAAGGCGATGGTGATGTGCCACTTTAATCTGCATGAGGGAGGCAGAGGCAGGGGGATCTCTGGATGTGGCCAGCCTGGTCTACAGAATAAGCTCTGGGACAGCCTGGGTTACACACAGAAACCCTGATTCTGAAAACAAACAAAACAAAAACAGTCTCAGCATGTAGCCCTGGCTGGCCTGGAATTGCCTCTGAGCACACAGAGATCAGAGGTGTGCCGTCATGCCTGGATTTGAGTTTTTCTTTTAAAGAGCACATTTATTTGCTGTATTGTGTTTGTATAAGCCAGTGGGTAGCTACCAGAACACAGGGAACCCAAGCCATTTTGTTGCTCTGTTTTGTTTTGGAGTGTGTTTCTTTTCTGAGATAGAGTTTCAGAACTCAATTTCATTATGTGGCCAAAGCTGCTCTCTACTCTTTCTTGCAATCCTCCTGCCTCAGCCTTCTAAATGTTAGGATAGCAGGCAGGTGTGTGGAACACACATGCTGATTTTTTCTGTCTTTGTTGACATAGGGTTTCATGTATTTCAGGCTAACCCCAAACTCACTGTGTATCTAAGGATCATTTTTAAAATTTATTTATTTGATGTATATGTGTTCACTGTAGCTATCTTCAGAAACCCCAGAAGAGGGCATCAGATCTCATTACAGAGCCACCATGTAGTTGCTGGAATTTGAACTCAGGACCTCTGGAAGGGCAGTCAGTGCTCTAACCACTGAGCCATCTCTCCAGCCCCTAAGGATTATGTTGAGCTATAAATTCCTATCTCTATACCTGGAATGCTGGGTTTGTGCTGGAGGTGGAATTCAGGCTTTTATGAATGTTGAGTGAGAACTCTGCCAGCTGAGCCTCTGCGTGAGGCTCTTATTCCATTCATTTATTTTTAGTGTGTGTGTGTGTCTGTGAGTGTGTTTTTTTTTGCACACGAGTGAGTGAGTGCTCCCAGAGGCCACAGGTGTGTGAGCCTCTTGATCTGGGTGGGGGACTGAACCCCATCTCTGCTTGCTCTTGATCACAATTCCTCCCCTCCAAACCATTTTGTTGTTTTGAGACAAGGTCTCACTCTGTAGCCCTGGCTGTCCTGGACCCCACTGTGTAGACCAGGTCGGCTTCAAACTCACAGAGCATGGTGCCACCACCCAGCAGAACCCTTAGTTTTATTTTAAGTTGTATATTGTGTTTGTGTGTGTCTGAACAGCTTAAAGGGGGTCAGATGTGCTGGAGCAGGGTCACAGATGATGGTGACGGTGCTGTGTGGGTACTGGGACTGGGCCCAGGTCCTCTGCAAGAGCAGCAGGTGCTCCTCGCTGCTGAGCCAGCTCCAGCCTTGCTTTTCACTCGAACATGGGTCTCTCTCACAGTCGGGTTCAGATATGCCCTGGCCTCCTGCTTGGTTTTTCATTTAGGACAGAATCCAAGCTGTGAAGGGGGAAAAACTGGTCCAGGGAGGTGAAGCTACTTGCTTGGGCTGCCCAGCGGCTAGAGACTGACTTTCTAGCGGCTCTCTGTGATCCGATCCTCATCTCTCTGGATGTGGAAATGGAGCCTCCTTCCAACCCCCCAAGAACAGTACAACTCAGGGCAGTAGCCGAGTCGGGCTTAAATAGTGGCTCCCAAAATATCAGGCCAAGGATAGGCTGAGCCCGGCGCGGGCGCAGTTGGCTCACGTCGTGGTTTCCTGCTTGCTAAGATGTTTCCTGCCGATAGCCCACTAGCAGCCTTATCTGTGACCTGAGGGACACTCAGAGGACAGGCTGTCCTGGCCCTGGCAGGGGCCGTGAGAATGGGGAGGGGGACAGGCCCAGATGACTGTTGCTAGGCACTCGCTTGCGCACAGATTTTGGGAAAGAGTACTGTATTCGGAGTTCCGCTGCCGTGGAGCTGAGCCCCGGATGTCTCTCTCGCCACTGTCCAGCCCTCTGTGTCAATCAGGGGGCTCCAAGTCTGGGGGGCATACAGCTGGCCCTGGCCCTGGAGCCTCAGGGCTCTGCCACAGGGAGAGTAGGAACACAGGCGTCTGTCTGGAGGAGGGATGTTGCAGGTGAGGCTTCACAGACTGAAGTTCACCGGGAAGATCGCTTGGAAGGGGTGACCAGGCTAAGGGAATGCATGTGCAAATACTCAGAGTCAAGCTTTTACTGTCCCCATTTCTCAGAGGAGGAAATGGAGGTTACAAGATGGAGCTTTGAGTCGGAAAGTCTGATTCTTTATGCTTTTTTTAAAAAAATTGTATGCGTGCACATGTCATTCTGTGCATGGAGAAGTCACAGGGCAACCCGGAGGCAGCGGTTCTCTTCTCCCACCGTGTGGGTCCTGGTCCAAAGGCTTGGCAGCAAGCACCCACTGAGCCCTCTCACCCTCTGGAAATCTGATCCCCTCCCCCTTCCCTCACTGACCAAGACACAGACCTCTGGAGGATTCCTTTGCTATGGTTGTGGTTTTGATCTAGGGCCTTGTTCTGTGGCCCAAGCTTGAAGTCAGTCTCCTGCCTCAGTCTTTCCAGCATCAGCACACGCCACATTGATTTTTTGAGTCAGGCTTTCTCTGTGTAGCCTTGGCTGTACTTGCTCTCAATTTGTAGTCCAGGCTGGCCTTGAACTCACAGAGATCCACTTGCCTCTGCCTATGTCTCTGCCTCCCTAGAGCTGAGACTAAAGGCCTGTGCCAGCACACTCAGCCCTTGAAAAGTGTTTTTTTTCTTTACAATTACATAAATGACACTCAACACAGGTTTACCTGTATGTGTGTGCACGTGCACTTTTGTATGTGTGGGGGATGAGAAAGGAAGTTCATTGCTATGAATTCACTGAAACATTAAATTCATGCTTGAGTGACTTCCTTCACTTGGGATAGGAGCATCTCATCTTCTCCTCCCCACAGCTCGTACAATCCTGCAGCTCACCTGAGTGTGTATGCACTTCAAAATGGCCAGGACAGGGCTCCTGGGATGGCTCACTGGGTAAAGGCATTTGCCATCAGAGGACCCACATGGAGGAAGGAAAGACTGTCTTTTGATCTACATACATGGTACACACACACACACACACACAGAGAGAGAGAGAGAGAGAGAGAGAGAGAGAGAGAGAGAGAGAGAGAAATGTTTAAACAAGTGTGTGTCAATGGAGGTCCATGGGACCCATCTATGCTGTGGAACATTATTCAGCCTTGAAAAGGAGCAGAGCTCTGACACACATTGCCACAAGGACAGACACCGAATGGCAGAGCCAGGCACAAAAAGCCCCACAGCAGGGATCCCACTGCCATTCAGAATCCAGATCAATGCAGACAGACCCAGGAAGCAGGTCACAGGTTGCCGGGGCGGGGAGGGGGGTTTGAGGAAGCCAGTGGGCCAAGACTGCTGTTGAATATGGGTTTTCCTTCTGGAGCTACGTTTACTGCCAAACTGTACATTTCACCAATGTATGTCATGTAGATTTAAAATCAATTCAAATAGTTTAAGGGGCTGAAGATATGGCTTAGTTGTTAGGGTGCTTGTAGCTCAGTTAACATGCATGATGTCCTGGGTTCATTCCAAGTACCACATTAACTAGATGTGGTGGCAGTCACCTGTCACCTTGGCGCCGAGGAAGCGAGGCAGGGAGAAACCCTAAAACTCAAAGCTGTGTGTGGTAGTACACACCTGTAGTTCCAGCACCATGACCCCAAGGTACAAGACCCACTCAAATTTGTGGCCAGCCTAGGCTCCACAGTTTGACTCTGTTCCCCAGAATCGCACATGTTTTTATATGTATGTATTGGCCTATCTACATTTCCTTTATCTCGGTGGTGTATTTTGTGTGAGTGGGGCGTGCACATGGACGCCATGGGTCTTCTGTCTCCTCCGTATTCTCTTGAGTCAGAGTCCCACCGAACCTGGGGCAGGACTGGCAGCCCGCAAGTCTCAGCCGCTTCCATGGAAAGCGCTCTTGCCGCCACGCCATCCCAGCCCACTAAGGATGGATTTTCCAGTGTGTAACAGGGATAGGCACAGGGCAGAGTTCTACAGAACCATGGAGGAATTGTGGGGTTTTTCCGTCTGCGGATTTCGGCTGACTTCCTGCCGCTCAATCCGCTCACAGCTCAGGCCCTTCTGAGCCCATTTCCCAGATAGGGTATGCAAGGGTGCGGCAGGCTCCAGAGTCCTCGCGCGCAGCTCTCCCTCCTGTGCAACGGGGGAGGCGGGGAGGGTTGCGAGCATGGCCATGTGACCTCTCGCCTCCCACAAATCCTTTCCGTGGTTCTGCAGCTACAGCCAGGCCTTCTGGGAAGCTGTCCCAGGTGCAGCCTGTTTCTCTTGGAAGCTGTTTGGGTGGGAAACAAGTGGAGCCAAGGGGTGGAGCCTGTGCAGGAAGGGGCGGGACTCAGGGCCCGTGGTATCTCCTCTGCTCTCCGGGCTTGGTTGATGAGAGTGGTTGCCTGTTGAACTCAGTGTCTGCGTGTGAGAGCTCAGATGTGTGCAATTACATGCACACAGAAGACACAGAACTACGTCAAGGGTCGTTCCCTATCACTGTCTTTGCCTTACTCCTTTGAGTCATCCACTTTCTGAACCTAGAAATTTTTGGGAGTCCCACTCACCCTCTTGCCCTTCTTGATGTTGGGTTGCAGGCATCTGTGGGACTCAGCTTCTTACATGGATATTTTGTCAAAGATCAGGGTGCAGATGCTTGCACAGCAAGTGCTTATAACTGCTCACCCCTCTTGCCTTTTGGGAGATAGTTTCTTCGGTGGTGTAGCCATTGGCTACTGTGAACACCTCCATACACCATGCATGCCACTATAAGCAGCCATCATGAAACTCATTGAGTGACCAAGAAGAGGAGGAGGAAGAGGAGCAGCCGGAGAAGGAGGAGCAGGAAAAGGAATAGTTGGGAAAAGAGATCAGTGGGTGTGGAAGTGGGGTAGGAGATAATGGGGAAAGGGAGAATACGATCAAAATACACTCCATGCTTGTATAAAGACAGAATGGTATTCAATATCAATAATTCATACGTGCAAATTTTCAAGCTTTAGGACACAGAAATAAAGATGGTTGTCAAGCCTCGGGAGCTGGTATGGTTCAAGGAGACAGATGTGGTAAGTTCCCACTAAATTCCTCTTCTCGGGTACGGCAGTGGATCTGCTCCCACTGGCAGGGCTACAGCCAGAGCCCGACAGCACTAAATCTGGAAAGGAAACAGCTGCAGCATTCCCTCTTGGCTGTGGAAGAAAAGCTGACCTGAGCTCAGTCTCCACCTAGAATCCCAACATCTCTGCTGGACACTAACCTCATCTGCCACAGTGAGACAGGCATGCCTGAAACTGCATTGTGCCCAAGAGCTGAGACAGAATAGGGAGTAAGGACTAACAGGGAAGTGGTCCCCGGCACATGGGCTAGAGAACAGGCCAAACTTTGCACAAAAGCACTAGGTAGAAAACTTCACCTGGTGAGTCCTCTGATACTGCTGATAGGCACAGCGGCTAAGGGTGCACGCTGCTCCCTCAAGGACCCAATAGCTTCCCCATACCATACAGAACAACTTACAACCATCTGACATCACCTCCTCCTGGCCTCTGTGCACTCTCCTATATGTACAAGCAGACAAAGTAAAATCTTTGGGGATAGGCACAGGGTTTGAGACAGGGTTTCTTTGTGTAGCCCTGACTATATTGGACCTGTTTTGTAGACCAGGCTGGCCTTGAACTCACAGAGATCTGCCTGTCTCTGCCTCCAGATCTCTGATCAAAGGCAAGCGTCATCACACCTGGCAAGGTAAATTCTTTAAACAACTCAAACTAGCCAGTGGTTTTTTTTTTTTTTTTTTTTTTTTTTTATCTTATGTATATTGGTGGTGTGTGTGTATGTGTGTGTGTGTTTTCTCTGCATGTCTGTGTGAGGGTGTCAGGTCTACCGGAACTGGAGCTACAGACAGTTGTGAGCTGACATATGGTTGCTGGAAATTGTACCTGGTTCCTCTGGAAGAGCAGCCAGTGCTCTTCATCACTGGAGCCGTCCCACCAGGCCAGTGGTTTTAACGGATGGAATCATCAGTTTTCTCTGTGGGAAGGGTGACCCAAATCAAGGGTATACAGGAACTGGGCATGTGCAGTGATGGATAGTGGATCAGGACACACATTTAAGGTATACTTGAGCTGGTGTGGGGCTCAGGGTCGAGTGTCTGCCTAGCCTCCCACAGCGAGAAGCTGGGAGACAGTGTAGACTCCACTCCCAGGTTGGTGGAGGACGGAGATTTTGGTTGGTGTTCCGGTGCAGCGTGCAAGCGGAGGGATGTGGCTGTTGAGCAGGAGCTCCCCTGTGGTGGGTAGGAGAAAGTGTGTGGCTTCCCAGGACTTGCAAGAAGTTTCATGATACTACCTTTCTATCTTGCCAAGAGAAAGTTACTTTATAAAGAAAACAGCAGAACTCCTCAGGGAACAAAGTGGAATTACAACATGTCCCAGCAATTCCACTTCCTGGGAAATCTGCTTAAAATAACTGAAGACCAATGTGCAAATCTTTCCCTGTGCATGGGCTCCATAGTATGAATGCAGTGCATGTGTGTGCATAGTATGTATGAGTGCAGCACATGCATGTGCATAGTATGTATGAGTGCAGTGCATGTATGTGCATAGTATGCATGAGGCAGCGCATGCGTGTGCATAGTATGTATGAGTGCAGTGCATGTATGTGCATAGTATGTATGAGTGCAGCACATGCATGTGCATAGTATGTATGAGCGCAGCACATGCATGTGCATAGTATGTATGAGTGCAGTGCATGTATGTGCATAGTATGTATGAGTGCAGTGCATGTATGTGCATAGTATGTATGAGCGCAGCACATGCATGTGCATAGTATGTATGAGCGCAGCACATGCGTGTGCATAGTATGTATGAAGCAGCGCATGCGTGTGCATAGTATGTATGAGGCAGTGCATGCGTGTGCATAGTATGTATGAGGCAGCACATGTGTGTGCATAGTATGTATGAGTACAGCACATGTATGTGCATAGTATGTATGAGTGCAGCGCATGCATGTGCATAGTGTGATGTGAACACACAGTGAGGATGGAACAGCAGCTGGGTCTGGGAGGGCCCAGAGTGTGTGCTCTCGACATGAGGTGTGGAGACCAGGCCAGTCCATACAGACCGTAACAATTCAGTGGCTCCGGGGTGCAAGAAAAGCACATGGGGAGTGGCCTAGGGCTGGTGGAGGTTGGGCGGGAAGAGAGGCCACACGGTATGGCCACTGTTTTGAAAGCCACCGAATTACTCCTTTCAAAAACAACCTGTGAGCCTGGGAAACTGTTCAGTGACTAAAGTGCTTGCCAGAGCCTGGATCCCCGACCCAAGGACACATCTACAGCCAGGAGCAGGGGCAGGAGAGTCCTCAGAGGTGAGGGTGTGTCCTAGATCTCACCTGTGGATCCCTTTTGGCCAACCTCCATCTCCAAAAACATATTACGATTTGTAACAGTAGCAAAAATAGAGTTACAAAGTAATGAAAAGTCGGGGTCACCAGATCATGATGTATTTAGGAGAGTTGAGAACCACTGCCCCAAATAATTAAAATTAAACTATCAGCTATGTGGTAACTGAATTTCTATTTAAAAACATAGATGTGGCTTGATGCCCCATGCACCCTGTGGGCTGGGCTGTAATTCACTTGGCAGAGTTCTTGCCTGGCCTGCAAGGAGCCCAGGTAATCTGGATAAACCGGGTACAGTGCCATACACCTGTAACTCCATGACTCCAAGGTGGAGGTTAGAGGATCCTGGTTCAAAGTCACTCTTGGCTACATAAAAAATGTGAGGCTAACCCAGCCTAGCTTCGTTGAAACCCTGCCTCAAAATTAACGAAGACCTAAAAGGGGACTTGGTACTCAAGAGGACTGACTGGCTGTTCTTGCAGGGGATGGGGTTTGGTTCACCCAGTCATTCATAAGCTCGCACATGGTGCACATACGTGCTTACCCACAGAACATAAAACAAAGTCAAATGACCCAGTCTGCAGGCTCTGGGCCCCCAACTTGTCTAGCCTCCTTGTCTGTTGTGGACGGCTATTTCTAACCCAAGTGTGCCCTCTAGTGGTCACTGTTGGAAGAGTTCCAGGGACAAGTCTGTACTTTCCCCCCCAAAGATAATATTTGCCCTTCTCCCTGGGGACAGGGCAGTGTCAACTCCTGGCAGGTAGACAGGCCTTCGGGACATAGGCAGCTGTGGAACCAGGCACAGCTGTGTGTGGAAGACAAGCTGGAGTGACAGGAAAGGTTATGCAGGATTTCTGTCATGCAAGTCAAGAAGTGGCTGTGTCCTGAGGCAAGAAGGAAGGCAGGCCAGCACCTAGGGAGTGAGGCTTTTCCTCTGAGGGCCACTGGGGAGCCATGGCTAGCTGTTAAGAGAGGGAGGTGATTGCAATTACAGTCTTATTAAAAGTGGCCGTAGGTCATGCCAAATGTGCTCATTTTGTGTCCTTTTGTGGGCAGGTATGGTGTGTACCTGGACACCAGCTATGGTTACTGGTTTTACTTTTGTACTGCTGAAGCTATAGCCCAGAGAACCCTGTGCATGCTGGGCAGGTGCCTGCCACAGGAGGCTGTCTGGGACACTTACGTGTGTAACTAGGGCTGGGGCTTTCCCTCAGGTGTCTGGAAATGTCACTCAGCTCTCTCCCACCTCTTTGAAAAGCGTGTCTGCTTGGGTTTTGAAGGTCATGTATATTTTTTCTCTGGCTGCCTTAAAAAAAATCCCCAATCCTGTGTCTTTAGCATTTTTTTTCACTTTGTGTTTTACCCAAGTGTAATTGTAAAGGTGAGTGAATAAATAAATGTAATGCTGTTTTTTAAATGGCCGGTGAGACGGCAAATGGGTAAAGGCACTACCCAGCCTGCACACCTGAGCCCAATTCCCAGGACTCACACCGTGGAAGAAGGAGAACTGACTCCTGCTGCCTGTTCTCTGACTTCTGCACCAAATAAATGTAAAAACAAACTTCAAACCAGACAGGGAGTCGAGTGGTGGCTCACACTTTAGCCCCCTCACTCAGGAGGCAGAAGCAGGGTTGATTCGTGAGTTCAAGGCCAGCCTGGTCTTCACAGTGAGTTCCTGGACAGAGACACTGTCTCAAAACAACCTAAAGCAACAACAACAACAACAACAACAACACTTTGCAGTTCTGGAGCCTGTCATGCTTTCTGGCACCTTCCCATGTCATCTCAGGCAGGAGGGAAAACTTCCTCCACTGGGAACTGTTTCTTTGCAGCATGGGGACAGAGTTCTGAGTCTTATGCATGCCACCTGTTTTGAGTGAACGTGTGTGTGTGTGTGTGTGGTTTTCTGACAGGGTTTCTCTGTGTGCCCTGGCTGATTGGGGACTCACTTTTTAGGCCAGGCTGACCTTGAACTCACAGAGATCCACATGTTTTTGTTTCCTGAATGCTGGGATTCAATGTGTGCACCATGGACAAGTGATAAAAGACTCCTTGATAACTACAAGTATGTATTGGTGTGTCTTACACTGTGCAGCTGTGTACAATTTGTTGGGACTCCACAGAGAGAAACGCACCAAAAAAACTTGTGGTGGTAGAGTTCGTGCTTCTTCCACAGTATGATTGGCAGAGTGATGTCAGCTGAGACAGATGCATGTGCGGAGGCCAGACCCATGGAGGACACATGATGTTTGAAGGGAGTATAAATAGGACTCCATGGACAGTGATGGAGGCTGGGCGTGGCTTGCTGGTAGAGCTTCCTGTGCAATGCCGGTTGGTCTCTTGTCTTCGCTGATCTTCTCTTTGCTGAGAGAGGCACAGTAGAGAACTTCCAGCATCATTCCTGGTCCCTCCTACTGACTCATGAGGAGGCTGAGGCCTTGCTGTCTCTGCTAGGTAACACTACCATTGCTGATTCATGTTTGCTATCCCAACTCTACTGAACTAAACTGCTGGTGTATCTGTGAAGTGTTTGCAAGTGGATAAAGCTGCTGTTAAGCTGTGAACTGAACTATTTATTCTCAGACAACACAGACAGGAGTTGCTTCAAAGAACCATTTCTAAACAGTTCAGTTCCCCTGGACCTTTTCTGTTTCCTTTACCTCTGATGGGTAGGAACCATCATTAATAATTGAAAAAATTAAAGTTGCACACCACCATTCCCTGCAGATGCCAACTTTTTAAAGATTTATTTTTATGGGGTTGGGGAGCCAGCTCAGTAGTTAAGAGCATAATCTGTTTTCACAGTGGACCTGTTTGGTTCCCAGCACCCATTTTGGCTCACACCCTGTAACTCTGGTTGCCCAAGTCATCTAATGCCCTCTTCTGGCCTCTCTGGGCAATCCACATACATATATACCTAGCACACTCAAAAATAAATGCATAAATAATCTGTTTGATGTGTGTGTGTGTGTGTGTACACGCGCGCACGCGTGTGCCAAGTGCAGCAGCCTCAGAGGCCAGAAGAGGGTGCAGGGTTCCTTGGAACTGGATTTAAGAGACAGTTGTCTCCATATGAATACAGGGGATGGAACTCTGGTCCTCTGCAAAAACAGCCAGTGCTCCTAACTGCTGAGTCATCTTTCTAGCTCCTGCACTAAATTCTTATTTTCGGAGACAGGGTATTATGATCCTCTAGCCTCAACCTCCACAGTCACAAGCACAGGCCACCATACCTGACTTTGTTCCTTAGAGTGTGTGTGCTAGCTCAAATGGAGTCCAGACTCAGCAGCAGGCTCTCTCACATGCTGTGTGCCACCTCACCAGCCAGTGCTGGCTCTCGTGCATTGGCTGGTGGGTTCCACATCAGCCTTCCTCTGACTCCGGTGCCATCTGTGCTTCCTGGTTCTGAGACACCCTTGCTCAGCTTTGCTGCCTGCCTCAGCATCTTTGTGCCCTCTGATGCCCTGGGCTGCTCCTCTGCCTCTCAGCTGCCATTTCGTCTTGTGATGTACAGGGTGGAACTTGGAGCCCTGCATATCTGCATCCCTCCTGTGTGCAGGGCCATGGTGACCGGATTAACGTGGGAACATAGGATCTTTAGCTTCAGACCAGAGGGTGGCCATTATGCACGGGCATGGCAGGCAAGCAAGCTAGGGACACTGAGAGGACACTCCAGCTACCAAGGGAAAGGAGGTGTGGTCCCTAGGCCTGCTTTGCTGCAAGGGAAGTCAATGGGTCATGCAGGGTCCCCATGTGGGGTCTGAACACAGCACACAGAGAAGACAGGCTGCAGATGTAACAAATGAACTTTAATGTAACTGTCACACACTTAGGTGGAGGACAACGAGGCCTTGTACAGTGAGGGTAGCCTGTGTCTGCCCTGAGACTTTGGGGCAAAGGCTGAGGCCATGTGTCTTCCCAGGAAAACACTGATGTGGTCAAGGGCTGGCAAGGGAGGCAGCCGGCCTAGGCGGAGACTGCCCTGCACATAAACCAGTGTGGACGGGGGGGGGGGGGGGGGCACAGGACAATTGTAGAAAGGTGACAGGACAGCCACAGACAACAATGACAATGACCAACATGCTCAGCAAAATGGCAACAAAAGGAGGCTTCGGTGGCGGGCAGGGAAGGTGTCCACAGGGTGGTGGGTGGCCAGTCATGAGGCTCCAGGAGCTTAGCTCCAGTTGGCTTGTTCCTGGGGGAGGCTGGCAGGCCCTTCCTTCCCACCCTGGATCAGAATGGGACCGGGAAATGGGTTCTATGTGAGTCCACTCAGGCTTGAGGGGAGGGTGGCTTCAGAGAGGGCCACCCTCCAGCTTCCATTTTGGTGAGTGTGGCAGGTGTGCGTGCCCTGAGGCTGGGTGGGCTGGACTGGTTGCAGAGGCCTCTCACTGGGTCCGGAGCTGGTAATCTAGAAACATGGGGCACCCACCCTCAGCTCCACACAGACACCCAGGGCACCCACCCAGCTCCACACAAAGCGGACACCCACCCTCACCACCACACAGGCAAAGGGCAGCCACTCACCTCCATTCTGTGTGATATAGCGTACCCAGGGCAGGGCCTGGTACCCGCTCTTCTCAATGATTTTCAGGTAGCGTACCTGGACACAAAGGCCTTGAGTGTGCTGCACCCCCACCAGCACCCCTCATCCAAGGGGCCAGGCCAAGGGGGCAGGTCTGGCATAGCATGAGGGGTTGTAGGAGGCAGCCAAGACCCAGGCTTGGTGACCTTGAACCTTTTAGGGGAACAGTATGTTTCCCTCATCCCCACACGTTGAGAAGCCCCAAGGAAATAGGCCCTATGCCAGGATGGGGTTTGGAGGTTCTGCTGTGACTGGGCTCAAGTGTGGACTTTAGGAAGCCAGCCCCAACACACTCATACCTGGATGCCAGAGGTAGTGAAATAGGGGATCTCGAACTTGACGCTGATGGGAGGCTTGCCTTCCTTGTCTTCGGCTTCCACACTGGGAAGGCCAAAGTGCGCCCGCATCAGGTACTCCTTGCCACCCTGGGGGCCAATGCAGGAGGCAGTTAGGCAGCTGTGCAGCCCACAAACAATGTGCTGTCTCCCAGGCTAGCTCATGGCTCCAGGAGCCAAAGTTGGGCAGGGTGTGAAGTGGCTTCACCAGCTCCTAGGGAGAGATGGGCAGCTGAGGAGCCAGACTGTCCAGACAGATCTTGTGGTTCAGGGAGCCCAGGACACACTGGGGAGAGTAGTATGTCCCACTGCACAGCCTCAAGGGGACTGTGAATAGGGAGAAGACAGACACTGAGGTGTGGGTAGGCCAAGGTTCCCAGGAGGCAGCAATGACTGGAGGTGGTTTGAGAGTGGAGACCCTGCCCTGCTCTGTCATGTACAGCGCACTGGGCCCGGGCTTGGCTGACCCCTCTTGCACACTGGCTCTAGCTATACCTGGGACAACACATGGCCATTGGTTTCCTGAGCTCACACTTAGGGCAGCAGGAGTGACTAGGGCCCTGCTTAGGAGCTGGGGTGCAGCAGGGCGAAGCTCTGGTGCCTGCTAGGCTCCACAGCTTAGCTTCCCTGCATCAGCTCCCAGCCATAAAGGACTCCATGACATTTGCATGGGAGCCAGAGCAAAAGCCTTCTGAGTCCTGGTACCCAACAACAAAGTGAAGGGAAATGGAGAGAGAGGACCTGCCCACAGGAAACACAAGCAAGCTCAGCATCCAGGGCACATAGGCAGGAGGATGGTGGCAAGTTCAAGACCAGCCTAAAATCCAAAAGTCTGAGGTCACTCTGCGCTCTAGAATGAGTTGCAGACCTGAGACTGCCCAGGGAGACTGTTTCAAACAGAAATACAGAACAACTTCTCTGTGAGAACACAAGTTGTAGAAAATGGCACTGCGTGCTGCACGGTGGGCTTCGTGGGCACAGGCTGAGGAGGAGGTGACGGGGCTGGGCTGGGTGCAGTCATCAACCAAGGACCAAGGAAACGAGGATGGATACCGAGCACAAGCCTCTAACCGCAGCATGCGGGAGGCAGAAGCAGGAGGATCTCCAAGAGTTTGAAGCCAGCCTGGTCTACACAGTGTGCTCAGGTCAGCCAGTGCTACATAGTAAGACCCAAGCTCAAAGACAAAACCAAAAACCTGACGGACAAGAAGCCGGACACCGTGCCACTGTGGCACAAAACACCAAGGCAGAGCCTCAAACAATTCAAAATGCCTTTGGCAGATCATTCGGAAACTCTCTGGTGGGTGTATGCCTGGTGGCGGGAAGCAGGGCATGGAGGGAGCCCTGTGCACCCACATTCACTACAGCTCAACTTGGGCGCACCAAGAGTGCCTATCAGTGAAAAAGAAAGGGGCACTGCGAGATGCTGATGAGCTCCACCACTGTGCTGTGTGACAAAGGCTGGCACACAGCAGGGAAAGTGCGACAGTCGTCACCAGACACAGGCTGCATCTACCCTGAGGTTGGCCTTCCTTCCCACCTATACTCCCTACCCCACTGTGAAGCCCTTAAGCCAGGCTGCACAGCAGCAAAGCCTACGGTGCCTGGGGTGCCATGGGATCATCTTCAATACACAGAAAGGGCAGAAAGCAGACGCCAGCCTTGGCTCTCAGTGTTTCATCTCTGAGCACTTAGGGTGGGACAGTGAGGGTGGAGGTGCACCTACTGCATGTGGACCCTGTGTACTGTGGCTGTGTCGCAGCACCAGGGGGAAGCTCTCCTGGGATGGATCTATGGCCAGCCCTCCCCTAGTCCTGCAAGGGTACAGAGAAGTGTTCCTGGGACCAGGATGCCACTCAGAAGGACTGCCCCTCCCTGCAAGGAAACACCTTCCCCAGGGTAGCACAGGGATAGTAGGTCTTAGGGAGATATTTAGAGGTATCTGGTGAATTTGGGGCTCACCGGGAAGGATTTGATGGACCACACGATCTCACTGTTTTCAGGGACCCACTTGACACTCCCCACTGTAGTCTTGAACTTGGGTGAATCAGCATCGTTGGGAACTGGTATATGGATCTCTACATTGTTGGCTGTTGACCGCCGCTTGAACTGGCTCTTGGCCTGCAAGGAGGCCCCAGGCAGAGGCTCTGGATGATACAGGGAAGGGAGTCTGGCCACCCCCAGCCACCTTACCAGGGTCACACAGTCCCTGCCTGGAAGTGGGTCGCCATTATCCACTAAAGACTTTTCCAGGCACTGCCCACACCCGACTTAGGCCTCTCACCAACCTTGACCATGTACTCAATGCGGCTGTGGGAATGCTTCTCAATCACGGACTCAATCCAGATCAAAGGCTTCACCTGTGGGCACGGAGAAGGCGCTCACACCTGTTGGCATCTCGCCATGTCTCATGCCACTGAGGGAAAACTGAGGCCACACAAGGCCCCGTTCTTTCAGGAGACTCGTGTGTATGCCAGTAGAGGTTGATGACCACGGTGGAGCCAGTGGTGGTGAAGGTTTCTGCCCAGAGGATGTGGGAGGATTGGTGTTGAACTTGCTACACTTACGTGGGTGTTGAGGCGGTAGGACATGAGCTCAAACTCTCCGTCAGGTGGGATGAAGGAGATGGTGCGGTCATTCTCAAAACGTGACAGCCGCACACACTGGTGGAACTTCACATCCTCCAGCTCCACTGACTTGCTCTTCCCTCCTATGAAGGGCAGAGGTGAGGCTGGCAGGGGTTATGAGTCCTGCCCATGCCCAGAAGGCATCCACAGGAAGCCAGCTGCTAAGCCTCCCGTCACCTCATTCCATCACATGCCTGCCTGATGCTAGCACAAACTCTGTGGCTGCCCTGCTTGTGCCACGCCAAGTCTTCAGCAGCCAGACACAACAGGTCGGGGCACATTTGCTAAGTGGCTGTGGGTGCCACTCACCCACTCCAAAGGGCTCAGGTATGGCTAGCAAGTCCAGGAACCACTGAGGAACCACAGCAGCCTGGCCAATTAGAAGCCTGATCACGCAAAGAGCCCAGCTTTGGTGTGTGACCTCTCAACAGACTACCCTCAAAGAGAAAGGAACAAAAAATGGGGCCAGGCTCTACTCTGGGTCTCTCTGATGACATCTAAGTACCTTGGTTCTCTGCCACCCTCCTCACAGATGGCCTCAAACTTAGAATCCTCTGGGCAGATGCCACCACAGCAGCCAGATCTCCCTGTTTCTTTGGTGCTGGTGGGTATGAACCCAGGCCTGCTAGGTCAACACTGACGACTTACTGAGCTGTGGTAATGCGAGATTCTCTGTTACATCTTGTGCGTTGTGTTTGGGGGGGTATGTGTGATGCAGCGCATGCCTGGCGGTTAGAGGAAAACCTGCAGGAACCGGCTCTCTCCTTTTACCATGCGGGCTCAAGATATCACAGTAAGGACATGGGTTTGGCAGCAAATCCCTGATAAGCTAGCTCAAAGACCCAAGAAACTTTCCTACACCTCCCACCAGGTGAGCATGCACTTGGGGTTAAGTAAAGTCAACTCCCTGGGGCAAGAAAGGTCCAGCCTGTGCACCATCCCAGGTACTCACGGCCTGTGTTGTCGAAGAGGACTTTGTCATTGAGACCCAGGCGTAACTCAGGCATGCCTGAGAGGAAGACCCGCATCTTGATGGAACCCACAATCTCACTGCGCAGCACGTTGCCATTGGCACTGACCTGGAGATGGCAGGAGCCATGTGAGACCTGCAGTCTTCTAGCTCACCAGGTAAAAAAGGACTTCCTACAAGCCCTCTGTTTCCCACCTTTTGTGTGAGGCAAGGTCTCTCACTGAGCTAGAGTTCTCACTGTGGCTGGGTTGGTCCTCCTGCCCCCGGCCAGCCCTCAGTGCTGGGCTATAGCCCACACCAGCACACCCAGCTTCCAAACGTGTGTTAGGTCTGAGCCTGGGTTCTTAAGCTTGTACACGAGTGCTCTGCTTACGTGCCTAGTGTTTACTTGTACACGAGTGCTCTGCTTATGTGCCTAGTGTTTACTTAAAAATGTTATTACTGGATATGAGTGTGTACGATGTGTATCGAGGTGCCAACACCTTTGTGTGGAGATCAGAGGACAAGTTTGTGGTGATATGAGGGCTCTAGGGACGGATCTCAGGCCATGAGGCTTGAGGTGTAACAACATGGCTCACTAAGCCATCTCCTCAGCCATGGATTTTTAAAAATTAAATTGTATTTATTTACTCTGTGTGTGTATGTGTGTATGTGTGTGTGTGTGTGTGTGTGTGTGTGTGTGCGCTCGAGAGGGTATGCATATGCACACATGTGTGAAGTCACAGGACAGAATACAGGAGTCAGTTCTCTTCCACCAGGATGAAACCCAGAAAGTCAAGCTTGTGAATCCCTTTTTGACCTGCTGACCCATCTCTCTTGCTGCCCCTTCTATTTTGGTTTTTCTAAGACAGTGTGACCCTGGAGGGTCTGGAACTTAAGGTTCCCCTACCTCAGTCTCCTGGGAGACACCACAATGCTGTCTCTACAGATTCTGAGAGTGAGGCTGGTGCAGAGAGAGCAGTCTCTGGTGGCTGACACTGAGCCCTGCTACCTGCTGCCAGGGCCCAGGCTACACTCTGCTGGGTTTCAGTTTTCTCCTTGACTTCCACCCTGGAAAAGATGGCAGGTTAGGGAAGGAGGAGAAAAGGCAGCCTACCAAGAGGTTAACAGCCTCAATGACGTCCAGGAACACTTCGTTCTTCCGATACTTGATGCCTTCCGAGCGCCAGGACACCGCATTGGTGACGGTGGCTGGGGGCCGAGGAGCCCCTGTTTCCAGCTTGTGGCCTTCCTGAGTGATGTACCTGTAGGGACAAATGGCTCAGTTATAGAGGTGACACTCAATGTTCCATTGACATTGGGATAGAGGTAGGAGGAAGACGAGGCCCAACTGCTTGAAGCCCCACATCAGCGGCTACAGGAGGGGTACAGTATGCATGCCATAGTGAGAGGGCCGGAAACACTTCACTTCTGAGGCAAGGCACTGGTGTGCAGTGGTCAGCACTGTGGGCACCTGGAGGGACTGAGCCTTGTGCCCAGGACAGCAGATTGGCAGCTTTCCCTGGACTCCCAGGTAAGTGGAGCTGGCCCAGGTCGCACTGAGGGACGGAAAGTACAGCATGGAACCTGCTGGTTTCTGCCTGTCTCAAAGGCAGTTCAGCACAGTCAGCAAAGGCAAGGGCTCTGGCGGAGGATGCCGCACTTGTGTGGTAGAACACACATGGGATACCTATGGGAGAGGTCACTCAGCAGTGAGCATCTGCAGGGCTGAATTCCAGTACCACACACAGACACAGAACTGGGAACCCCATGTCCAGGACCTAGTAAACAGGACACATGGCCTTTCATATAAGCCCAGCATTCCAGAGGCAGAGGCAGGAGGATCAGGACCCTATCTCAACATAACTAAAAACAGATGGGGCTGGCGGCTAAGACGCTGTGGGCAGGGTCTGCGGGAACACGTGCACTCACTCCTGCAGGATCTTGCTGTCCGTGGTCTGCGGGTAGCCGAAGTCCATGAGCTCGTCCAGCAGCTCGTAGATGATGACAAAGTTGTCCCGGATGCTCTCCTCCTCCAGCTCCTTAAAGTACTCAGAGAAGACCTGGTGCAGCAGAGCAGGGATCAGCCCAGACCCACAGCCACCCCAGCTGCAGTGATTGCACCTATGGGTGAACAGGCCCTGAACTCAAAGATCTGAACTACAGACCACAGGCTTTGGCCAGGCATGGCCCTGTGCCAGCACTTTGGATGTCCAGGGCCTCTGTTGTCAATCCCAACTGTGCCTGTGATCCTGCCTCTACCTCAAGACTGCTGCCTATCCCCATAAGGTGTTGACTGTCTGGCTGTACATAAGCATCTCCATTTCAATGGGTAGCTAGGAGGCTAAGGAAGGGACCCGGTCTTTACAATATCACAGAAGAACACAGGTCATTACAAGTGGGAAAGGCCAGCTCTGGGAAAAATGTGCTCCAGCACTCCAATCATATTCCATCAATTAGAGGTGGCAAAGTCAGGCTGTTCACAGTGGACCTGCTCAAACAGAAACCACCTGGAGGCTCTCCCAAAAAGACAATGTGCTCCCTTACCCTATCTCCTACCCCTGGCTAAGAGGCACCCACCCAAGAGGGAGGGAGGAGACAGAGAAAAGGGTTCCTGACCTCTAGAGGCACTCAGTGGAAATACAGACCAGCCCTGGAGTCCTTGCTTAACACAGGCTGATGCAGCAGCCAGAGGTTACTTTAAGTTTACATGTGTCCTGGGTACAGCTATGCACTAACCAGCCCTGTGCACCTAACGGGTCCCAGCCGCCTGCCCTGTCCAGGCCCAGGGCCTGGATCACACTATGCACCGTCCTGCCATGACGGTTGCAGAGCCATGTTTCCCCATCCTGCTAGCTTTCTTTACCTCTAGGGTGGGGATGCAATCAACGAAGGCCAGAGATTTTCACCTTCAAGGAGACTGAGACTTCCTGGCCCAGGACCCCTGGGTATACAAAACTACAATCCCCAAAGCCCTCCCCAGGAGGGAAGTCCCACCACCAGGCCTTACCTGCACCACTTTGTAGAGGAAGGAGAACACCAGTGACACACAAGCATTCTTTTTTGAAGTGGCGACCACTGCAGGGTAGCAGTCAAGGAGGCCGGGATACCACACCACAGGTGCCCATCCCCATGACTCCCTGCCCCAGCAACACTCCAGTGGTCCACTGGGCCCAAGACTAGGACTAGCCCCCAGTCTGAGCCAGGTCAGGGATATGTGGTAAGCAGTCAGAGGAGCCTTGAGGACACAAAATGTGTAAGGTTTAAGGGATAGCTTCTGGATGATGCATTTAGGAGCAAAATTGGGAGAGCCCAGCCAGGTTCAGGCCTCTCTTCTTTCTGTTGGTGACAAAGCTTTTCTGGGGAGAATGCTATACACATGTCTACTCGTCCTAAATAGGGAGCCCAAGTATGGGCCATTTCCTTTCAGGTACTCTTGGAAGCTGCCCACTGGGTCCATATAAAGTCTGGTCATAGGGAGTCAACATAGGTTAGAAAATAGCTAAGGCTGGTGGCATTCCTGTGAAATATTCTGCTGTTTTGCATGCTCTCCAAACACTAGGCCTATTCCTGATCCTGGCTTCAGCAAATGGACACATACACAAATCAATCTGTCCTGGGAGAGACTGAGAGAGATAATAGGATATCAGTGAGACACAGAAAACACTCTCTCACCAGTGTACACACAGCCACAGGTCTCTTACAAGCATTTTCATGCAAGCAAGTAGGAGGGGAAGCCACCAGCAAGAGTCTCAGCCAACTAGGCGTTATGTGTGGCTGTCCATGGAGAATAGTGACAAGCAGCCACCTCACTAACGTGGGTAAAGACAACCAGGTGTAAGTATTTCTACCTTACAGCCCAGCTGAAGCTTGGTTAATTCAAAGGAAAAATGTAGGGTTGGAGAGATGGCTCAGTGGTTAAGAGCACAGACTGCTCTCCAGAGGTCCTGAGTTCAATTCCCAGCAACACAGATGGTGGCTCATCACTGGCTTTAACTCTAGTCACAGGGGGATCCAATGCCTTCTTCTGGCCTGCAAACATGCAGGTAAAATATCCCTACAAATGAAAGCTTTTAAAAAAATAAAAGGGTGTTAAAATAGGTAAAGAGTTTAAATCCAATCAGTACCCTACATGGGTGGAAAAGGACACTCCCAGAGGTCAAGTTGTTGGATAAAGATCCTCGTGCCAAGGGTAGACTAGTTCCTGTGAATTGTTGGCCAGGAATCCTGAAGCTCCACAAACCACAAGGCTATTGCTGTTGGTTGTACGGCAGACCTAGATGGTGAGAGCCTATTGCTGAAGACATTGCACTTGGACTGCAGAACAAGGAGAAATTACATTGGAACCAAATGGAAACTCCCGCCCTGCCGGCTGGCTTTCATAATGCCAGAAGGGGCTGTGAAGGCTGTTGTTGAACAGTCATCAACATTTCTGCTAAGCTACAGACCCTGTGTGCTAAAATACCACATGCTAAGCATCATGTGCCTGGCTGGGCAATAGTGGCACAGATATCATGGGCAATGCCAACTTTCTACTGGATTTTCAGCCCACTCCACAAGGGAGTTCACATATGGTAGTATACATCAGGGGGGAAAATCCTATGCCTGGGTGGGAGGACAGGGCAGGAGCTACACTAGAAGACCATGTCCCTGGGAAGAGGTGGCATCTGTGCACACGCACATTTACTTACTGACGAGGGGACTGGCAGCTGAAGAGTTAGTGCACCCCACCGCTCACTGCACAGATCTCAGAGGTCTGCTCAAAGCCCCAGGTGGTGGGCCTCCACCTGGCACCACACTTGATTTGAGACTGAATCAGGTTTGGGGATGTAGGGCACATGAGAACTTCCCTCCCCTACTCCTACCCCATTCCCCTCATCTGTCTACTCCTGCCTCTGACAGTGTAGCCATACACAGCAGCCAGAAATCTCTAAACCACAAAGCCACCTATAGCCAGACTACCCAATCCAAAGACCTATCCCATTTAACATGACACATCTTCAAAGGACAACCTCAGGCCCAGCTGGCTCCCACTCTTGCCGTGTGGGGATACTTAGCATTCCCCAGGCCCTTGTCCTCTGGATGCCCTGCCGTTCTGTGCTGGTGGGCAGGCATGCCATCCCCAAGCCCCGACTCCAAAGCATAGGGATACGGTACAGGTTGTTGTGCTTGATCCACATGAAACGAACGCCACCATGGGCCAAGATAGGTGACAGCATGCCCTCCTCCTCCTTCTCCATCAGAATGGGCATGAAGTGCTCCACCTCTGACATGTCCACATCCCCACGGTAGTTCCTGCAGATGAGCACCTGCATCAGGAAGGAAAGAGGGGGTGGTTTCTGCTCTGAGTGCCTGAGGTAGGGTTGGGGACCATCTGTGGAGGGACACAACTTGAGGCTTGTTTGATTTCCACCCTAAGGAAGTCCTACCACAAGGCTCTTCCTGCAGCAGAAGGCAGAGAAAGGAGGGACTGATTCCCTCAGACACTGGGGCAAGCCTTGCCCTGTGAGCACTCCATGCAGACCTTCTCAGTGCCTTTGCTGTGCTGGTGCACTTGGCTGTCCTGAACACCTGATCCCTGAGGACCCACTGAGGCCTGTACAGGAACAGCCCTGCCCTTGTCTTCCTTGCACAGGGTGTCTGAACCACTGTGCTTTATCCAGGGGGACTGTAGAATGGCAAAGTTAGTGAGTGACTCCTCAGAAAGTGACACCAGAGTTAAGTATGACCCAGTGGCTCATCCTAGACAATCAGAGAAGTTGTGTGTCCATGGACACTCAAAGAAAAATGAAGCTGGGTCCAAGAAGCCTAGGCACATCTCAAATCCACTATGTAGCCAAGGATAACCTTGAATTTCTGCTTCTTCTGCTGCTACTTCCTGAGTGCTGGAATGACAGGTGTGAGCCAACCCACATAAATGAACACTTCAGTGGCTGAATCTTAAATAGAGCCAGACCAGAGACAAGGACTTGTCTTTCAACCTATGTATGGAGAATCTGGGTCTGAACCTTCTCAAAGCACCCCAGAGCTAGGTTCCAGACTCTGAGGGCCCTACAATACAATGCTGTGGTATCTAAAGACAGCTTGCTCTAACAAAAAACATTACTGAGGCTTTTGCTTTGTCAAGCTGATTTCACTGTGTAGCCTAGGCTAGCCTCAAACTCCTGGTAATCCTTCTGCCTCCAGAGTGCTGGGGTTATAGGCATGAGACACAAGACCCAGTTCAAATGCAACACCTCTTCCTCCCCCACTGCCCTGTGTGTGTGTTACCACCTCAGATACTCTAGCTAGCATCTTCCTGGGATCATGGGCCACCACACCTTCCTGGCATTATGTGGGTCCTAGGATTCTGAACTCAAATCTTCACATTTATATAGCAAACAGTTTCCCTGCTAAAAATAATTTGCCAAGCATGCTATGCACAGTTCTAGTCCTAGCACTTGGAAAAAGAGGCAGGGAAGTTTACATAGTTAGTTTCAGACTAGACAGTAAGACCCTGTCTTTCAAAAATATCCAAGGTTTGCTGGGCATGATAGAGCGCACTTTAATTCCAGTACCCAGGAAACAGAGGCAGGTGGATCTCTGAGTTTAAGGCCAGCCTGATCTGCAGATCGAGTTCCAGGACAGCCAGGACAATACAGAGGAACCTGTCTCAAAAAACAAATACACAAGGGCTGGAGGGATGGCTTAGTGATGAAGAACACTGGCTGCTCTTGCAGAGGACCCGGGTTCGATTCTCAGCATCTACAAAGCAGCTCACACCTGTCTATGACTCCAGTTCGAGGGCTTCTGACATCCTCACACATGCAGTCAAAATGCTAACAAACATAAAAATTTATATATGTGTGTGTGTGTAATAAGCAAATAGATAAATAAATCCCAGGGGTTGGAAAATGGCTTGTTGCTTAAGTGCACTGCTGTTCTTTTAAAGGACCCAGGTTCAGTTCCCTGCAGCCCCATTGAGTAACTCACAACTGTTTGTAACTCCAGCCCCAGGGCGTCTACACACTTGTGTACATACCAGTGTCCCTCTCACCTTCTCCCCTCCCCTTTTTAAAATCATGATTGACCATTCAGAGTCAGTTCAGGGCAGATACAGAATGTGTATGCAGGACATGGGACTCTGAGATGCAGGGCATGAGGATGCCCTCAGAGTCACTGTGCACAGTGAAAGGAACCAACAGGAAGTGCTCCTTGGAGGACCCTGAGAAAATGGCTGCAGTGAGGGCTGAGGAGGGCCTATCTTGTCACACTGCCTGCTGTCAGCATGGCTAGTTGGCCATGTGGCAACACTGCAGCTATGGGGCTGCCATGCTGGACTGGCACCTCCTGCTGCTGAACCTGTCACTTCAGAAAGCACTGTCGCTGCTGCTTCTAGCTGGGAGAGCAAAGTGAGGGTGGTTCCTTTCGAGTCCCTTTTGGGCCTTGTGGGGACATATCACCCATAGGGTAAGCTTTTGGGTCTCATGCCCCTCACCCAGGCTGAGGGACTCCCACTTGCCCACTTCTATTCTTCTTGCTGTCTCTTATATGGTAGGCTGGTTATTTTTACAGATTGCAATGCCAAGAGAGGTGGAGCTGCCTGCCTGAGGTAACACAGCAGGGGGAGCAGGGCCAGGATCTCAGAGACATCCTTACTCCCACTTACTGTGTGCTTGCCTGTGCTCACCAACAACTGCTGTCCTGGCGGTTCTAAGCCCACTTTCTCCCCCAGATGTCCAGGATTGGGCTGCACTGGTTAGAGCCAGCCAGAAGGCCTGACTGTTCGCCTCACCAGAGCTGCTCAGAAGTTTGGTTGCTCAGAAAACATGCAGAGTGTGGCTATGTGTTGGTCAACAAGGTTCCCACACTGTCGTAGCTGCCTGGGGACAAGTAGGGACCTTCTCATAGTCTCGCCTTCAATAAAGGTTTGAAGAGATAGGGAGGACTGTCAGGAATCCCCGGGAGACTCAGGGAGGTCGGCCACCTCTGAGCTTGTGTGGAAGTGGAGAAAGACAGGCAAGACACTGAGACAGACCTTCTTTCTGCCAATCTCTCACCCCATGGTCCTTCCCCATGAAGCAGAAGAGGATTCAGTTTCAACAGAAGCTAGACAGGGTGGCCTCTCCTTGGTCACACCCAACAGAAAGCTCAGGGGCAATTGCCTGTCCCTACAGGAAGGGTGACTCTCACATCCCTACTCTCTTCCCCTGCAGCAGTACTGTCTACCTCTGAGACCCACTGGTCATTCTGGACATTTTCCAACTACACCCTGTCACTCACAGACAGACCCTCTCCACAAGCACATGACATGCTGCTTTTCCTTCTCAGCAGAATACCTTGGAGCTTGCTGAGTTCTGTTTAACAGCCAGGCTCTGCTCTGAGCATCAGGAGCCAGTATGGAATTAATTTGGTATGTCTTCTCAGGAATGTTGGAGGAGAAAGAAATGGAGAGATAAACATACATGTAATGCAACAGGCAGTATGGGCTAGAAGATGCAGTATACCCAGGGTGGGTTGGGCTAGATATGATCCCAGTTAGGGCAAAGCAGGAGAGGCTTCCTGAAGGAGGTGCTACTTGAATTGAAGCCAGGCCACACATCTCTCCACAGATGCAAGTACAAAGGTCCCAAGGCAGAAGCAGTCAGGTTGTCTGGACACCTGTTTTAGAGTCCCCCACTGGCTAAAGTGGAATGAGCCAGGGTCATGTGTAAAGGCACTGGGTGTGAGGGTGGGGGAGGATATGAGAATTCAGACTATACAGGTCCTTGTGAGCAACAGAGGGAAGCCTGGGGCTTTGTTCTCAGTGCCCAAAAGAGCAGCATGGAGAGGAAGGAAGGGAAATAATACTTCAGTATTACAGACCAAGAGTCACTAGGGCCACACTATGAAGCAAGGACGCTGCTAGGGTGGTTGGGGAAGCAGCAAAGAGCAGCCAAGTGTTCTTGGAGGACCTCCTATTTGCCAAAAATAGCCACATGGGATCCCTTGGTAATGAGAGGCTCAGTTTGGCATGCTGTCATGAGGCTGGCTTGATTTTAGAAGGAGACAGGGAAGTCTACAGCCTCCCTGGGGAGCTTTCCAGAGGCAGGTCTGATCACATCCCATCCTAGGGACTCCTCCCTAGAACTGCAGTGGCCATGGGTCTCCTCCCACTGGAACTCCAAGCACCAGTCTATGGGCTGACCTACATCCTACGTGCCAACTGGGACTTCTGTCACCTTCTCAGAACCACGTCAGGTGCCTGCTCTGCCTGGAAGTCTTTTGTAACTTTCTTTGAATGCCAAACAGAAGGCAAACAATTGTTTGACTGCTGATCCAAGTATTTCCTGCTAGGCCAAGAGGCCTGTGGAGCCCAAATACAATGCTCTGTGGGCCTTGCTAGGGCCAGGCTTGTCTCAAATCTACACTCAATAACTCAGTGAGACTCTTCAGGTCCATTAAGAAGGCAAGGCTTGGACAGGCAAAGGTGCTTGTCTATGATCGCATAGCTCAGATGCAGAGATAAGCTGAGTCCACATGTAAATCTAGCTTAGCTTCAGCCCAGGACGGATACTTGCTAGGTCCAATGAGATATTTTCTAGAGAAACAAGCAAGCCATGACAGGCAGCCCATTGTACCTCTAGGCCAGGGTGGAAGGCAGAGCATATGCCATGAGACACTGAACCTATCCAGCTTCCCAGTAGGCTGTGGAGGAAGCTCAGGTCTGGGACTCACCAGTTGTTGACCTTGGGAGACATACAAGGCAGGTACACACTCAAGGGACTAAGAAAAATGCTGGGGGCGGGGCTCTTCTAAACAACGCTAGCTCATCCATGTATACAACAATGTTCTTTCACTGATGAATGTTGGACTTGTTTACTGTGGCTAGACCTGTTGTGGTAGCTTCCAAACATAAGAGGCTGGACACTTGCTTTCCACCCTGATGGCCTGAGATAGAGTGTCAGCCCATTTCTTAAGGCTGAATGTGCCTTCCTGGAAAAGGCTTTTGCACAGAGCACACTGGCTGCCTGGAAGAGAGCTTGTTGTTCTAGACTCTATCCTCAGCACCACAAAACCATCCAGTAGCCCAGGGAGACGGCTCAGTCTATAAAGTGTTTTCCAAGTATCTGACCTGAGCTCCATACCCAAATCCCAGGTGATACCCAGGTGTTTTCGGGGTGGTAGTGCACACCTTTAATCCCAGCACTTGGGTGGCAGAAGCAGGTCAATCTCTAAATTCAGACCCAGCCTGGTCTACAGAGTGAGTTCCACGACAGCCAGGGCTACACAGAGAAACCTTGTCTCATAAAACCAAGAGGGGAAAACATCAGATTCTGCTGGGAAATACAGATAGGCAGATCTTTAAGGGCCAGGCAGCCTAGCTCAATCAGACGAGTGATAACAAAAGCCCATGTAAGGGTAGCAAGGGTCTCCTTCCTCCACACACGTGTACACCCGCAGAAACAAACAAATTAAGTTTTCTTTCTCAGCTAACCCTGGGAAAGATGCCAGGGTCCTGTTTCTGTTCAGGGCCTCCAGTCAGGAAACCTCTCCCTGATCTTTCAGTTGGGACTGCTAGTCCATTATGAAGACATGGCCCCAATAGGTATTCATCTATTTGTGCTTTTCCAAGTGACTAAATTTAGCTATGACAGATTCTGCCAACCCACGATGGCCCATAGCGTAGCAACTGTTTGGTGAGGATGCTTCCAGACGGTTACTTCCCAGTAACCAGTGACTCTGGGCAGTCTGCTTCCCTCTCTAAAACCATACTCTTATCATCCACTTCTCTTAATGTCACAGGAAGCTCAGCTGCTCTAGGGAGCGCTGAAGCCTTATGTACACTGTGGAGTGAGGGGCCAACCTAAGGCCATAGTCGCCGCCACGCCTCTGGCCAAGGGTCCCCGGGGCTCAGGGTCCTGCTACAGGAGGCAGCTTCCAGTCCACAGGAGAGGCTGGAACTCTGTACCCAGGAGCACCGGGAGGGAAAGAGGAAAAGCGGACCCAGCAACCGCAGCCCACCAAGTTGGCAATGGGGCGGGACTCGAGGAAAAAAAGACCACCGCCCGTTTCCTAGCAACTGGGCGGGGCTGGTGAGGCTGCCCCGCCTGCCTGACTCCCTAGCTGGGCTGGTCGGCTAGTTGCTTAGCAACAGGGTGGGTCCCGACAGGGCGGGGGCCTGTTGGTTGCCTGGCAACGCGGAGGGTGGAGAGCCCTTCAGTACCTTGCCCTTCAGGTCCAGTACGTAGACGGCGCTGGCGGACATGGCGGTTTGGAAGGCCTCGGCAGTAGCCGAGGGCGGCAGCAACGGCAGGAACTGCCGGCGTTCAGCAAGGCCCGGTGCGCCCAGCGACACTTCCCCTCCACTTCCGGTCCATGAAGCTGCGCGTGGACCGTTATGTCCGGTCCGAAGGGAGTTGTAAATGCGCAGGCGCGCAACGTAATAGGTGCAGGCGCAGTACGAACTTTTTGGCCGTGTTTTCTACCCACAGCCCAAACGGGCCGGAAGTCCCAGGAGGCGGGGCCTTCCTGAGGAGGGGGGCTGGACGACGGGCAACGGCAGCTTTGTCATTCATTGCTCCTTGTCGCTGTGGAATGAAGGTGGTTGCTGTGAGGAGACACTGAAAGCGGAACCGATTTGGAGTTTAGCCTTGCTTTCGGCAGAAGTCTAGTAAATTAATAACCCGTCACCGACTGTGATTCGTTGTGAAGTGGCGCTTAAAAGAAGTCAGTCTGTCCATGGCAATCAACCTGTCAATAACGAGTGGACTCCACCCCATCTTGCCCCAGTGAACCCAGGGTAGCACGTGCCTAGTGTAAAGTGTGGCTGATTACATTTTAATTCTGTCATTCTTAACTGCCTCTTCCCAGTCGAAAGATTAAACCAACCCATCAACACCCGCACCATGGGCTTATTTTTTTACTTGTGTGTTCCTATATGCGCATAGGGAGGTCAGAGGGCGAGTGGCAGGGGTCAGCTCTCTCCATCATATACGACCTTAGAGATCGAACCCAAGTCTTCATTTTGGGTAGCAAGAGCTTTAACCTGTATGGCCTCTTCACCCCCCTTTTCAGGTTTTTAAGACTGCAGCAATATTTATCCTTTTTAAAAAGGATATTTTATATCAGCACTCTATCTGCCTGTGCACCTGCTTGCCAGAAGAGAACATCAGATCCCACTATAAATGGTTGTGAGCCACCATGTGGTTGTTGGGAACTGAACTCAGGACCTCAGGAAGAGCAGCCATTGTGACCCATCTCTTCAGGCCAGCAGTATTTATTCTTAACCACTAAGATCTCCAAATTGTTCCCAAAACTACATCTGGTGCCTCACAACTGCCGGCTACTCCTGTTCCAGATGTTTCCTTTGGCCTCTGTGGACACCTGCACTTGCATATACACACCCACAAGGACACATAACTTAAAAATACTCCTATCACTTGGAAGGCAGAGGGAGGCAGATCTGTGTTCCAGGCCAGCCAGTTGTCTAGTAAGACCCAGTTACATTTTTTAATTTATTTTTTTGCCATTTTCATACATGCAATATTTTGTATTTTGATCATACTAGCCCATTACCTTATTACCCCATCCCTTCTTACTTTTCCTTTAAACATGTATTGTGTGTGAGCATGTGGAGTTCCAAGGACAATTGTGGGAATCAGTTTTCTACTCCTCCCATGTGGATCCTGGACTTGAATTTAGGTCTTCAGGCGTGTGCCTGCCAGGCCATCTTGCCAACCTCCAGGTAGGGCTGCAGGTTGGCAGCCTGAGCTACAGAACCGAGGTAAAAGAAGCAAAAAAGGTGGTACATGCCTCCAATCCTAGCACCCAGAAGCAAGAGGATCTAATAGCTTGGCCTACAGTGTTTCAGGACAGCCAGGGTTGCGAAGTTTGACTGTCTCACCCCTTCCCCAACCCCACTCCAAATCAAAAAACCCCAAACAAGTAAATCTAATATATGTTTCATGCACAAATTTCTTCAAAAGGCTATTTTGCATGCTATTTTCACAGACAGAAACACTTAATATAAAGTAACTTCAGGAAATGTGCACAGGGGCAAATCAAACAAATCAAATGTATTCAAATTTGTGACAGTCACTGCACCATCTCATTACATATTACAAAAACCACTGTGTTCCCCTTTCCCCAAATCTGGAAAAATCCCCAAATCCAAAATGTCTGTAAACACCTGAGACAAATCTGCACACACCAACTCCCTCAGGTGTGAACACAGGTGGAATAAATGTGTCATCTGGACTGTGACATAGCTCAGTGGGCAAAGTCACCTGCAGCCAAGTCTTACAACCGGAGTTGGATCTGATCCCCAGAACCCACATGGTGGAAGGAGTCAGTCCTTCAAGTTGTCCTCTCCACATGCGCACGTGTGCACGTGCACTCATGCAATGCACATTATTTAACACACATATGTATATATATACACACATATATACCTTTTAAATACAAAAGCATCTAATTTTTCCCACACTGAGCTGGGTTTGCACTGTGCATTTTTTATTGTTCAGGAACCTGGGCAGAATGGAAGGGTATCCCTGTGACAGACAGCTGCTACAGACAACATTCACACTCCATGGCTAGTATTTGCTTTGTTCCATACATGTCAGCTCCACCAATTTGTCATTCTTTCAGTATCCATGGCAACAGAAGCTGCATCTCAACAGTGTGCGCAGAAACTCTTCAAGTGGTCTACCTAAACCACAGCTCTGCAGCATCTGCACCACTCTACCATGTCTGCTGGCACTCTGCCCTGGCCACATCTGGCATTTGGTGTCCTTAGACCAGGAATGCCAACCAGGCTCACGGCACATGCCACATGCCTAGAAATCCAGGTGCCATCATTGAAACTGAGATTAGCAACATCTGAGATTCGTCCACCAGGTGGACTGTGGGACAGGCTATGTGCTGGAGACCTGTGTCCCACCCTTGCTTCAGGTAGTGTTGCAGATGCAATCTGACTGACGTCCAGGTGGCCCAAACTGAAGCATTACTGTGGGAACTTCTGTGGTGATCCACAGGAGGTTCCTGTCCTGGCACTGTGGTGTAAGTGAAGACAGATGCTGTAATGGGGGTGGGAAGGGGACCATTCTTCCATCCTTTCACCCAGAAATGGCCTCAGCATGTCAATCCACAATGTTGCTGTCCAAACAGGAAAGGGAATTACCCCAAAACCAAAAACCAGTGAAAGGACAGCCTAACTTTAATTATGTCTCAGAAAGCCTGGTCTCAGCAGACGCACCAGCCAGGTGTAAAGTATTCTAAAAAACACAGAGGAAGCAACACGGTCAACCTGGCCTTCTGTTGTTTGCACCAGGTGTAGGTTACTTGGTCCAGCTGACTTTGGGAATGTCGTAGTGCTCAGTGAGTGTGTCCAGGTGTCGGTTGAAGTCCTATGAAAGACAGACCACATCAGTGTGAACCAGATGGGCAGTATCCCTGCCTGCATTCAGCCCATCTCACATACTCCACCAAAGGTTTCATAGCAACCAAAACTAGCCACGCTCTGGGGTGGGCGTCAACAGTTCAAGCTGCATTATCTGGGCTCTGGTTACCCCATGGCCCAGCCTGCCGTCGGTACAGGGCTCACCTCCACTCTCTGTTTGTGGGTTTTTGATGCCTTCTTCAGGATTCTTTCCATTTGCTGGAGAGAGAAGAGACCACGGTGAGTCCCCATGACTGACACAGCCTAGGCTGGAGCTGCACAGATGAGGGTAGGGAGCCATAACCCATTGGTGCCGAAAGCAGCTGCCCTACTTGGAAGGAACCCTACTTAGTCTCCCTGCAGCTCCAGGATTCCTCATGAGCATACTCTGCCAGAAGCTGGGAATCAGCTTTGAGCTGTCTGGAGCCATAGCGAAAGCCTGGAAGGAAAAAAATGTCCCACACAAGCAGACTCCTCTCTGGACAAAGAGACTCCAGGGAGGAAGAGCTGAGAGGACAGCCGAAATGAATGCTCAGTGTTCTAGCTTTCATTTCTGTTGCTATGACAGGATACTCAGGCAAAAAAAAAGCAATTAGGAGAAGGGTTGTCCGGCTTGCTATTTCAAGTAACAGTCCATAAAGAGGAAAAGTGAAGGCAGAGACTTACGGGCCACAACTCAGTCAAGAGCAGAGGTATACGAAAGTGAACATGCCTCACACTCGGTTTTTCTCTGCTCTTACACAGTTCAAAACCTAAACTGTGGGCTAAAGCTCTCCAGCTCAGTTCAGAGCCAGCACCAAACAATTGTCTGTAACTATACCTTTCACACCTACTATACCCTATGGGAATGTCGTAGAGCTCCGTGTGTCCAGATGTCCATTGAAGGCAGGCCACACCAGTGACTCAGGTTGGCAGTATCCCCGTCTCTACTCAGCCCATCTCACATACATCCCCACATACTCCTGAGGAGGCAACATGCCTGAGGGTGTGTTCCAACAGTCCAAGCTGCCCTGCTCTGGGCTTCCCATTTGGCAACACAGCATGTGCAGACAACATACTCACACACATAAATAAAATTTCCTAAGTCTCCCACCCAGAGCTGGAGAGATGGCTCGGAGGTTAAGAGATCTTACTGCTCTTCCAGAGGTCCTGAGTTCAATTCCCAGCAACCACATGGTGGCTCACAACCATCTGTAATGGAATCTGGTGCCTTCTTCTGGCTTGCAGGTATACATGCAGGAAGAACACTGCATATGTTATAAAGTCTTCTACTCAGGGACCAGTGCTGCAAACGATAGCAGGAAGGGGTGGCAGATCCTAGGGGATTCTAGCTTGTGTCAAGTTGTCAATTAGGGTGCCCAGCAGGGCCACAAGACCATAGCCAGTCAGCCTGTGTTGACTCCACTGAAGTACAGGTTAGACCAGACTCTTGGCTGCAAGAGGCAGAATAGCAAGGATGACCAGAACCTGCAGATTACCTCGTATCCCAGAAACCCCGTGGGCCAACTGGAGGAGTTCCAATACATAATTGATGCCCTTCGTTAGAAGCACAAAGTTATCACATTATAACACTGCACTCAGTCCTACAGAGATAGTGCCAGGACAACCAAGGCTACACAAAGAAATCTATCTTGAAAAAAAGCAACCTAAATTTTAGAAAAACCCAAAATAACTAGCATATCCTCATGGGTTATGCTAGCCATCCCAGAAACTAGGAAGCTGAGGCAGGAGTTCAGGGCCAATAGCAACCTACATAGAGCTCCAGAAGAGCCCGGGCTCCATCCAGAACACATATACCACCTTCAAATAACACAACACATTTGAAGCTACGAAAGCGAGTTGTCATGGAAACAGACTTTGTGGTAACTTAAGAAAAGTGAATTTGGCCATTATTAACAGCTGGTGACGCCCGTCTGTCATCCCAGTACACAGGAAGCATACTTTAGGCAGGGCTACCAGGAGTAGGGAGAAGGCCTGGGCTACACGGGCAGTTGGGGCCGGCCCGCTCTGCCCCCTGCCTCACCCGCTTCTCCTGCATCTTTTCGAAGGCCGCCTGCGCCGGCGTGCGCTTGTCCAGGCAGCGCCTCTTCTCCTCCTCGCTCTTCTTGCTCGTCCCCATGGCCTCCAGCATCTTGGCCTTATCTTTGTCCTTCTTTTTCTTCTTCCTGAGGGAGAGGGGACCAGTAAGCGAGGCCGGAGCCCGGGGTCGGCCCTCGGGGACAGATCACGGGATCCCGGGCCTCACCGCTTCGTCACGCCGAGCTCCGCGACGCCTTTCAGCTTCAGAGGCCCCTTCTGGACCTGCTCATACGCCTCCATGTCGCTCGCCGACTGAGCCCCAGGAGCTCCGCCACACTTCCTGTTTGCAATCAGTACTTCCGGTCGAAGCTCTCCTTATTTCCTTCTGATTGGTCAGCTAAGACGCATGGGTCTTCAGCTCAGAGTAAGGGTACACTTCCGGTCTTCGGCACCGTGGCAACTCTCCAACAGCGTAGCGGACTTAAAGCTACGCTTCGTGTTTGGGCATCCATTTCTGTTTTTATCGGCATCCGCTTTTGCTTTGTGGCATTATTTACTTGATTACTTTTTTCCAGTTCGGAACATTGCTTGTACTCATGGGCTGGAGAGATGGCTCAGGGGTTAAGGGTACTGGCTGCTCTTTCAGAGGTCCTGAGTTCAATTCCCAGCAACCACCCGGTGGTTCATGGCCTTCTGAAATAGAATCCGTTGTCCTCTTCTGCTGTGTCTGAAGACCCCACCAGTGTATTCATATGCATTAAATAAATAAATAAGTCTTAAAAAAAAATTTATCCAGCGCTCCAGAGACAGGCAGCAGGATCTCTGGATTTGAGACCAGCGTGGTTTATATAGTGACTTTAGGACAGTCAGGACTAGAGACACTGTCTCGAAATAAGTAAAAAGAAAGATTAAAATTTAAAAATCACATGAAAGGTTATTTACCTGTATACGTGTATGGGAGTGTGTGTACACACATGCCAGAGCACACGTGGAGGACAGAGGACACCTTGCAGGACTCAGGTCTCATGCTGCGGGTTTTTGGAAACCAACTACTGAGATCACTGATGTGCGGGGATTTTTTGTTTTCTATAGCAATTGTAGAGAGTGGGAGGGTTACATTTATTTATTTGTTTGTGTGTTGTGTGAGGCAAACAGAGGTCAGAGCACAGCTGTGGGAGCTAGTTTGCTCCTTCCACTGTGTGTCCAGGGAATCGGATCCCTACTGTTTCTTTAGACAGGCTGACCTGAAGCTTGTGACTCTCCTGCCTCAGACTCCTTCGTGCTGGATGTTAGGCCTAAGCACACCAGGCTTACTTACTATTCTATATCTGATGGCTATTCTTGGCTTTCAACTTGACTAAGTCTGGAATTAAATAAAACCCAAGTGCTGGGCACACCTGTGAGAGAGTTTTTCTTAGTAAATCATTTAAAGTGGGGGATATTCTATTTTAATCCAGAGCATTTGAGATGGAAAGCCCACTCAATTTGGGCCGCACCTTCTGCTGGCAGCTAATATAAAGGGCATGGAAGCAGCGGTCACTCTCTTTGCCTGCTTGCCTTAGGCTGGATGGATAGGCGTCTGTGCTTTCAGTGACACCAGAGCCTGCCTTTTCGGGGTTTCAGCATATACTGAAGACCAGCCCAGACGTTCAGCAATGTGGAGTAAACAACTGTTGAGTTGTTGGACTCGCTGGACTGCAGTGGATTTGTCAGGCCTCCAGAACCATGTTGAAAGCACCATTCTGACCTTAAAACCCAGTACAGAGGAACCAACACCTGCCAAAAGTGGGAACAAATACCTAGTCCATCAAAAATCTAGTCCATAGTCCAGAATTTAGGAAAGTCCCTAAATGTACTAACCCTTCCTTCTCCCTGCTGTGGGTTTGCTTCTTGTTATCCTTGCTGACTGAAGCATCTCAGGCACGACATGATTTTTGTGCATAAAATACAAAGAACTGTGAGATTTGGGGCTGCATGACTTGGGAAGTTCACCAACCAGCCTCTGGTCAATAATAAAGGCTTTCTTTCTGGTTTTAAGAGTGTCTCCGTGTGTGTGTGTGTGTGTGTGTGTGTGTGTGTGTGTGTGTGTGTTTTGCTTACATGTACACCATGTGTATGCCTGATACCCAGGGAGGCCAGAAGAGGGTGCTGGATGCGGTGCAACTGGAGTTACAAATTCTTCTGAGGTGCCATGTTGTTGCTGGGAATTGAATCCAGGTCTGCTTGAGTGATCTTTTTAGCTCCATAGCGCACTTAAAATATCCTAGTATTTTTAAAACTACAGGTTAGAGAAATGGCTCAGCAGCAGCTCAGAGCTGAGGACCAGGTTTAGTTCCCAGAATCCACATGGTGGTTTACAACCATCCATAGGTACACAAGGGGAGCACATACAGACACACAGGGAAAACACAGCACATTTTTAAAAGGAAAGTAAAAAAAAATTTTTTTTTAATTTAAAAAAGAAAAGTAAATCCAGTAACATAAAAATTTCAAAACTAGCCAGATGTGATGGTCCAGGTGTGATGGTCTAGGTGTGATGGTCCAGGTGTGATGGTCCAGGTGTGATGGTCCAGGTGTAATGGTCCAGGTGTGATGGTCCAGGTGTGATGGTCCTGGTGTGATGGTCCAGGTGTGATGGTCCTGGCCCGCAATCCTTGTACTCCGATGAGCATGAGGAGGCAGGAAGATCAAGGCAAGTGAGCCAGCCTGGTCTATACAGCAAGTTCCAGGTCATAGAGGAGTACAATGGGTGACCCTGTGTCAAAAACACAAACATGTGGAAGTATACACCTTTAGTCCTGGCACTTGGATGTAGAGGCATACAGATAACTCTGTAAATCCGAGGCTGGCCTGCTCTACACGGCAAGTTCTAGGCCAGCTAGGGATTACATAGTGAGACTTTGTCTCAAAACAAAGAAAACAAAACAAAAATTAACTGTCTAATATCACCAATTATAGTCCCGTGTTGTGCCACTGTTCTCTTGAACTTATTGATCCTATCTGCAATAGTGTGACATTTAGCCTTTCCCCAGGCCACTGTAAACCACTCTGTTTAGATAAGTCCAAACTTTCCCTCCCTCATCTTTCTTTCTTTTCTTTTCTTTCAATTCCACAAATTGGGGCAGGAAAGACGGTTCAATAGTCAGCTCTGTCCCCAGTACCCACATGATGGCTACAACTACTTGTAACACCAGTCCAGGGACTCCAACACCCTCTCCTGGCCTCTGAACCTGTCTGCTTGCTTGTGGGCTCACACACACACAAACACACACACTTAAAAAAGAAAAAAAAAAAACTTTAAGAAACGTTCATATGTAGATCCTTAAGAAAAAGTGCAAAGCAAATTCAGGTACATTTCCATTGATATAATCAAAGCGGTCAGATCAGAAAGGTCAAGTGTTCCACAGAAACAAGATTTCCAGCAAGGGAAGGCAGAAAGCACAGATAAGGAAGTGGGCTGTGTGAGACATTGACAAAGGCCTTGTGTAAGAGCAGTTGTGTCATTTAAAGTGTGTGTAAAGCAGGTTTCAGAAGTGGGGCTAGAGGAAAAGTCAACAATCTTGGGGGAAGGAATAGGGTAGTTTGTAGTGTGTGTTTTTAATTCAAGCACTTTGACAGCAGAGACAAGAGAGTTGTGGAAAGTTCCAGGTCAGCCTGGACTGCAAAATGAGACCAAAGTCAAAACCAAAGAAAGTAGAGATGGGTGGACCTGGGGCTTTGTCAGCAGAGTGTGCCACATAAAATAGGAGAGGCAGGAGGATCAGGGGTTCATGGTTATCCCTGGCTACATAGTGAATTTGAGGGGTGTAAATGTGTTCATGAATATTCCTTGTTGGGTATTTTGTTACAGTGCAGGAAACTGACTAAAACACTGTGGGGATGAGGCTGGAAAGATGGCTCAGCAGTTCAGAGCTTTGACTGCTCTTCCAGAGGTCCTGAGTTCAATTCCCAGCAACTCACATGGTAGCTCATACCTGCCTGTAAGTCCAAGATACACATTATATAAACAAAATGCAGGCAAAGCACCAATGCATATAAGATAAAAAAGAGAGCTCCTGTTGTTCATGCAGTGGACTCAGGGGCAGTTGACCCGTGTTTGGTTCCCATAGATAGTGGCTTACAAACATCTGCATCTCTAGTTCATACACACACACACACACACACACACACATATACACACATATATGTAGTTTCTAGTTTTTGAGACAAGGTTTTTCTATGTAGCTCTGCTCTGTAGACCAGGCTGTCCTCAGTTTGGAGATCCCCCCGCCTCTGCCTCCCAAGTGCTGGGAATAAAGATGTGCACCACCACCACTCAGTCAAAAGAAATCTTTAAAATAGCAAAAAACATGCAGTGAGAGGAAATGTCACTAATATCCTCTATGATGTCTTTCCTTCTCCCGTCTCCCTCCCCTTTGATTTTCATTTCTCCTTCTTCTCCTCATCATTATGAATTTACAGTGCTAAAGACTGAATTTAGGGCCTCTTGCATGCCAGACATGCAACTGTACAATTTAACTCTAGTCTCAGGCCTTTTGCAAATGAATGAATGAATGAATACATACATACATACATACATACATACATACATACATACATACATACATACATACATATGAATGAATACATACATACATACATACATACACACATGCATACATACATACATACATACATACATACATACACACATGCATACATGAAATTGCTTACTTCTTACTAGTGTGACAGAGTGTGTGAGCTTTTTTCTCTACTCCCACCTTTATGTATGTCCTAGGGATACAACTCAGATTGTTACAGCTGGTAGCCCCTTGACCAGCTGAGTCACCTGGGTAGCCTCTTTTATGGCTAACACCAAGCCAAGCCAAGCCAAACCAAACCAAACCAAACCAACCAAACAAAAGCCACCAAGTTCTCATGTATCCCTGGCTGTCCTGAAACACTCACAAACATTAGGGTGACCTTGAACTCATAGAAAGCCACCAGCCCCTGCTTCCTGAGTTCTGGATTAAAGGCACGTGCCACCATGCCCCCACTCCCTTTCTTGCTTCTTGATCTTACTAACTTGTTACTCTGCATCCTAGGCTCGCCACAAACCTGGAATCTGCCTTCCAACTTCTGCATTGACAGGTATGCACTACCTTGTTCATCTTCCTTACCAAGGCGGCTTTGTGTGGTGGGAAACAGAATCCTACAGGAGGGAGGCCGGGGCACCTGCAGGGTGGTACTGCTATAAGAAAACAAGCTCAAGAGCACAACAAGGTTAAGAGCACTTGTTGCTCTTGCAGAGGATGGGGTTGGATTTCCAGCTTCCACATGGTGGCTCACACACGGCCATCTGTAATTGTAGTTTCAGGGATCTGATGACTTTTTCTGACCCCTGTGGGCACCAGGTATACGCACACAGTACACATAAATACATACACACTGTAAAATAAATCTAAAGAGGATGAGGAAGAAGAGGAGGAGGAACAAGCCCGGAGGAGCAAGCCAGCTGAGCTTCTCTAGTGTCTCGGCTCCAGTTTCTGTCCCTGGCTGTCTGTCCTGAGTTCCTGCCCTCACTTCCCATCACGGTGGATTGTAGGTGGTAAAATGAAATAAACTTTTTCCTCCCCAAGTTATTTTTGGTCATGCTATTTATCACTTTTAGAAACCAAACTCACACACACACACACATACACACACACACACACACACACACACACACACGAACACACACATGAACATAAATAAATTAATGATAAATTAATGATAAATAAAGTCCCAGGCACACACGCAGCTTGGCCTCAGAGGTGAGTGTGAGCCCCTTTGGAGATCCTTACCCCTATACCTATGAAGCTCTGTGTTCCTGAGGCACTGTCTGCAATCTCTGAGCTTCTGGTTCCTTCTTTATAAACTGTGCATGCTGAGAAGATGACAGCAGCCATGGCTGGTGCTCTGATTGGATTTATTCAGATTGCTCTTTTTCACAGTCACAGATATCCCTCTTAAGCAGAACAACCTTACTGTACAGATGGGGAAACTGAGGCACAAGGTGTTATCCAGCCTCTGCTTGGTGATGCACTTTTGGTTCTGCCAGTGTCCTCCTCACTAAAATAGGGACCCAGCAATGACTGGGACAGAGCTAAGGGAAAGAGTAAAGAAGGCTGAGGATGGAGAAGAGATGGAGAGGAAAGCAAGCACAGGAATACGCAGCCTAACCACCCAGTATCTAGGCGCAGCACTAATACCGGAGCAGACATTTGGAAAGAAATGCTCACAACTACAGGAAAAACATCTGAGCGCTCGCCCACACCCTAGCATGACAAAATGGCTTCTGATGTCTTTCCCCAGTCAGCCAGAGAAGGAAAGGAGGACAGCAAAGGGGGCACTACCTAAAATGAACTATTCCATCCTTACCACATTCACCAGTGCAATACAAAACACAACCAAACAGCCTCGAGAAACAGCTGGTTATCCCTGCGAGAACTAGACCATCAGACCCTATTGTTGAACAGAGAAGTCAAGCTGGAAGCGGCTGGAAGCCCCTCCTTGCTGGCCAGTCCTCACCATTCCAGGCAGGTCGGTGTCGGGGAGGAGACAGCAGCAGTCTCCCTGAGCTGTGGAGGCTATGGCTTGTGACCAACAGTCAATTAATTACCCATTGCTCTCCTTGTCTAGTGCATGTGTGTGATCTGGAATCTCCCTCTGTCACTTGTCTTTTTGTGTGTGTGTGTGAGGCTGACTGGTCAGGGAGGCTGGGCTGTGAGCTCCAGGGAGCCTCTTGTTTTCACAAACCCCAACACCCCTCACCACTTAGGTTACAGATGTGCACAGGAAGTTCTTTATTGGCTGAGCGGTCCTCCAAGTCTGCTTCCCTCTGTTCCTGCAGACTCTTCCCCCTCCTCCCCCTCCCCTCCCACCCCCACACACTCACACAAGGTCTCACTATGCAGCTTCAAGCTAACCTTGAATGCATGACTCTCCTGCCACAGTAATGCATGGCCACATCCAACATGTCTGTCACCCTGACTGATCCCACAGATGGTAATGTAATTTCCATTCTCTTTGCAAGGTTCGGACAGGTCAGATAACTACCCAAGGCCACAGAACTAGCAAGATAAAATCTAGGATTTGAACTGGGGTGTGTGCATGGCCTTCTCTTAAAGGTGTTCCAGACAGAATGGCTTCTCTGTGACCTCTCACAGTCTTCTTCCACACCTGCGGACACATCCAAAAGGTCACCTGGAGAGCTGTAACTTGAGCTTCACTAAGCTTGGGGTAACTGACTGGACGGGTGGGCAGGTGATCGCAGGGCAGGAGCGTCTGCTCAGACATTATGTACGTGGGTGCCCCTGAGGAGCCACCCGTAGTCTCTGTTCCAGTGGATTCAAGGCTGCAGTCTGCAGCATGGGCAGCAAGCAGACAGTGTTTAGTCACGAGCAGCTGGAGGAATACCAGGTGGGTATGTGTGGCGGGTCCTGCCAGGCTGGCACAGCTTGGCCTGCAGTACGGGCATCCCAGAGTCTCCTCAGAGCACTGTTTGTGTGGGTTTGGCCTGCCTAGAGGGGCACATGGAGAGTCAAGCTGGTTTCTCTCCCCACAGGACTGTACTTTCTTCACGAGGAAGGAGATCATGAGGTTAGTGGGGGATGAAGGGAGGTGACAGCCCAAAACAACTGTCTAGTCACTGCTGGGCCTTTGTGCAATCTTTTGGTTATTGTTTTGTTTGCTTGAGAAAAAGCCCGGGCTAGTCTCAAAATTATCACTGCCTCTTGGGTGCTGGGATTGACCACAGGTCTATATCACTGTTGCTTCAATTTGATAAACATTATTTCAGGGGGCATGATTTGTGAGTGTACAAATGTGTGAACCTCTGCCGCGGCGTATGTGTGACACTCAGATGAGAATTTATAGAGTTGATTGCTTTCTGCCCCCTTTAAGTGGGTTCTGGGACTGAGCTCAGCTTCCTAGTTTCTTTTGCCACCACATGGGTTTTAGGGGTCAAACCCAGGTCATCAGGAAAGTCAGTACCAAATGAGTCTTTACCAAATGATTCGTTTGAGTCATCTGCTATTCTGGGTCCTCTTGGCTTTCCTTTTCTTGTTCTTTCTTCCTTCCTTTCTTTACCTAAGAGACAGGGTTTCTCTGTGTAGCCCTAGCTGTCCTGGAACTCCCACTGTAAACCAGGCTGACCTTGAACTCAGAGATCCACCTTCTTCTGCCTCCCGAGTGCTGGGACCATGAGCCTGTGCCACCATGTGCAGTGTCTCTGCAGTGAAGGGAGCTGAGATGTAGCACTGTCAGGTTTAAAGCTTTGGTGTAGGTGTTGCCTTGAGGTCAGTGGACTGAAGCAGAAACGCTTGGCTGAGAAGTCGCACCCTGCCATACTGGCTGAGTGTTTATTGAGGAACTTGTCCTTTTACCCAAGGGGAGCAGGGAGCCATGGAAGATGCTAGAGCCTTGGAGAGGTTGGGAGTCCAGTGCGGAGCTGGGATCCAGCATGAAGCAGATGTGGCTGGTGTTGGCAGCCCCTGGTGACTGCAGGTTCCTGGCTTGAACCCAGCAGGATGGACACAGATGAACCTCCCATGTCACCCTTCTGTCTGTTAGGCCATTATCCGTGAAACCCAAGCCTGCTGTGGTTCAACTGTGGGGCATCAAGCTGAGCCCCTCTTGTGTGGGAACATGGCATCCATTATTGATGGGTACGCCTCTCACCCATCAGCCCATTGTCTGTGAGGACAGCTGGCAGATTACTTTGACCGTCATGATCAGATTACTGGTGGGGAAACTGAGGCTTGGGCAAGGAGGACTTCAGTTCCAGGGCAGATGGACAGAGTCCTGATAGCCCCAGGCTTCCAGATTGCTAAACAGAGTAACCAAGGCTGGGAGGAGAGAGGAACTCACTGGATGCCACAACGAGAGACAAAACTCTGTGGGTCTGCAAAATGGCTCAGCAAACAAAGGTGCTTGCTGCCAAGCCTGCGGATCAGAGTTCAAACCCAGGACCCATATAGTAGAAGAGAATCCACTTCCACAAGTTGTCCTCTGACCTTGACACCTGTGCTGTAGCATGCATATACACACAAATAAATACATAACTGTAAAAATATTTTACAGGAAAGATAAAAACTCAGGACATTCCCCCATAGGACCCCTGACAAGGGGAGAGGGCATTTAGGACTGAGCCTCACCAGCCCCACCAAGTATGTAGTCATGAGAAAACCCAGGGACATCCTTGTCCCTCTGAGATAGTTCCTAGCAGCTTGTGGTCTCTGAGGCAGGTGAGGAATCTGTATGGAAAGGTTATGGTGTGGTGGTCAGTGTTTTGTAGCAGCACAAGCCCATCAGCCCACACACGGGGAGCGGAAGCATTAGCAGCATGAACATTAGTCATGGAGGAAGCCTGTCTCCTAGTGTAGAGGCAGCAAAGGGAGCGGTGGCTGGGAGTGCAGGAGGAGCAGAAGCAGGATCCCGTGAGGTCAAGATGGAGTGTACAGGCTACATATCCAGGTCCCTCAAATGTTGGCTGTGGAATATTCGACCAGCCATTGGCACCTCCTTCTTCTAGCTCCGTCTTCCTGTTGAACTCCTACTCCTACTTCTGAGCCCAACAGCAATGCTCCCTCCTCCAGGAAGTTCTTCCTTCTTACTCTGTCTCTATTTCCCCACTCTACCTTGGCCTTGTCTGTGGGGAGGAAGACCTATTTATGGCTCTGTGCAGCCAAGATTCAGACTCATGCCTGAGGCTTCTGGGGACCCAGCACTTGTCCTTGTGGACTGAGTAGTTAGTGTCCAAAAAGAGGGTCAAGTCCCTTCTGCCTTTCTCGGTTTCTCTCTCCCCACATCAGGCTGTTCTATCGGTACCAGGACCTGGCCCCTCAGTTGGTGCCTCTTGACTATACCACCAGTCCTGAAGTGAAGGTGCCCTATGAGCTGATTAGCAGCATGCCAGAGCTGAAGGTAAGCCTGGGCTGTGGGAGGTGAGCCACAACAGACTGGAGACGTCTCCACTGCATTCCTATGTGGCCACAGGTACCACAGTTTTACAGAAGAGAAAACTGGGGCTCTGAGAAACACACACAAGGACAAGGTTAAAGGGCAGGCATGGGCTGGGACATGGTGGGACTCAGACCTCTGGCCAAGGCAAGCAAGTGTCTAAGTTTGAAGCTGGTCTGGGCTGTGTAAATCAGAAAGACACAGTACTTGGGAGGCAGAGGCAGGTAGATAACTACACAGAGAAACCATGTCTTGAACCCACACACACAAAAGTTGTATTTTACTCTGCTGAGAATCATCACTGAGGACCATCACACAAGGTTCACTTCTAAGTACTAACTAAGGTCCCAAGCCTGGCCCCCAAGGCAGCTCACCTGAGTGGCACATCTTAGCTGAGTGTCAGGTCCAGACTTGGATGTGAGGGCCAGGATCCTGCAGGAGACTCTCCAGCCGCAGGGCAGATCCAGGCGGTGGCTCTCCAGACGTGGAGAGCAGAGCATTGCTCTTGGTCTCTGCTTATGTGCTGTGCAGCGGGCGGGCACCCTGGGGCTCCAGGACTGTCCAGTTATCTTGAGCGTTAACCACCGAATCCTGGTTATCAGGTGCAGCCCTGGGGTAGTAGGGTTCCTGACTGAGTTATCTTTACATGTCTAAAAGGCAGGTTTTTACTATGTTCATTAAAGGAGGAATGTGTATAGAGGAAATGGGAGGATGTGTGTGCATGGTGAGGAATGTGGGGGGATGTGGGAGGATGTACAGGGACAATGTGGAGGGAATGTGTATGTGGAGATGTGTGGGTATGGAGGGGGATGTGTGTTTATGTGTCAGAATGTGGGGGGGAGAGTGTTGTATGTGGGGAATGTTAATGTGTGTGGGGATTCGTGTGTGTGGTGTGTATGTGTGGAATGTGTGTGTGTAAAGAAGGGGAGGAAATGTGTGTGGGAGGGAATGTGTGTGTGTGTGTGTGTGTGTGTGTGTGTGTGTGAGCCACCTACAACTCCAGCTCCAGGGGATCTGACACCTCTTGTGGTGTCACTCAGAGGTGGTAAGAAACATGTATAACCCCAGATGACAGACCACAGTACAGACACTACCAAAGCCCATCTTGGTGAAGCAGTGAGTTTTCTTGGGGTTCTGTGTTGGTCACCGAGCTATGAAGCGGCACCATGACCACAGAAACTCATATAAAGGAGAGCATTTAGTTGGGGGCTTGTTTACAGTTTCAGAGGTTTGGTCAGTTTCCATCATGGCAGGGGACATGGCATCACACAGGCAGACACAGTGCTAAAAAAGTAGCTGAACAACATCTGGTCTGCAGGAGGAGAAAGACCAACCTCAAAGCTCCCTGAACCCCATGACACATTTCCTCCAACAAGGCCACACCTTTAATCCTTTTCAAGTAGAGATTCTCCCTGATGACTAAGAATTCAAACATTCGAGCCTATGGGGCAGCGTGTCTGAGAGCGTGTCTTACTAGTCTTTAGACTACATATGCTCTTAGGAAAGACAGGGCTAGTGAATCTTGTCAGTTTCAGGAACTTCCCAAGGCTACTTTGACTTGTCTGCTTCAGGTCTTTGTTTTGTTTTTGTCTTTTTAGGACAAGGTTTCTCTGTGTAGCCCTGGCTGTCCTAAAACTCACTCTGTAGGTTTGGCTGGCCTCAAACTCAATGAGTTATCTTTGCTTCCTGAGTGCTGGGGTTAAAGCTGTGCACCACCATGGCCTAGCTTATTTTTTATTCCTTAAAAATATGTTATTGTATGTGTAGGGATGCTTTGTCTGCAAGTCTGTCTGTGTATGCATGTGGATGCTTTGTCTGCAAGTCTGTCTGTGTATGCATGTGGATGCTTTGTCTGCATGGCTGTCTGTGTATGCATGTGGATGCTTTGTCTGCATGTCTGTCTGTGCATCACATATGCCTGGTATCTGCAGAGGCCAGAAGAAGGTGTTGGATCCCTGGCTTACAGATGCTTGTGAGCCACTATGTCCATACTAAAAACTGAATCTAGGTCCTCTGGAAGAGCAGCCAGTGCTCCTACCCACTGAGCCATCTCTCCAGCCCTAAATTTGTTTTTTTTTTAAAGACAATATATGTGAGTGGAATTGTCAAATAATAAAAATAGAAATCATTTTAAAACAAATTAAAGAGAGGGAGTGCACACACACTGGGGATATAGCTGAGTGGAGTGGTAGAGTTTGCTTAGCATGTGTGTGGTTGTTTCTAATCCTGTAAACACACACACACACACTCACACACACACACACACACACACACACACACACACACACACACACACAAATTAGAAAAGAGTAGCCTCCTACAACCTCAGAAAACATTTGATTGGTTAGTTTGAGTAACATGCCCCTCCCAGGTCCCTTACAGCTGCTAGATGAATGCCAGCTTCTAATTGGCTTCCTGGGGTCACAGGCATCATGTAGAACTGGAAATGGGGTGTACAGATGTGAGAAGTACGGTTGCCTGACTCCCTACCCCAGGCCCCTGGGTTCTGGGGAGGGGAATGGATGACATCTGTGGGCTCTGGAAGAGCCCCGCAGAGCAGACACTTGCCTTCCTATCCCCAGGATAACCCTTTCCGCCAGAGGATCGTGCAGGTCTTCTCTCAAGATGGGGATGGTCACATGACCTTAGAGAACTTCTTGGATTTGTTCTCAGTAATGAGTGAGATGGCTCCTCGGGACCTGAAGGCCTACTATGCCTTTAAGATTTATGGTGCGTGCAGGGGCCTGGGGTGGGAACCAGAGAAAACCACAGAACAGCTGTCTTCCCAGGGACTCCAATGCCTTGGCCCCTACCCTATCCCAGACCTCCTTGCACACTCGCCTACCCTTATCAGGCTGCCTTGGCCTCTACCCTATCCCAGACCTCCTTGCACACTCGCCTACCCTTATCAGGCTGCCTTGGCCCCTACCCTATTCCAGACCTCCTTGCACACTTGCCTACCCTTATCAGGCTCATTCTTTCTTGAATTCATCAAATGCTTCCAGCCTCAGGACATTTGTTTCTTCTGTGCCCTCTGTGTATGATCTATATATAGCCTCACTGGGAGATTCTAGGCAGGGTTCCACCCTGAGCCCCATCTGTCTGTTCAGAGCACATATTAGTGCTCAGTATTTTCTGAGTGAGGACATAGAGAATAGCAGCACTTTTCTCAGAGTCTGGCCCATAGTAGGCACTTAATACTCACAGGTGAGTCAATCATGGTACCCAACAACAGTAAGTGCTCAGTAAATAAACCAATACAATTCTCCCAGGCCCCAACAGTTCACAGCTCCCACAGGTGATGGCTCATCTGTTGGCTGAGTCACTTGTGCTCCTGTGCATGACCTCAGCCACATCTGCTGCGGAGGTCATCAGGAACATAGAGGCAGCTCTGTAATGTGAAGACAACCTTTTACGTTGTTTCTTATTTTAGCATGTGTAGGGGGAGTTAGTGAAAAATCACAGCCACATATTGTATGGTCTAGCATACAATAAATACCTGATGAGCCATTGAATGGATAAGAAGCAGCTGTCACGATGCCTGGTACATAGTATATACTTAAATACTTGTTAACTGAATGAATGGCAAAAAAAACTTAACACACACGGCACACAGTAGGTATCCAGTAAATATTTGCTGAGTGTATGGATAAGTGACGAGCAGTTATGTGTCTTGCACACCGTGCGTGCTCAATTGGTTGTGAATGATGGATGGATAAATACATTATCCCAATGGCTGGTAAACAGAAGGCACTCAACAAATGCTTGCTGAGTAAAAGTATGAAATTAATTCATGGCATCTGGCTGACACACAGTGGGCATTCAATAAATTGAATGAATAAAAAAGCTATTGCAATGCCTGGCATGCAGTAGGCACTCCATGAATGCTTAAGAGAAAATCAGCCATCATGGTGCCTGGCATGCAATAAATGCTGTCTAAGCGACATAAACAGTTGTCACACTGGCTCAGTGGCTCTCAGTGCTCAGGGTGAGAAGCTGTGGGGCAATCGGTAGGTTCTGGGTATCCATGTAGAGCTCCAAACACGGGGGGCAGACATGTCCTCCTGCTGCCTGGTGTCCCCAGCCCTACTGTCAGCCTCACAGACTTCAACAATGACAACTACATCTGTGCGTGGGACCTGGAGCAGACAGTGACCAGGCTGACCCGTGGGGAGCTGAGTGCAGAGGAGGTGACCCTGGTCTGTGAGAAGGTGCTGGATGAAGCAGACAGCGACCATGACGGGCGACTGTCCTTGGAGGACTTCCAGAATATGATCCTTCGAGCCCCAGACTTCCTCAGGTGAAGGTTCAAACCCAGGGATGAGAGCTCCTGTTGTGTCATCAGAGGCCTCAGGGAACGTCCCCAGCTTCTTCAGCTCTGCCCACTCTGCCCAAGCTAGGGAGCTGTGAGCATCTCCTATGGACAGGAGCAGCATTCCCATCAACTGCCACAGCGTTTTTGCTGTGAATGGTCCTCAGCAGCCTGGCAGAGGGTCAGAGGCCTCTGCAGGGCTGGGGTGGGTACGTAGTTAACACAGTTAGAAGATTATGACTTGGGTCTACATTCTTCTGTTTGTTTGATTGATTTGGTTTTGCTTGCATTTCCAATGTTTCCCTGGCTGGCCTAGAACTTTCTATGTAGAACAGGCTCGTATTGAACTCACAGAGATCCACCTGCCTCTGCCTCTGCCTCTGGAGTGCTAGAATTAAAGGCTTGACCCATCACTTGCCTAGCCACTCCCATTTATCAGATGAATAAATTGAGGCTCAACTACCTCAAAAGGCAGCCAACTATCAGTTTTAGTCCTCCAGCCAGTATGGAATGGAGTTGGGGTGTGAATATTATCCAGGCAGGTGCTTACAGTCCCCATGGAGATCTGAGCATGGTGGCACACATACCTGTAGTTGAGACATCCAGGAGTCTGAGGCAGGAGGATTACTGTGAGTTCCAGGGCTGTCTGGACTACAGAGTGGACCAGGGTCTTCAAAATTCCAAATCAGCTAAATCAAGAACAAGTCTTGTGTTCTGGAGATGGGCTCACAATTCCTGGCTGCTCTGGTGGTTCTGTTCCCAGCACCCCCTTGATGGCTCACAACTGTCCACAACTCCAGCTCCAGGGGACCTGGCACAGTCTTCTGGCCTCTGCAGGCTCTTTCACATAGCATACTGCATATGAACACACCCAGGTGCGCATGCACACACACACAATACACTCACACATATTCACACACACACACACTCGCACACATATACACTCTCACACACATACACTCACACACATACTCACACACACACTCTCTCACACACATACATTCACACACATACATTCACACACATACTCACACACACACTCTCACACACACATACATTCACACACATATACACACACACTTTCATACACACTCTCACACACATACTCTCACACACATACTCACACACACACTCTCACACACACATACACATACATTCACACACATATACACACACACACTTTCATACACACTCTCACACACACCACTCATACACACACACTCTCATACACACACATACACACACACACATTCACACACATACTCTCTCTCACACACATACTCACATACTCTCTCTCTCTCTCTCTCTCTCACACACACACACACACACACAGGTAAATATTTTAAAGAACATACTGCTGTGGGAGCCACCCTCAGACTGACCCCAAGGTTGACCTCTGGCCTCACACCTGGCCCCAACAATCCATGAGGGCAGAAAAACTACCGTCTGTGATTTCTGGGGGGCGTGGGGAGGGTTCACATGCCTGTGGGTCCCTGCTTCCTTCTGAATATAGAAAGGGAGTGTTGGGGACTGGGTGGGTGTCATCTGTGAGCTGTCAGTGAAACCTCTACTTTCTGCACACAGCACCTTCCACATCCGCATCTGACATGCTCAGAGGACAAGGCCTGGCTCCTACCCATCTCCACTCTGCTCTCTGAATAAACAGGAATCAAAACTGCCTCGGGATATCTGCCTCTTGCTGTGTGGCCTTTGGTGTGGCTGTACCCACTCTGGGTTGCCATATTAGATTTCTACAATAAACTAATGACTTCTCGATCTAGAGCTCTAGAGGGGCAGGAACTTCTCAGTTCGCATATGGAGGAAGTCCAAGGCCACACCACAGCTCCTTTCTGAGCACAGGATTGCCTTGTTTTTCTCTCACACATTCATGTCTTGTGAATTCCAGGAGCCTGAGGCTGTTCTAGGACCTTTGTTTAGGGCACCATTTGCTGAAGAAGTTACCCCACTACACAGCCCCATCAGCCAGAATCTTCTCAGACCACTCACCAGTGATTTAAGACCCCAGGTCCAGGGCTGGAGCAGTGGCTCAAAGGTATTAACAGCACCTGCTACCCCTGCAGAAGACCTTGGGTTGGTGACTCTCAACTGTCTGAATCTCCCATTCCAGCAGACCTGACACCGTCTTCTGGTCTCCATGAGCAACTGCACCAACACACATACACACATTTAAAAATGAAAATAGGTTTGTCTGGGGCATGGTGCCTCACACCTTTAATCTAGACTCAGGAGGAGACAGAGACAGGCAGACCACTGTGAGTTCAAGGCTAGCCTGGTCTACATGGTGAATTCCAAGACCCTACTCCAAACAAAACAAAACAAAACAAAACAAAACAAAAACCAATGATAAATATAGGCCCGGCCTGGCGGAGGCACACATTTAATATTGTTACTCAGGAGGCAGAGGCTATTTTGGCATAGCCAGGGATACATAATGAGATTCTGTCTCAATTGATGATGAACAAAAGCCCCAGGTCCTCCCTGTCTCTCTCTCTCTCTCTCTCTCTCTCTCTCTCTCTCTCTCTCTCTCTCTTTGTGTTTCCCATCTTCTAAGTGAAGAAATGGGTTCAGAGAGGCCTATGTTCATCAAAGATCACACAAAGCTTTAGCCTCTTCAGAGGTTTCCTACTGCCAATCTACAACATGGACAGAGAGGTCTCTTAGAAGAGAAAGCAAGAATAGAGAAATCTCCAGAGAGAAAGCAGAGCAGTCTGGATCAAGCAGAGCACAGGCTGCCACCTTGGATCCATTGTTTGACTTCCTGTCATTCCTTTCACCGCTCCAGACACTTCTGCTCTCAGGAACTTTCCAGCAGGCTGGTGAGCTCGACATCCTTCTGTCTCTACCCTCCAGTCTCTGCCCTCCAGCACTAATGCTCCAGGGATGGAACAGGTCTTCATGCTGTGCACAAATGCTCTACCTATGGGGTCATCTCCCTAGCCCAAAGTGGCTTCTTAGAGCCTCAGACATGTGCCTGTATTCCTCAAGGCAGATATTGATGTCTTATTGTGTGCTGAGCCTCTGGCCCAATTCTTTAACTTCTTCAGAGGGAGGGATATCTGACCAGCAGCTACAGGCCCAGCTGGTGGGTGTCCAGTGGGTTGAAGTCTCTTGACTCTGGTGTTAAACAGAGAACACAGGGATTGAGAAGACCCAAGACTACCCCAGTGTGGTGTGAAGTCACCATCTGAACTTCAGCCTCTTCTTCAAAATGCTGACTATCACTGTATGTGACAGATTTGCTCAACAGCATTGAAAGGTCATGTCAAGTTGTCCCCAGTAGTTTCAGGGATTGCTGCCAGCTTTTTCCATAAAGGAACCCAAACAGCAGATTTGCACAGAGCCTCACACAACCTTCCATAGGCTTTAAATGTCTACATAACTTGGAATAGTGATGCAATGTGGATATTGTACACACTGGACCATTAGGTAGACAAGAGAGGAGCATCACATGTTCAGTACAGATGCATCTCACTTTTCAAATTATTTAGATGGGGTCTTCCTGTGTAGCCCTGGAACTCACCATGGAGACCAGGCTGGCCTCAAACTCACAGAGCTCTTTCTGCCTCTGCCTCTGGAGTGCTGGGATTAATGGTGTGCACCAAAATGCTTGTCTTACAGTTTTTCTTCTTTCAGTCTAACTTTCATGTAGCCCAGCCTAATCTCAAGCTTCAGGTAAGCCGAGGCTGCCTTTGGGCTCTTGACCTTCCCATCTCTGCTGCCCAGATGCTGGGGTATAAACCACACTCCTGGCCACAGATGCACCCACTTTGCATCCTCTCCCCGTGTTCTAGTGTGTGACATGTTGGCGTGCCCAGATGTCTATCCTCCACCTTGTCTCTGTGTTAGTGATGCTGTGTAAGGCAGCAGCTACCTCTCATCTCCTTGTAGCTGCTCTGAGGACACATATGTGTGCACACACTTTACACACACACACACACACACACACGTGCAACACTGCATCAGCTCTGTGAAGCTGGACTCAGGTCGTCTCAATCTCTTACTCACTGAGTTATTTCCCCAACCCATGGATGATGCAAAACTTTCAGATTTTTTTTTTAAATTCCTGGAGCTGAAGACAAATCCCAGACCTGGCATTTGCTAGGCAGGTGCTTTATCTACTACTGAGCTAAATCTCCAGCAGTTGGAAAACTATTTTTACTTGAATGTGTCTGAACATGAGATCTAGATCCCAAGGGTACTGAGGGATAACACAAGATACAGGCCTGGCATTTGTTGGGCCCACCAAGTCTCTGCTGCAATCTTTTAAAGTTATATTTGCTTATGAGTGTGTGTTGTTAACACACATATGCGGAGGTCTGAGGACACCCTTCAGAAGTTGGTCCGAAGCTCTCACCCCGAGAGTTCTGGGGATAGAAGTCAGTTGTTGGGCGTGGCTGAAGGCTCTTTGACCCTCTTACTCCCCTCTGCCGGTCCCTACATTGCAGTAATTCTCTCATGGTTAAGCAGCTCCCTCGGCTGGTGCCCGCAGGACTCAGCCCCGTGACCTCTTCAGCACAGTTCTCTGCTTGTGAGCACAGGGGTGGGGACTGAAAAGGAGAGATGACAGATGCCAAGATGCAGAAGGGGCATTAGTACCCAGGGGCAAAAGGTGGTGGCGGGAGGTATTCCTCGGGCAAGTCCACAGGCTCCTGGGCTGACAGGGCCCTGACCACCCTTCCACGCCAGGCTTTGACCCCTGAGAATGTCCCCCTCCAGCTGGCAGGCCTGGAGTCCCTGAAGGTGGCTTCCCTGCCTCTCAGGGCCCAGGGCTCTGTAGGGCTCTGAAGAGAGGTGGTAGCTGCACAAGGGTCCTCAGAGTGGCTAGCACTGTCCCAGCTGAATGCTCGAGTCACAGGGCTGTGATGCTTCTGTGTCACACGCTTGGCATCTCCCAGCAGGCTCATGGCCGACAGATAAGAAGTGAGTTGTTGTTTCATCCTCCGGCTGGTCTGAGGTAGGGACCTCAGGTTCTTCCACAGCTTCTGTCCAGACTCCTCGAGGAGGGCTTTTGGGGAGCGGGACACCAATTCGAGCTCTCCTTCAGTTGTTCTGGATGGCTTCTTTTCAGGAGCCTAGAACAGAGACAGGGAGGCCTGAGGCCCAGCTGTCCAGAAAAGCTCCAGGTTGCCTCAAAACTCATCTCAGCGTCCTGGACCTTCTAAACACCACCCTTGCCCCATCTGCTCATCTCTATGAGTGGCTTTCCTACCTGTCCCAACGTTTGGGATGTTTTCTCAAGAGACACAGTTGGGCTGAGGGTGTGGCTCAGTGAACTTACCCAGCATGCTTTTGGGGAAGGTGTGTATTGTCAGCATCTCCCCACTCTTCTCATTTGAGGTTGGGTTAGGGTCACTGAGTACCCCCGGAGGCCCCTACCCACAATGGTCCATATACTGACTTCTGTCAACCTGTTCTGCAGATACATAGAGCCCCAGGACCTTTGCACATGCCCCCTCATTCCCAGAATGCTCTTCCTGCATCTCTGGCGTGGCTCCCCATCCTCACATCCCAGCTCCTTGACACCTTCTCCAGGATGCTTTCTCAAACTTGTATCCAAACATACACCCAGAACACCATCTTGTTCCATCCTTAGTGCTATCAGGACTTTCTACCACACAGGAAGCACAGCAAGTACTTAAAGGACACATATACACCCACAATAAACAAGAGCCCCTCAATTTAGAAGCTGTTCTCTGCTGCAGTGGGGTGTCGGGGGAGGGGGTGTACAGGACAGTGGGGACTCTAGATCCAGGGACTACGGAGGAGACACCTGAATGAGGGCTCCTACAGAAGAGGCCAGGCTAGTTCATCAGCTCTGTGGAGGGACCCTGAGGAGGAAAGGCCTAGAACAGCACAAAACGTTCTCAGGTTGGCTATTGAGTCTGAACAGAAGAGGCAGCTGCAGGCAGAGGAGCTGAAGTTGAGGACTTAGTGGGTACTTTTGGAGGGTCTGAGATGGAACCTGTTGCCTTAGGGTATGCCTGACAAGGACCCTATCACTGAGCTACACTCAGTGTACACTGAAATGTGGAATCTTATCTCACAGTCTAGAAGTCATTAGAATTTTTTGTTTTTTTTTTAAAATTACCGAGCCTTAGAAAAGCACTCTTTCTAGAAAGGGCCTGCTTTAACAGCATCTGTTTCTGTCAGCCCCAAGCCAAGCTGGAGGTGTTCAGGGCCTACCTCCTCAGGTGGGTGGGAAGAAGACCTTTGAAATCCAGTTCTCATAACTTGGCTTTCAGCATCCTGAACCAGAGCATTCGAGTATAGAAAGAGATCTTCGTAGTCCACGTTTGCTGGATCCGCCTGGAAAATGTGGAAGAGTCATGGAACTCAGTGGAGAGCACTCTAAACAGAGCTCTGAACTCAAGCCACGCCCACAAGTCTCAGAGGAACATGCCCCGCCTACAATTCTCAGACTGTAGAAAGAGCACCATCTACAGCAGATTTTAGGCCACGCCCATTAGCCATCAGAGGAAGAGCCCCTCCCACAGCAGGTTTAGGCCAAGTCAGTCAGAAGCTGAAGAAGCCCAGCTCACAACAGCCCACCAGCCTAGGAGGAAAGCCATTCCTGCAGATGAGTGCCATGCAGAGGACCTGCAGGGCCAGAAGGTCGCTGGGCAGTTGGGAGTGGCCTGGGGCCTAGACCTCTGGCACTCCCTTGCCGCTGGCTGGGGTCCCTTTGCTCCCACCTGCCCACAGGCTCCGGTCAGCAGCTCCCCATATGGTCGAATAGGCTTTTGTTGGTGAAAGGTGACCAGGGCGTCCAGAGAGGTGTGGGTCACGTGGTCCCCAGCAAAGGTGAAAGTCCCATCTTCTGAAAACTTCACCATGAAGTGACGGCAGCAGGTCTGGGCTCTGTGGAGATACTGCTGAGGTTGGGATGCTGCCCTGTGCACCAGCCTCTTGGTGGAGCCACTGTGCCTCAGTTTCCCCAGTCACCACACAGGGTTTCTTGGGTGGGTGAAATAGCAGATATAAGCTAACTGTGGCAGTGCCCATCTGTCACCCAGTTCTGGGGAGACTGAGGGTAAGATGATGGAGGATGGGAGGCCAGCCTGAACTCCACAGAGAGACTGTGTCAACTAAAACAGCAGTAGCAAAATGATGGTAATCCTTTGATTTTGAAGACACCATCTCATGTAGTCCAGGCTAGACTTAAACTTACTATGTAGCCAAGGATAACCTTGAATTCTAGATCCTTCTTCCTCAGCTTTCACTGTGTTGGGTTAACAGGTGTGTGCCCACACACTACATAGCAACTTCAAGGTCAGCTTGGATTCTCAAACAGGCAGATGGAAAGAGAAAAGGAAGGGAAGGAGGAAGGAGAGAAAGGAGGAAGGAGGGAGAGGTGGAGGGAGGAAGAAAAAAAGTAAAGAGGAAGGAAGGCTTTACCTCGAATGTCCTAAGATTCCTAGAAGCTTGTAGCCCTGGCTTCCTGGATCCAGACCCATGTCACTAATTTGAGGGTGAAGGAGGCAGGGCCACCCTCAGATCTCTGCCTGCCCTTCCTCAGATACAAGTCTCAGGTCCACCCCAGTGTTCCAGCCAGGTCTGCAGATGTGTACAGACCCCTCAGGCACTGGGCCACCTTTGGCCCTCTTCCAGAAGCCTCGGTCTAGCCTCTCCATGGCCTTACTTGTAGGAAAGGGTGTAGCCCACATGGCTGTGGCTGACTCGGATGAGAAAGGTCCCCAGAGGTTGTGACTCCAACAGGTTCTCAGCAGCCCTGGAAAGGCACAAAGGAAGAAGACTGGCTAGATATGGAGGCAAGAAAGCATGGGGATGGCTCTGACTATGCACACAACCCTCTAACAGTAGTGTGGCTGGCAGCCTGACTGTCACCTCTGTGCACGCTCTTCCCTCTGAACAATGCACCCAGCGGCCATGGGCTCCCATATGCACATCTCCTATTTAAGAAGAGGGTAAGTTTCCTCACCCCTAAAAACAGTCAAACTTAGTTTCTAGTTGAGTGTGTTCCCAGTGTGTCTAAGATGAAGAACTGAAGGTCTGGCCAGATGCCGCATGGTAGAGGGACTTGACCCAAGCCTATCTGCCTGAATTCAGTCCCTGGCATCACATGGAGAAGGAAAGAACTGATTTTCTCAAGTTATCTTCTAACCTAGGAGAGGGTCAAAGGTGGCCCAGTGCCTGAGAGGTCTGTACGCATCTGCAGACCTGGCTGGAACACTGGGGTGGACCTGAGACTTGTGTCTGAGGAAGGGCAGGCAGAGATCTGCGGGTGGCCCTGCTTCCTTAACCTTCAAATTAGTGACATACACATACTAAAGAAATAAAATATAATCAAAGTGTAAATATCTTGTTACAAACAAAGAAAAGGTCTGACCCAGCCTCAACTGGTGTTGGGTAAATGGTCAGGCAAATGGTGGGTGTCCTTCAGGAGGGCTTGTGGACAAATCCTTCATCTCCCATCTTCTACCTGTGCATCTTGGGTATGCATATGACTAGAATCAAGTGCATTATAGTAAAGACCTGCATAATCCAAGCATGTGAATCAGAATGGAACCACTCACAGTAGACCCCCAGCAACTAAATCCTCCTCCTGGAGTACACACTTAGCACTTCAGAGGCAGGTGGGTCTCTGAGTTCAAGGCCAGCCTGATCTACAGAGTGAGATCAAAGACAGCCAGGGCCACACAGAGAAACCTAGTGTCTAAAACAAAACAAACAAACAAAAACCACATACACAATCCCCCCCAAACAAAATGTCCACCACCACACCTGGACTTGAATTTTTCTTCACCTAGAACTTGCTCTGACCGAGTCTGGCCCTGTTTCCTGGGATGTCTCCTGGGTGGTGTGCACCACCACACCCAAGCCAAAGCCATTTTTCAAGGTCTGGATTTGCCTGTGTCTTCAGTCCTCAGACTCTGGATCACAAGTATGCCCTCCATTTCTGGATTTTTGGATTAAAAGTCCAAATGAAAACAATAACCAGGTTATATCTAACATAGTATAACTATTCCTTGTTCAACTGCAAACACAAAAACACAAAAGCTGGGTGGGGCCTTGTCCTGATGTCACCACTTCCTTTATGTACTTTTCTCCTTGAACTCGGGATTCAGATCCATTTCGCTTCCTGCCCCCCTTTGTTTTTTGAGCTGTACATTTTATATTTTTCCTTTCAGAGCTTCGTAAGCTTGATCAAAATGCTCTTGAGACTGAACCACAGGAGAAAGTCTAAACTAGGCTTTCCAAGACTTCCTTTCCCAATGTAACGCGTCTGAGTCTCTTCACCTTCGTCTCAGGCAGACTCTCCAGAAAAGGGCAAAAAGCAGCCATTCTTCACCAAAACATTGTAGAATGATCTCCAGGAAACATAGTAAAATACCCCTCCTGTGAAATTTTTCCAGTCAGGCACCAATATCTTCTATATTTCTTCTAGGCTGTCCCATTACGTCTCACTTAAAGCATTCCACTGCTTTCTAAATCCGAAGTCCCAAAACCCATATTCCTCCAATCAAAAACATAGTCAGGCCTAACAGCAATATCCCAGGCCCTGGCACCAACTTCTGCCTTAGTGAGGGTTTCCACTGTTGTGACCAGACACCATGACCAAAGCAACTCTTATAAAGGACATTCAGTTGGGGCTGGCAGAGGTCCAGTCCATTGTCATCGTGGTGGGAAGCATGGCAGCATCCAGGCTGGAATGGCACTGGAGGAGCTGAGAATTTTAAATCTTCATCCGAAGAAAGCCAGGAACAGACTGGGCATTCCCAGGCAGCTAGGAGGAAGATCTCCAAGCCCACCCTCACAGTGACAAACTTCCTCCAACAAGGCCACACCTCCTAATAGTGCTACTTCCTAGGCCAAGCATATTCAAACCATCACACAAAATAAAAACAAAACAAAACAAAGAAGAAAATGAAAAGAATTTCTAAACATCTGACTCACGTGACTTACTGCCAGCCTCTTCATTTTTTATTACATTTAATTTATTTATCCTGTTTGCAGGGGCAGATGTGCTGATGCATTCAGAAGTCAGAGACAGCCCACAGAGGTGGTTTCTCCTGCAGTGTGGGTTGTCAAGTTTGGCTACCTGTGAGAGGGATGTGACAGGCTGACTCCATGGCAGGCTTCAAATTGGCAGTTAAGGAGCTGAAGCCTAAGAACTGGGCAAGTCAATTACTAATAGAAAAAAAACCTTCAGGCTTCAGCCTTCACACCTCCATAATGGCTCTGGAATGCCTAGGGACGGAGGAAGACAAAGCTTATCTACACCAGAATTACGATGTGCTTTAAATCGGGCCTGCAAACTCACTTTGGGTGTCTCTATCTTGGTAGTGGGAGACACGGGCATGCTGGACTCTGCAGGAGAAAACACTGTTTTTGTGTACATAGTGTCTGGGTCTGGGCTGTCATTCTTCGGTGAATCACGGACCCTCCCACGGGTACCTTTACCCCCACACCATCTTGCTGGCCCCTCCTGTCGATCCTGACCCTCTGTAATGGCACTGTCTCTGCGCTCTTAACTAAATCCTTTTGCAGTTTTGCAAACCCACACAAGCCTTTATTTTCACTTCCTTTTATAAGAAGCCAAGAACTTGGGAACACACAATCCCGCCCTGGTTTCTAGGATTGAGACCCTGGAGCTTAGAAGTCTGCACTTGCAGATTGTCTTTCTTTCCTTTTGGGGGGTTGGCCTCACACTCACTCTGTAGCTGAGGATATTGACTCCTGACCCGAGTCGGCAGTACGGGCTGCTTTATGTGGAGTGGAAAAAGAGCTTGGGGCTTTGTGTACGCCGGGCAAGCACTCTGGAGTTCCAAGCACTGTATTAACTAAGCTACAAGCATCTTACCAACTGAGCCATAGCCACAGCCTCTGAATGAACAAATAACACCAAGTCTTTCTTGGGGTTTGAAGCCTGTTCAGGGAAGGTGTTTCTGCGGTAGATCTCCCACAGCTCTGCCTGTGCTGGGTCTGAGACCCTCGGAAGTGGAGCACAGTACCCCACATGGAAAAGCAGGGACTGTGGTCTGATGCACAGTGCAGAGCCCAATGCTATGCGTCTGCTGTGTCACCTCATTCGGTGTCTATTTCTTCCTGATCCTCAGCTTCTCATGGCCTGGAGCTAATCTAAGATCACTGTGAACATGGAGCCTGCTGCCTGATTGCTCACCCCAATGTTCACTGTGGTTTGCGGTGAAGGACCAGGAAGCAGGATCTGAGTAGGATGGGGGTGGTACTATGTCTTACTCTCGGGAGATGGTGCCGTGGAACCACTCAGGGATCCCGGATTGGGCCAGCAGGTCCGCCTGGGTGTGCACAAACCAGTCCAGCCGAGGGGGTAGTGGTGGGGGCAGCCTCCCGGCTTCCGTCATGGCATCCAGGGAAGGTGGTCACTTAGGGAGAGGTGGGCGTCTCTTCACTCTACTGTTACAGACCATGATGTCTCCTGCTGGGAACAAGCTTGAGTATGAAGGAGGGATCTGGTGCCTTCCTCTATTGCTCTATTGATCTATTGCTCTGTCTGTCTGTCTGTCTGTCTGTCTATCTATCTATCTATCTATCTATCTATCTATTTGTCATCTATCAATCATCTATCTTGTTGGGATTCTGTAAGCCCCACCCCACAGTTACCTGACACTATAAAAGGGGCTGCTTGCCCCCTTCTCCCTCTTACTCTCTCTTGCTTTCTCCCCCTTGCCCCTCCCCTCCTTATCCCCTTCCCCCTCTCCATGTGCTCATGGCTGACCTCTGCTTCTCTACTTCTCTTCTGCTCTTCTCTCTCTCTGCCCCTACCACCCTCTTCACTCCCCCATGACCTGAATAAACTCTATTCTGTACTATACCATCGAGTGGCTGATCCCTCAGGGGAGGGGATTCCCAACATGGTCCCCCAGAGACACCCCCTTGCCTCCCTGCATCTCCATGGGCCATATCCCCCCCCCCCATCTCTTTCCTAACATTGGTGCTGAAACCTGGGACATCATCTTTTCTTTTTTATATATCCATCCATCCATCCATCCATCCATCGATCCATCCATCCATCCATCCATCCATGTATGTATGTATGTATCTATTTGGTGTGTGTGTGTGTGTGTGTGTGTGTGTGTGTGTGTGTGTGTGTGTGTGTGCAGGTGCCTTCAGATGCCAGAAGAAGGTGCCGGATCCCCTGGAGCTGTAGTTCCAGGTGGTTATGAGCTGGGAACTGAACTGGAATTCTCAAGAAAGAGAAGGGAGTGCCCTGAATGGCTGAGACATCTCTTTCCCCACAGGGTCTGTTACTGAACCTGCAGCTGCTCACAAAATTCCAGGGTCCTCCTGTCTTCCAGTTCGGTGGGTGTCTGTTCTTGCTCTGCTTTCTCCATCCTTGCTGAAGGGTACACTTGAGCTTAGACCCTCAAGCTCACGTGGGAAGTATTTTACTGACTGAGTGAGCTTTTGATTTGGTTTGAGATAGGCTAGCCTTAAACTCACTATGTAGCCAAAGCTGGTGGCCCAATCCTGTCCTCTGTAGAGGACAGCTGCTTTTGTGTGTTGTTAATTCACACCCATGTTGGTACTGCTGGGCTTTGGGGGTGAGTGAGATGCAAAATAGTATTAAGTTTTAAGTTGAAGGAAAACCAGCTAAAAGCTCTTCCATATGGCTCCGCAGACACTCTTCATTCAGTCCCCAGACCTTAGCTTTGCAGTCCCTACCTCTAGCCCTGGACTCTGAAGAAAGTCTCACAGGGAGGGGTCTGTTGACAAAGGGTGGCTGAAGCTGATTTCACAGAGAACAAATACATACCCTCAGGAGTGTGGCCCTCAGAGGAGAGTCATTTATTGAATCCATTTATGAACACTTGATAACCAAGCTCACACTATCTCTGTCCCCCAGCCTTCCTAGTCCCCTCTCTCAGCAGGGGTTCCACAGAGGTGAGCAACCTTTGTCTAGTTATGTCTTTTCAGGCCAGGTCTCCCAAGGATAAGGCCTGGGGTGGCAGATATCAAAGAGTCTGGAATGAGAAGCAGATGGTCTGGGTTCAAATTTTATCCTATACAGTTGCTGTGTGATGAAGTCACAAACCTAACCTCTCTGACAGAAGCCTTAACTTCTGTCGTTGTCATTAAGACTCATTTAGGGGATGGCTGGGGGACAAAGTAATATATATATACTTTTAATACATTGCACATTATGAATACAGAAAGAGGTAGGAGGCACCCTCTTTGTTTTCTTTCTTTTTTTTTTTTTTTTTTTTTTTTTGTCTCTTTCCTTTCTTTGTTGAGAGAGAGTCATGTAGTCCAGGCTGGTCTTAGTATAGCTGAGAATGACTGATCTCCTGACCCCGGTGCTGGGACGACAGGCCTATTCTACCGAGTCCAGATTACACTGTACTGGGATACACTCCAGGCTATTGCTACCTGGTATCTGGCACTTGGGAGATGAAGGCAGGACTAACAGGAGTTCAAAGATGGTCAGGGATACACAGGGAGATTCTGAATTAAAAATGAAAAGCCAGATGTGGTGGTGCATATCTGCAATCCACTTACAGATGGAGACAGAGGGTCAGAAGTTTCTAGACCAGTCTCAAAAAAAAAAAAAAAAAAAAGCTGAATTTCTCCTATTACCTGTTATTTATTTATTTATTTAATTGCTTATTGTTTAAAAAAGGTTTTAATTTTTATTTATGTGTATGTGTGTGCCTCTCTGTGTGAGAATGTGTAATAGCCTTGTGTGTGTAGATGCCACTGGAGGCCAGAAGAGGGCACTGGATCCCCAGAGATGGATTTACAGGGGATAAGCTTATGCAGGTTCTGTGAACGAAGCTCAGCAACCCTGCAAGAGCAGTGTGCACTTGTTTTTAGTGCAGTGTGCACTCTTAACTGCTGACTTTCCACCCTCATTCTAGTATTTAAAATTCTGTGGGCTGGAGAGATGGCTCAGTGGTTAGAGCACTGACTGTTCTTCCAGAGGTCCTGAGTTCAATTCCCAGCAACCACATGGTGTCTCACAACCATCTGTAGTGAGATCTGATGCCCTCTTCTGGTGTGTCTGAAGACAGCTGCAGTGCACTCACACATAAAATGAATAAAATCTTTAAAAAATGTTTGAGTGTGTGTGTGGGTGTATGTGTGTGTATTTGTTATGTGTAGGTCAGAATCTGACACTGGTGTCTCCCTCCCTCCCTACCATGGATTGAAGAAGAGTCTTTGAATGAACCAGAGCTGGCAGCCTTGTAAATCTGACTCACAACTTCCCTAGGAGGGTCTCCCTCCGCCTCCCACACTCTGGAATGACAGGTGCCCATCCTGCCTGCCAGGCTTTTGCATAGGTTCTGGAGATCTGAACTCAGGTCCTTAAGGTCTGCCAAGGCTTTACTAAATGAGCCATCTTGCCAGCCCTTAACTCTTTTCTTTCTTTCTTTCTTTCTTTCTTTCTTTCTTTCTTTCTTTCTTTCTTCCTTCCTTCCTTCCTTCCTTCCTTCCTTTCTTTCTTTCCTTCCTTCTTTCTTTCTTTCTTTCTCTCTGTCTTGTTTTTGGTTTTTGTTTTTTTTAAATCAAGACAGGTTTTCTTTGTAGGACTCTAGCCATCCGGAACTCGCTCTATAGACCAGGCTGGTCTCAAACTCAGAGACTCCCTCTGCCTCTGCCTCTGGAGTGCACCACCATCCCCAGTTTACTTCCCTTTTAGTTTTATTTCTCATTGTGTTTTACAGGCATGGAAAGACAGACAGACAGTTGTCAAAGTGGAGTCTAGGTCTCCAGGGGTGCAACAGTCCAGGGAAACCCAGCAAAGGATCTTCTAGAGCGTATCACCATCAAGAAGCTGATACATCTGTCTCTGGGAAGTACAGCTGAACCCAGTCACAAGCTAGCACTGAAAGGTCTTGAAATTTATTCTCTTTCTAACTCAGAACACTCCTCCAAGTCTTTCATGACTCAATACAATGTTCCTTCTTCCGGCCAGGCTCCCTGCCTCCCCTCTCAAAACAAAACAAAACAAAACAAAACAAAAAAACCCAAAAACCAAAAAACAACAACAACAAAAAACCACCAAAAAAACAAAAAACAAAAACAACAACACAAAACCCTCTCCATATTCCCTTCCCTCTCCCTCAGGTAGGACCCCAGGGCCGGAGGGGCTTTATTTCTCTCTGCCTTCCCCTCGTAACCACTTAGGACACTACATTTCTATGAATCAGGTCTCACTGTGTAGCTGGAGCTTGCCTCAGACTTGTAATCCAGGCCTGTCTCGGCCTCCAGAGCGCTGGAATGACAAGTGTGGAGAGCATGTCAGAGCTTCGAGCGAGCATCGGTTCCCTAACCCTTCGCTCATCTCCTAGCACCACCCCCATCCAGTGCTGGAGCCCAGAGGCTCTACAGCTGGAGCATGCTGGGATGCAGGGTGCAGGATGTAGGATGCATACCTTGGACAGGCTGCGTTGTGTTCCGAAGGGCTCTTGAGCTGCCGCTGGAGTGTAAGTTTCGGTTCAGGGTCTACTCGTCAGAGGGGCAGGGCCGGCAGTCTCAGGCAGTTCCTGTTTCCTTCAGCAGGTGAACAGGGCGGGACCAGACAACAAGGCTTCTGTCTGTAGCTGGAGCTGTTCCTGCCAAGCCTTTGCTCAGTACCTACTCTCTACCAGCTCTATGGAACCCTTAAGATAGCTGTCACCCTTCTTCCCAATACTGATATTCTTCTAGGAACCCAGGGCTTCATGCTTGCTAAGTAAGCACTCTGACAACTGAGCTACAAGCACTCTACCTACTGAGCTACATTCCCAGTCTCTTAAAGCAGCCTTGAAGTAGTCATACATCAGGAAACCGGCATATGGTAATTAGAGAGTGAAAGGTGACAAGAAGAAGAGGCTGCTTGGGGAGACCGGCAACAGCATGTGCAAAGGCCCTGAGGTTGGACAAAGACATGATAGGAAAGACTCACTGTGCACACAGCACCCATCGTGCCTTCCTTTGCAAAGCACATTTGAAATGACATTCTACAAGCATGTTGTCCCCTAGGCCAACACCAAAGCATGGTGGCTTGGTTTGTAGTTGAAGAGCTCAGATGCCCCAGGATTTGGAGTTCTAGGCTACATGGGCTACATAGGGCCATCCAAACTCAAAATCCAAACAAAACCAAAGCAAGAAAGAAAAACTGAAGCAAACCATAGAGTTCACTTATTCTATTGTTTTGTTTTTTTTTTTTTTTTCCTGTCTGGTTTTTGTTGTAAAACAGGATCTCACAGCATCCTGGCTGGCCTGGAATCCACCATATCGCTGAGGACGACATTGAAGCTCTGTTTTTCCTGCTCCTACCTCCTGGGTGCTGGGATCATAGATAGTGACGTATTTTCTGTGGTACTGAGATGGGACCAGGACTTCTTTCACCAAATAGGTGAGTACCCTGCCAACTGAGATGCAGATCTGGTTTATGCCCAATTTTTCTTCTGATCTTAAAATGAACTACAATATATGTGGGGCTCCTGTGCACACCCTGGGTCCTCGGTAGTAACTTAGCTGTTAAGCACACAGTCCCAGCCCCTCTTGCCTCTCCACCCAGTGGCTTCCTCCTATCCTGGGTCTTCAAAATTAACACTTTCTAGGATGGAGCTGGAGCCTCTCTGACCCCCTGATCCTCTCCAGGGTGGTGCGGGATTGGAATTGGGAGTCTTTGAGCAGACAAAGGTCCAACAGAGGAGGAAACCAGCATAGGCCCTAATGGCAGAACTACTTAAGGACCCAATGATTCAGCTGAGTTATGACTTAACTCAGTGACTTCTGCCTAGGCTCAGGGTGAGATGTGCTTCTGCTGGCTGGGCCAACTTCAGAGAACTCCCTTGACCTCTCCAATCCTCCTCACACTTGGCTGCTCAGGGCTGGGTCTGTGGGGTTCTCCTGTGCATGTGGCTCAGTCTTGGAGAACACGAGCTATTTTGGCTTGGCTGTTTTTCCACCCCACTTCTTCTGAGCAGCTTGGGGGCTGTGGTCATCTAGACTAACATCTTCCTGTCTGTCACAGTAGAATTCCCCCACCCTCATGTCTGTGGTTCACAAATGGACACAGCCACAGCCCCCAAAGGAAGTGAAAGGAAAAATGTCTTCTTAGGACCCTCAAAACCATGTTCTCAGCACAAAGGAGATTTATTTACTCCAGAGGGCAGGGATAAGGGAAAAAGACAGGAAGTAGAGAAAAAATAGAAGAGAAACAAAGGAGAGGAAGGGGACAAAATACTGCCTCTAGAGAGAAGACTGAGGAGGCCCACAGGCAAATGTCAGTTCATAAAGGGGGGAGGCTGTCTTAGGACGAGGTGTTTAATTTTAATTAGGCATGTTAAGTTAATGAGCCAAAGGGGGCTTTTGATTGCTGGACTTCAGAGGACGAAGTAGCCAAATAAGGGAAGAGACCTTGGGGACTAGCTTTAGAAATCTGGGAGAAATGCACGGCCTGCCAGAACCTTGCTCCACAGGTTGGAGCTGGCCAGGGTCCCTTCAGGAAGGAAGGAGATAGTGGTGGCCACCAAGGCAGGGGAAACAGGGATACCGGATGGAAGTTAGCAGGGTGGTAAGGACTGTGTGTGTGTGACATCCCGAGGTCCCTCTGCCTACATATCAGCTTCTTCTGTTGACATCATAAGGTGAGCTTCAGTGGACAGCCTTTAGGGTAGGTGTCTACAGCTGAGCTGCATCAGCTTGGGCCTGACTCCAGTACAAGGGGTGGGGCCCATTTTATCCTTTCTGCATAGGGCACCCGCTTCTCCTCTTTCCTTTGTTCATTCATTTGCTTGTTCATTTCACAAACAGTGACTGGTACCAGTTCTGGGGAGGTAGGTACCACACTAGATGCCAAGGATGAATGAAGTAGAAGGAATGGTGGGGTACTCATCTGTGAGGCTGGGGCAGGAAGGAGGCTGCTATATCTGGGCCAGTGTGGGCTGTACCGTATCTCAAAAGGTGTGTGTGGGGGGGAGTGAGCAGCAGGATGGCTCAGGGGGTAAAGGGACTTACTGCCAAGCATGACTACCTGAGTTGAGTTTGATCCCCAGGAATCACAAAGTGACTCATCACAAGCTGTCCACTGAAAACACACACACACACACACACATATATATATATATATATATATATATATATATATACACACACATATATATATGCATACACACACGTATATGGAGAGAGAGAGAGAGAGAGAGAGAGAGAGAGAGAGAGAAGTTCCATTACCTCAACACTACCGCAGGGCTTGAGCTATGAGCCCAAGAACTCTGGAAGGTCATGCAAAACATAAAAGCACACATGGGAATATTACTCAACCATGAAAACGAAGGAAGTTCCACCCTAGGCTATAACTTGTATAAACTAAAAACTTGCTACTGCTGGGTATGATAGCCCTTACCTTTAATGTCAGCATGTGGAAAACAGAGGTAGGTAGATCTCAGTGAGTTCAAGGCCAGAGTGCTATACATATCAAGTACAGGCTAGCTGGGGCTACATGAGACCCTGTCTCAACTAAACCAGCAGGTGCAGAAGGGTATGTAATCACTGGCACAAGCTTGACAGGCAAATCTACACACAGATGACAGGCTGCCAGAGGCAACTCACCAAGGGCGACAATGGGAAGCAGTGGCCTACTTATGAAGACTGGGCAATAAAACATTGTAAACAATGTTGGGGTAAATATTTTAAAAGTCTGTGATTGTTAAAAACCTGCCCAGGTAAAGACCAGCTCAGTGGTTAGGAGTACTGACTGCTCTTCCAGAGTACCAGGATTTGGCAGGGGGCCCCACATGGTGGCTCACTTGTAACTCTGGGCCAAAGAACCCAAAATATCTCCTGACCTTCATGGGCACCAGACATGAATGTGGTAGTCACACATTCAGGGAAAACACATAAAAATAACTTTTAAAAGCCTCCCCGAAATCCATATATAGCTCACACTGGTTTCCTCTGCTCCTGTCTTAACTGCCCCAGTACTGGGAACAGCCTAAAACAGGTCACATGATCTGCTCCTTAATGCCCCTTGTATCTTAGGTATCTTTGTTATTACTCCATTATGTTAAAAAAAAAAAAATCTCTTTGCTTAAAAGGCGGAAGCAGAAATTTCTGGTTTCTTTGGAAACTCAGCTGTATCAAATGCTGTTTTGCTGGGGCAGACAGGTGATAGGACGCTTTGCTGAAGCAGACACATGAGAAGACAGATTTAGAAAGAATATAAAAATTAACAGAGAGGGGCGAGGCTCTGCCTGGCTAGTCTCCACTGACGATGCTCTGGTATCGGCCTGCTCATCTTTGCTTGTCATAACTCCAGAGAGTAACTTGCCAACGAACTTCTTGTGATATTCTGATGGCTTCCATGGACTCTGGGCTGATTGGCAGAGTCTCAGTTTCCTCTCAGTGGTAGTGCTGGTTGTGGATTTGTGTGTGGTGATTGCCCAGTGACTGCTAGCACTGCCAATTGAAACTGCCCCAAAGAACTTTTCCAAACAGGTCTACAACCTCCTATTTTCCTATTAACTTTTCTCTTATTAAAGAAGGGTTCGAAAAATCTAAATCAACAAAAGAAACAAACTTTTTTCAGCAGACCCTGGGCACCAAACCTTGTCCTTGACCCTTGCTTGGAACCCAGATCACACACATGCCTGGCAGGACCAGACATGCTGAGCTCATTCTGAGGGTCAACTAATGCTACAGGGATGTCAGCTAAGATAGACAGGAGGCAGTTTTGGTTTGAGTGTTCCAGTCTGCATTATGTATGTCTACACACCACGCGTGTGCATAGTGTTAGAGCTCAGATGTGCCAGTCTTCTGGAACTGGAGTTAAAGATGGTGGTGAGCCACCAGGTGGGTGCTGGAAATAGAACCTGGTCTTCTGCTAGAGCAACCAGTGCTCTTAACTGCCAAACCATTTCTTCAGCCCCTACAGTTAGGATCTTAACTGTACAAAGCACTCTGTAGCCACTGTTCACATCTTGGTTGTCATGCTCACACCCATGAGGTGAAAGCTGAGAGCCCTTCATGGCCCACAGTGATGAACCAGCTGGGTTTGGTGAAGATTGCTGCAAGTTCAAGAACAGCCTGGGCTACATGATGGCCCTCTATAAAAAACAAAAACACCCCACAAAAAGCAGATCCAGCTCAGTGTGGACTTAAGAGGTGGTGGGACCTTTAAGAGGCAGGTCTTTTGGGGAGTATGGCAGAGCGCTTCCCGGGTAGGAAGCACAGTCGAGGAGAGGACGTTTGCAGTCAGTGTTTGCCAGACATGATGCTGCCCCGTCTACAAGCACAAGACTGCCAAAAGACCTTGCCAGCCAAAGTCCTAGTGTGGATAGGGGAGGGGATGACGAAGTCCCACCCTGAGGGGATACAGGGACAGATGGCTGCTGGCTCGTTTGTTAGAGCTTCAAGTGCTCAGCTGCTGAGCCACCTCAGGTGCCAGGCCACTTTTTACTAAAAGGCATCTATTGAACCTGCGACCAATCACAGCCACCTGGTGGTGCTGGGCAGGCAGAACTACTTTTAAAATGCACTTTAATCGGATTTTCTCTGGTCAGTGTAAACATGGTACATCAGGGACTCTAGGGGAGGGCGGGTGACTACTGCTGGTACATTGGTTTTAATTTCAAAAAAGGGAGAGATTTTGATGCTGACAGCTTGACTGTCAGCTTGGGGGAAGGGTTAGAGTAAAACGAAAGGTGCTCCCAGACAACACCCCTCTTGGAGGACAGAGCTGTCACAACGTAAGTGTAGAGACTGCAGGGTAGCACTGTGCCATGGAATGTCTGTCTGGGTCTCAGGGACCAGGTGCCCTATGACAGGGCAGACACATGGTTCCCGATCTCCCAGGTCTGCTGCTAGGAAATCAAAGACAGAATCACCTCATGGTGTTAGGAATCTGGAAATATAAAAACCATCTTAGCTAGAAAAGAACATCCGATTAGAGCCAGCCAGAGAAGGAGAAGATCAGGAGGTGATTTCGGTGTCACTGACACAGGTGGCCCAATGACAGTGGATGAGTGGTGGTGATGTCACCTCAGTCTGGATCACAGACTCCCTGCTCTGACCATGGGAGCCGTCCACTTCTTCCAAAATCCTCTAAGTGGGCTTCAGTTAGTTTGTGCTTCCCTTTGGTTTGACATATAAGGAGACAGTGGACATGGCTGTCACTTGTCTACAACTGAGAACAGGTGAAGGCAGATGCCAGGCTTGACCCTCATTGAGGTGGTTCTTTGAGTATGGGGCCAGGCAGGCTGGGCACTGCCACTGGCCTCCCTTCTGTGGTGGAGGGACAGAAGGCTGGAGATGGAGGCTGCCGTGCCCCCACCCAACCTCTCTGCAACTGTGGCAATGTGGCAGGGGATGGATAGGCCTGACTGGCAGATGACACAGGAAAAACAGCAAAATTCTAACTCGGTCCATCTCTGAAGGTGGAGAAGATCAGATGGTTACTAAAATAATCAATTTCTCAATCGAGTCCGAGCATTGGAGGTGGAGGCTCGCCCGGGGCAGGCACAGTCAGCTGGGCTGAGCACAGGCTCAGAATGGACAGAGATCTTGTCCTCACAGAAGACTGCATCGGAAGAAGCTGGTCCTCTTCTGCTGCTCCACTGTGATCTTGACTCCATGGCTGCTCCCCTGAGGGCTGTTCCCTTCCTGAAGTCACAAGTTGCCTTGTTATTTATTGTGGATTGTTAGCTCTACTTACTACCCACAAACAGCTGTCAGTCAGTCTGTCCATGACTGTCCAACTCATCACTCCACCATTCATGACCCACATCCAATCAATCACCCACGGGCCATCATCTACCTATTCCCCTACTGTTCAACCATTCCCTGCTAACCATCCAGTCAGTACCCACCATTATCCATACAACCATCCACTCATCTACTTATCCGCTGTCCACCTATTCATCTAATCCATCTCCTGTGAATCACTACCCACCTACCCATCATCACCCTTTCCACTCCCTATGACTGATCACATCAAACTCTTGCAGCCATTCACCCTCACGATCATCCACCCTCTTCTAAAAGCATCCCACTGTCTGATAATCTGCTTTTCACCATCCCCCAGGCTGCCATCCTTTCCTCCCCCACCCCCAACACTCAGCATCTCTTTTCAAACTTTTCAGTTTCTTGCTGCCAATGGGTATTGAACTGAGGAGGCAAGTGCTCTGCAACTGAGTACCAGTGGTTCTCTTCTCTGCTCCTCCTTCCTCCTCTTTCCCAACTATCCTCAACACCCCTAGAACCTATCATGGAGAGAGTCAAAGGCCAGGGAGCAGTGTCCCTTAGGGATAGGGAGGTCTGGGCTTAAAGTTTTCTGCCTCTTGCACTCCACTGGTGCCGAGGCCCCTGCTGGAGACACAGTGTTAGTACTCTGTCTAAACTCCACCCCACAGTTACCTGGCAACAGCCAGGTATGCCAGGCACTATAAAAAGGGGCTGCTTGCCCCTCCTCACTCTCGTTTCTCTTGCCCTCTTCCCCCTTTGTCCCTTCCCTTCCCCACTCTCTGTCCATGTGCTGATGGCCGCCTCTTCTCTACTTCTCCTCTCTCTGCCCCTACCACCCTTAACTCCCCTCCCCATGCCCTGAATAAACTATTCTATACTATACCGTCACGTGGCTGGTCCTTTAGGGGAAAGGGATGCCTAACATAGGCTTACCAGAGGCACCCCCTTTCCCTATACCTTACCCCACCTCCACAGAACACACTCCACCCCCCACTCGCTTTATCTTTTTCATAATATTGATGCCAAAACCCAGGGACATATCTTTTACCTTTTTGTAGACACATCATTTGGTGCCGTGACTCGGAGAAACTCAAAAGGTTTTCATCCCAATGCTCACTATCTTAATCTTCGGGAAACTGATAAGGCCCCTCCTCCCACTGGTCAGCGTAAGCATCCACATGGTCCGAGGGAAGAGTTCTTGAGCTTAGAGCTACCTCTGGGGATGGATGTTTTCACTGACCCTCATTCTAGGACTTTCCCCCTTGGGTGAGGTTTTCCTCTCTCCTTTTGAGAGTTTCTTTTTCTCTAATGAAAATTTCAGGCCGAGCCTTGGTAAGCTGCTCTCTGGCTCAGAGTGCCAGCTGTGTGTGCAGCCCCAGTACTAGTAGGGGCAATTAATAATCCCTATTCTCACCCATGGGTCTATCGTCTTCGCTGCCTATCCCTATTTCCTGGGCTGTTTTGGTCGATTTACAGTAAACAGAAAGCAGTATCTCTACAGGGTCACTAAGCTGCACTCCCTTGCTAGTGATCCGTAGTGCAGGCTCTCCCCTTCTTTCCCTCATTGCTGCAGCACCACTGCTTGTGGCTTCTACATTCCGCTTGCCTCTACAGAGCTGGCTGCAGCATCAGGAAAAAGGGGTCTGGCCCCACCCCCTGCCCAGAGACCCTGCCTGCCAAGACCCTCACTTTCCCATGCGAAGTCGCCCTCCTTCCCACGTGTGCTCTCTCTGGACAGGGCTCCGCTTCTGTGCTCTGCCTGCTACTGCAGGAGCTGCAGTCCCTGGTTTCCAGACTCTGTCTGTGAGAGAGACTTGCTTTCCCATGCATGTTGAGCCCAGACTGCCTGCTCAGCTTACAGCCAAGGGGTTGGGGGAAGCAGCTTTGGCCCTGCCTGGCTCTAAAAACCCCATGCCACAACTGCCTTCTTTGATTGTGGTTCTTGTGACCCAATACTGCTGTAAGAACATGGTACTTTGGGTACTTCCCCTCTCCTGCCCACCAAGGGAAGGAAGCTCTGCCACACCTGCCTGGATCCCAGCCATAGAGCCACAGAACCACCTATGCATCTGCTGCCTCAACTCTATGTGTGTGAGACTGCACCTGTCACATTCGCAAAGGCTTGCCTGCCTGCTCAATGTCACAGGCCTGAATCTACCCCTTCATGGTCTCACGCTCAGCACACTTTTCTATTCCTGTTTTTCTCTAAAAAAATCTGTCAAAGTTATTTAAGATTTCCACCCTACTCTGCCTTGACAAACAATGACTTTTGCTGCTGCCACTATGATGTACTCTATTCAGTTGTAACCAACTGATGTAGCCCTCAACCTTGTCAACAGTGCGGTAATTATTAATACATTTACGATTATGACAGTTGTAACCAACTGATGTAGCCCTCAAACTTGTCAACAGTCCAGTAATTATTAATACATTTACGATTATGACAGACAGAATCTCCAAAAGCCTTTAACAGTTGGCCCCACAAGGTGTCAGAAGATACAAACACAGCTTCAAGAGGCTTCCTGGATCATAGTGTGACAGCCACTGAGAAACACAGTGGACAAAACTGGATATCCTCAGAGTCAAATGATTTATCTAAATACAGGCACGCCATTTCTCACATGTATCCACTCCACAGACCACAGGGAACTGCTGGCTGATAGACTCTGACTACACTGACAGCTAAGGTAACTGCAGCCTGACAACTAAAGTAACAGACCTACCTATTCCACTTACTACCTATTCCAAAGGGTGGGATTTTTCTGGGTTTCAAATGTACATCTAAAAATGTACTTTCTTTCTTCCAAATGTACTTAATCTCTACCTATAATATATACACATGTGTGTTCCAGCATCTTGTCAAGTCCAGGTGATCACTGCATCTAGAACAGCTCCAGAGAAACAACCTACAGATGCTTCGGCCTTCTCTCAAAGACACGGACGCTTCTATTGGACCTGTTCCTTCTGACCTATCCTCAGATGGCTCCACAGACCCTGGACAAGGAAACAGCCAACTCTAAGACTGGGCAAACATCTCCACCCCCAGTTTTCCAGGTTCACGGAAGAAACTTCACCCAAAGGGCAAGCATGAAGCAGTCAGAGATCATGACGACCCTATTCCTGTTCCACCATCATCTAATTTTTCTTTATAGTTAAACCAAAACGAGGAAATGTTAGAATTCTGTAAACTCCGCCCCACAGTTACCTGGCACTATAAAGGGCGGCTGGCCTTCCCTCAATCTCTTGCTTTCTTACCCCTTTGTTCCTCCTCTCCCCATTTCCTTCCCCCACCTCCATGTGCTCATGGCCGGCCTCTTCTCCTCTACTCTCCTGCTCTCTCTCTCTCTGCCTCTACTACCCCTACTCTCTTAATTCCCCTCTCCATGCCCTGAATAAACTCTATTCTGGTCCCTTAGGAGGAAGTGATGCCCAACATAGGCTTACCAGAGGCACTCCTGTGTCCCCATACCTCACACCTCCAAAGAACATACCCCCACCCACTCTCTTTATCAGAATTCAGAGATAATATGTCTCAACTGCCCAACCTCTAGATGTCACTTTAATGATTGCTGGCTATGTGTACCCCTGGGAACTAACTCACAGTTGCCACTTATGGCTTCTCTAGTGATGCTGCCCAATAACCTTACCATTGTCAGCCGCCCTGACTCTGATGTCACCATGACTCCATACCTTTTCTCTATCCCTCTTTTTGGTATGTCAAACTCTTTCAAGACATCTGGAACACATCCTGTAGGAACACTAGGCTCCCTAGACTGCAATAGAACAACCCTTGATACCTCATCTGCCACAGTGCCCAGCAATCCAAAATACGCCAATCCTCTTTGGAACCCAGGTATATTATCGTCTACCCACCAGCTGGACAGGAGTTGGCGTATTGGTGCCCCTCTTCCTGAACTAGGGGTAACCCAGGGAAATGAGCCCCTGCCAATCCCAGCTGTAGGTATGATGGCTGCCCAACATAAGAGGGCAGTTCAGGTCATGCCACACCTGGTTGCTGCAGGAATAGCCATTCTGGTACTAGAATTGTAAGGGGTAACTACTTCCATGACCCGATATAGTAAGTTCACTTCCGAGCTTGACAGTGGTTTGAGACCACGCCTACTATCCAGAAACAGATAGATTCTTTGGCAGCTGAGGTTCTTCAGAACCGACAGGGGCTGGGTGTCCTGACAGCTAAAGAAGGTGGTCTTTGCCTGCTCCTCCAAGAAGAATGCTGTTTCTATGTCAATCAATCTAAGACAGTGAGAAATAACATCCAGGAGCTACAATCAGACATGCAGAATTTCAAGGAATGTGAGGCCTCCAATTGCTGGATTTTTAAAAACCCTTTAAGGAAGTGGACACTCCCTTTCATAATGCCTTTCCTAGTCATCTTCCCCGTGTTAACTATTCGCTCCCTGCCTCATGAATCTTGTTTCTACATTCCTTCAGTGACAGATACAAAACATTTCTAACCAACTATTAATCAGTTCCTCTTACAGGATAACCAGCCCCTATCCACAGAGGAGCCTGATGTGAACATTTACCAAGTGGACCACAATGGTAAAAGTCAGCTACACCCCGAAACTGACAATACCTCAAGACAGTAGTAAGTAGCCTAAGAGACATGGTGTCCCTATTCTCCTTTCACCATTGGTTTCCCCTCCTCTTTTCCTTCTTTTTATGGTAAGAAAAGGGAGGAATGCTAGCACTAGGACCCACTCTCAGCTGCAGTAGCACCATAGGACAGGGATCCAGACAAGCGTTGGCATAGAAACGGCCAAACATTCCCACAGTTCAGACACCCACCGACACCTGGGAGCAAGTGACCTCACAGCCCACATAGAAGACTGACGCCCCACCCTCTTCCTCCTCCCCTTCTCCCTCCCTCTTTTCTTACTGTTTCATTAAACCTTTCCGTGTGGAACCGTGTTGGCCTGAGACCCGAGCCGAGATTTCTATCCCAATACCCAGGATATATCCTCTCTATCTTTTTATAAACACATCACACAGGACCTAAACTCTAGTCTTTTTCTTACAAAGAAAGGTTTTAAAAATTAAGTTTACTAATTTATGTGTGTGTGAGTGTATGCAGGTCAGAAGAGTGTGAGTCAGTTCTTTATTCTTACAGTGTAGGTTTGGGGTACACTGAGTTTTCAAACATAGCCCCGAGTTGGGTGCTGCCCCTGCCTGGTATACAGGCTTCCAGGGAGCGCTGCTGTTTTAAGGTATAGGCATGAAGAGATGCTACTTTGTGCCTTGCTGGTCACTCACAGCCCAGATGTACATGTAGGTGACTTGTACAGCAGGCTCTATTACACACACACACACACACACACACACACACACACACACACACACACACAGAGGAGTTTGGTGATCACACTTCAAAGAGCCGCTCTGATCTCTAGTCACAGAGAGGTCTAGGGAAGAGCAAGTGCTCAGGGGCAGGGTCACATTGTGTTCCTAGTGTCCCCAGGTTTTAGTGACAGGTTGAGTTCGGTCAGGAGAGCTTTGCTTTCTTTTCTCAGCAATGGCCTGCTAGGCTTTAAAAGGATGCAGTGATGGCTCAGTCTGACTCCCGTCACACATAAAAAGCCAGGCATGAGGGCTTGGTTGCTCAGAAGTAGGAGCACCAGTGGCTTTGCAGAGGACCTGGGTTTGATTCCTAGCACCCATGAGGTACAGCTTAGAAATGCCTGTGACTTCAGCTACGGGGATTCCATACCTCTAGCCTCTCAGGTATCAGCATACGTATGCATGCTCTCCCCGCCCAAAGCCCTTTAAAAACAGTCAGGAGGCAGAGACAGGCATATCTCTGTGAGTTTAAGGATAGCCTAATCTACACGAGACGTTCCAGGCAAGCCAGAGCTACATAGGGAGAGCATGCATAAACAAACAAACAAACGGCTCAGTCGTTTAGAGCACTGGCTGCTAGACCGACATGACAGCTCCTATCCGTACCTTCAGTCTCTGTGGTTCTGAGAGCACTATGCGTGATTATGGTGCACAGATATTTGTGCAGGCAAAACATACTATTAAAAAAAATCAGTAAAATAATATTGATAAAAATTAGAACAACAAAAAGCCAGGGTGGTGGTACTTAAAATCCCAGTGTTAGGGTAGGAGAGACAGGAGGGCCCAGAGGTTCACTGTCCAGCCAGAGACCCTGTCTCAAAAACTAAGGTTAGAACTAAATGAAGAACATATTGAAAGTGACTTTTGGCTGTCATTTGCACAAGCACACACATGCAGACCGACACCCACACACACACTCACTCTCTCTCTCTCTCTCTCTCTCTCTCTCTCTCTCTCTCTCTCTCCCTTCCCCCCTCCTCGGATGGTAGGTCTAGGTAGTGATGTCCTGCCCTGGTCAAAGATTGCTGCATCCTACAGAACCTCACATGGAGACCTAGGAAGGACCCAGACTCACCAACTTTTTGTCCATTTTTGCTTTGATATCCCTGGCGAGAGTGAAAAATGCCTGTGGAAAGAACAGGTTGTCAGCGCCCTCTAGTGGTGGGATGTTCTTGGCTAGAGGGAAGGGAGGTCTTTCAGCCAGCATTTCCTCCTGTCCCCAGTCTGCTCTGTCCCTCTCTGTAGAGCACCTTGGAACAAAAGCCTGATGTGCAAGCCACCTCCCCCAGACCAACAGTCCTGTGAGTGTGAGCAGGCATTATACTCAGCTGGCCCTTGGTGACATGAGGCTCATAGGCCATGTGAGCTCCCCAAGGGTCTGAAGGGCATGTCCATGGCTGTGTTCTGTCCATTTAAAAAACGTTTAGAGAGGTTCTCTGTGGGCTGGCCTTAGACTCAGACCCGTTTGTTCTGCCTCCACCTCCAAAGTGCTGGGACAACAGGCAGCTCAGATGCCTGGTTCCTCTTCTAAAACCACAAATGCCAGTCTGCAAATGCCTGCTGCCCCACGAAGGGGACACTAAGGATGAATTTAGCATCTCAATGCAGTTTTGGTGACCTGGACAGTGGGGCCAGGGGAGAATGCATGGACGGGTTGTCCGTGGGTGATGGCAGGTGGGCTGATCTGGACAGGGAAAGAAGTATAAGAAAGGAAGGCTGGTGAGGGCAGGCCCAAGTGGCTTATGGGAGGAGTAGGGGTAAGGGAATCGAACAGGACAAGGGCCTTGGCCACTGTCCTCTGGACACCTTGTGATATGGGTGATAAAGTTCCCCCTCTCCCCACGGTCTTGATGTGTAGCTCAGGTTGGCCTCAGTAACCCTTGCCTTGGGGACAGCATATCAAGTATCAGGGCACAGCACTGGGACTTGGATCCCCACTGGGGATGTGAATTAGTAGTGTGGCTGAGATGAACACAGCTGGGTCTAGGTACTGGGTACTAGGTACTGGAATCTAAGCTTTGATTTCCCTCATTTGCTGAGCTAGTGAGAATGTGTCCTGAGCCAGAGGCCAATCCCTCTGGATCCACCAGCTCTGGAGCACCGGTCCCACAAGCCCATGGCTTCCTGCAGGATTGGACTGGACTCACATTCTCCACATTGATGTTGGCCTTCGCACTGGTCTCCATGAACTTGATCCCATAGTCGAGCGCCAGCTGTAATGGAGACACACAGTTTGTGAACTCCCATTGTTTCCTGAGGAACAGAAACTGGGATGGGCTGCTTCCACACTGAAGCTAACAGTGTTACCTTCACTGTGTGTTGGTACTGTACCAAGTGGGTAAGGAGCTGAGGAGAGGAATGTGGCACAGCCTAGGCAAGCTCTGTCCCCTGCTCTGTGACGCCAGCTGTGCCTGGCCTTGCTTGGTTCTGGTGACTAGATCAGGGCTCATGGCCGCTCTCATGGCTAGCCATAAGCAGCCTCCGTCCTGCCTGAGGTTATCACCCCACAATCTCTCTCCATCTCAGGCAAGTGAGGATGGCAAAATGACTAGGAAGGAGCACCCCAAGCTTTAAGTGATCATGAGGGCCCTTGGGGCAGCACCCACCTTTTCTCCCCGTTCCTTGGACACCTGTCTCTTGTCGTTCACGTCACACTTGTTCCCCAGTATCATCTTCTCCACATCTGCCGAGGCATGCTGAGGACAACAGGGAAGATCAGAGCTAGAGTAGAAGGTAGGGTGCGAACTGTTTGGTGGCTGGCAGTTCATGTCCCAAGTTGTCAAACACTTGACTGTATAGCTTGCACAGACCATGGTCACCAGGCTCCAGAGGCATGAGTCGAAGAGTAGATGCTGAGAGGCCTTATCCACACCCTCCACAGCGTCCTACATTAGCGTGTGAGCAATCGCATGCACGTACCATGTGGGGAACAACTTACGAGTCAGATGTTTCCTTCCTCGATCTGGGTTCTAGGAACTGAACTGAGGCTATCAGGCTTGCTCGCACCTTTAAGCACTGAACAACTTGCCAGCCTAAGTCCCAGTGCCTGCTTGGATCTTTTAACTCTCTGTACTGGCATGTTTTGTGTCAACTCCACACAAACTAGAGTTATTATAGAGCTGAGAGCCTCGGTTGAGAAAATACCTCCATGAGATCCAGCTATAAGGCATCTTCTCAACTAGTGATCAAGGGGGGAGGGCCCAGCCCATTGTGGGTGGTGCCATATCTGGGCTGGTAGACCTGGGTTCTATAAGAAAGCAGGCTGAGCAAGCCAGGGGAAGCAAGCCAGTAAGTGACATCCCTTCATGGCCTCTGCATCAGCTCCTGCTTCCTGACCTGCTTGAGTTCCAGTCCTGACTTCCTTTGGTGATGAACAGCGATATGGAAGTGTAAACTGAATAAACCCTTTCCTCCCCAACTTGCTTCTTGAACATGATGATTTGTGCAGGAATAGAAACCCTGACTAAGACACTCTCTCTATATGTTCTAGAAACGTGGCTGTGCCTACCTAGAACAGCCAAGACTTCCTGCTAAGTTCTTGCTGAGCACCCAGGCTTGATTCAGCTCCTAGAGATGGCTCATCATCAGTCCCTCCAGCAGCTCCTCTGTAGAGGGACCATGCTTCCCAAAGGAGAGAACCTCTGTGAGGGAAAACTCATTCTTTGCTCCCTGCTACACTTGTCTGCCAGAGGCTCACTCAGGGTATCCCCAAAGCCTATGTCAGGACTTGGTCAAAATATCTTTTGACCAAGATAGTTTCTACAGTCAGGGCAAAGGCCTGGACCCAACATAAGCCCACAGTAATTGCTTGTAAACAAAGACTTGCCTCTTTTTGCCCCTCTGCCTGGACTGGTGCCACCAGTCTTGGACCCAGAGTGACAAGTGCTCCTCTGTGATTTTGTCACCTCAGACTCAATGCCCCACCTGCTTAGTCATTAGGGCCACAGGTGAGTTGGCCAGGGAGGGAATGGCTGTGGACTTGAGCAACTGGACAGAGGACAAAATTGCTTTGGGAGGGGAGGCTGGGCTGGCTGCCTCCTTGTCCCTTCACTGGAATATGGACCTGGACAGGCTCATACCCTGCTGCACAGCAGCTCAGAATGTTTGAGCCAAATGCTCAGGTGACCCCAAGCAGAAATGATTGCAAGAACAGCCAAAGAGCACTGTGTGGTTCCTGGGCCAATGATGACTTCAGGTGGACAGCAGGTGTCTTGGCCCCATTCCCCTGTTTCCATCTGTTCCCCTAGGTTCCTGGCCCTGAGGCACAGGCCAGCAAAGGAAGCAAAAGGATAACCTCACCTCCTCAATGTTCCGAATCCAATTCCGGATATTGTCGAAGGACTTCTCATTGGTAATGTCATAGACCAGCATGATACCCTGGGTGGGGAGAGAGAGGGACATGGGCTTTGAGGGTCTACCGGACAGGCATCAGGACTGGGTGTGGCCACTGCTGGAGATGGCCACTGTTTTGGTCAGTTAGTCGAACGTCATCTCTACCTCCATGGTGATCTTTCTGACTCCAAAGCCAAATCTTGCCACACTCTTTAATGAGCTTTGCTGGCTCCTTGTGCCAGCAGAAATGTGGGCCTGGACACCCACAGGCCTCCAGTCAGCCAGTGCCTCTTTAGGATGCCTGGCATCACACTTACTATGTGCTAGGTTTACAGCAGGCAGAACTGAGGGTGGAGCATGTACTCAGCTCTGCCCTCAGAAGGGTTGGGCCCCACTATGTCTGACCCCATGTGCCTTCTAGTGACTCAAAGCTGAGATCTGCTTTCTGAAGAAACCAGAATAAGTGGTCTCTTTGGATCCCTAATGAAAGTGAGGGGACACCTAACAGAGTCCACAGATCCAAAAAACCAAGAAAGCAGCCTCAGCCCAGTCTAACTCTAATTGGCCCACTGCTACTATATAGGAGAAACGGAGGCACAGGGAGATTATATTAAGATGGAAATCCATGAGACCTGAGTGCTTGCTGGCTCATGCTTGAAATCATAATACTCAGAAGCTGTGCAGGCAAGAGGACTCTGGCAAGTTGAGATCAGCCTAGACTATACATAGATCCTGTCACACACACAGACACACACACGAAAAGCCCCAGAGGACACTGAATCAGAGAGCAACCACCCTGTACAGTCCGGTACAGTCCTGGATTTCCTTATGTGGCTTCAGGAGGGTGTGTGTGTGTGTGTGTCTGTGTGTGTGTGTGTGTGTGTGTGTGTGTGTAAAGGCGAGAAGACAATCTGTAGGAGTCTTGGCTTTGGTTTCCTACGTGATGCCTACAATGGCTCAGTTGGTGGCACTATTACAAGGCCCACACAGGATCAAGCACTGTGTGTTTCCAGGCCCATAGCTGGTTTGAGCCTCAGCCCTGCTTGTCCCCCTCCCTCAGCATCCACTACAGGGGAGAGTCTTGTGTAGAATGCAGCAGCTCATTTCTAAGGCTGCCCACATTTGCCATGGAAAAGGAAATAACCAGCAGTGGCCTGGTCAATGGCAGGCCTGTGTCAGGGCCTGGGTTCTACTCCCAGCCCTGAAACCAGAACCAAATAAAAACAAAGTAACATGGGTTGTCTGTGAGAGCTGTCACTAGCATGAGCAAGCTATAACTACTAATTAATTTCAGCACTCAGGAGGTTGATGCAGAGGCTCACTACAAGTCTGAGGTACAGAGATGGTACCAAGAGAAAAATCAGCCTGGGTGTGAGAGTGTTTGCCTTTAATAGCAATACCCAGGAGAAGGGAGGGTCAGGCAGGTCTTTGAGTTCAAAACCAAGTTGGTCTACATAGTGAGTTCCAGGCCAGCTAGGGCTATACAATGACACCCTAATCTCACAACAATAGCACAACTGGGCTGGGTATGTAGCCCAGTTGGCAGAGCATCTGCCTAGAATTCATGAAGGCCTGGGTTCCATTATTTGCTCCTTGTAAACAAGACATGGTATACATGTATGTAAGGCAGCACACACCTGCCATCCTAGCACACAGGAGGCTGAGGCAGAAGAGCCAGAAGTTCTAGGTCAGCCTAAGCTACACAGTGAGAACATGTCTCATCAAAACAATACTGAAGGACATTCCCACCATCTTGGTGCTGGTTCGGGCACAGCCAGTAAATCCGTGTGTGAACTTAGACAGGCTAGACAACCAAGTCTCAGGGTCCTGTCCAAACCTGTACTCAGCGGGGCACAGCCAGGATCCAAGGAGATGCCAGGCTAAGACTGAGTCATGGAGGTGGGGGCTCAGGGAGACTAGAGGTCCAAATAGCTCTCTCCAGAGGATAGAGGTACCCCCGACCCCAGTGCCCTTGAGGGGCAAAGTGGGATTAATTTTAACGAAGATGCTAAGGTTGCAGACCACAGAATTGAGTTTCCAATGTTGGCTGCCCTTCCTGGACACTCTAAATACTTAATCTAATGTCACTATTCATGCCTGTCGCTTCCAGGCTCCTCAAGTGTCCCCATGAGTTCTCAGGCATCAGGCCTGCAGAAGGACCAAGACTCACACTGCTCACAGTATGGACAGCACACTGGGAAGAACTGGGAGCCTGTGGCCCTAAATGGCAGCCTGGGCTATAAAAACACAAGTAGAATGAGACTCAGGGTAGGTAGCTATTTGTTTTCCCAGGAATGTGGAGACATTTCTGAGAAGTGACAGGCTGGCTGGAAGGTGGCCCAGGGTTCTGGGCAGGACTGAAGTGGATCTTTCCTCTGTTCCTTCAAGACCCTGTTTTGCATAATCTTATAGAAGCAATACCTGGTCAGGGTGAGACCCTGTCCTTTCCAGAGATATCCCCTCATCTCCACAGAGAAAATATCCGGAGTGAGTTTGTAATGCAGGCCCAGGTGGAAGATGGAACAATGATAATCCCAAGTAAGTTCAGCCTTCAAGTTGTTCTAATATATTTCAGAGCACTGGTGGCCTCTCTGGAGGCTGGCCGAGGCTTGTCTTCACCTGAAGGATGGGATTCCTAGTGCTCCTCTCATCCCTACATTGGGTCTGAGGTCTGGAGGGGGACTGGTAGTGATGTATGTGGAGATTACGCTTCAGGGAGCCGGTCAGGGCACACTGACCTCTTTAAAGCCAGGTCGGGTCTTGAGTTGCCAAAAGAGTTGGAACACAGGCTCTGCAAGACACAAGGGTTGGCCAGATATGGTGGCACACACCTGTGATATCCTAGCCTGGGAAGGCTAAGACAGGAAAATCCTAAGTTCCTAGCCAGCCTGGGCTACAAAGTGAGTTCTGAGCTAGCCTGGTCTTACTGGCAAGTTCTAAGCCAATGAGAAACACTCAAGGAACAATGTTGGAGGGTGAACTGACCTCTGGTTTCCACATTCATGTACACACATGCACACACAAATACACAAATCTTAAAAACATATAAAACAAGCTGGGTGCACTCAGGAAGTTAAGGTAGAAGGATTTTGAGTACCAGGCCAACTTTGGCAACATTGTGGGCTCTAGGCCAGCCTGATCTACATTTTGGGACTATTTTAACAAGATGAAACAACAACAACAACACAACAACAACAACAGCCAATCACTCAGGCCTTAGTACTGCTGCTTGTTTTCACTTCAACAATAACAAAGTTGGTACCATGGCACCCCTGTAGTAGGCTGTCGTGATTGTCCGAAACCGCTCCTGGCCGGCCGTGTCCCTAGAAGCAAGGATGAAGGGTATTAGTGACACCTTTGGCCTGCTGCATTTCTCCCTTGATCCCTCCTGCTCAAGAGTCACCTCTGTTCCTGTGATTACACATAAGGGGATGTGGAGTCACAGTCCACAGCCCTTCTGAGTCCCCTGGACTAATGTCCCACTGGACTGTACCCCTCTACTACTCTTCCACGTGCTGGATCACAGGTATTGTTCTGGGGTCCCCACAACTGATGCTGAGGACAGACTGTAGAAAGAGCAGGGTGAGCTCAGGGGCTGCTGCTCCAAAGTGTATCCTGTCATTACCTGAGGGAAGAAGGTGGCATCTGAGTTAGTGCCACCCGGTATATGGAGTGTGTAGTCTACAAACAGGTGCCTTAATGTCTTCCTGGCACTGAAGGGGCCTAGGCAGGAAGGCTGAGTTCCAGGCCAGCCTGGGGTATACAGCAAGGTACTGCCACAGGTAAGAAGGGACAGGATGTGCCTGGTGGTAGTGTTTGCCTAGTACACACAAGGTCATAGGCCCATCCCTAGGCCTGGAGGAAAGTGACATACTCACAGACAGGCCTTTTGTCCCTGAGCCCCTGGCTCCTCTTGAAGGCCCTGGATGTCTAGATTTCACAGAAAGGCCCAGTGCTGACTCCAAGCTCTATATCTTGCCTGTAATGTTTTCTTAGTTAATTTTACTGTTTGTCAGTGCCAAAGTTTTCCAAATGTTGGAGAACTTGCAGGAGTTGGTTTTCTCCTTTTAGGTCTAGGTCCTGGGGATTGAACTCAGGGTCTTCAGGCTTTGCGTAAAGTACCTTTACTTGCTAAGCCATCTTGCTGTCCCCTTGGCTTTGAATCTTTACTAAGGCACAGGGGATGGAATTCAAGTGTTCTGTGTATGCTAAGGCAAGTGGTCTGTCACTGAGCCCTGTTCCTAGCTTCAAAACTCTCATTTTATTATTAATTTTAATTCTGAGATGACTTGCTGGTGGCACTAACAGAGAACATACATGGTGAAGAATGTTAATCGAAGCCCAGGGCAGCCTTCCAGTGACTTTTCTCTTGGCTGATAATGCTGAGGGGCGAGGTGAAAAGGGAGGAGCTGGGGCAGGTGGCTTGGCTTGCTGAGACAGTTACTTTGGACTTGGGCACAAAGGCTACAGCGTGGCTACTGTGTTGGAAGTGGAGGACTGCAATTTACCATGTGGCCAGGACTGATGACAGAGCCCTGAGGACAGACACGGGTTCTCCCTCATCCAGGTTCAAGGTCTGAAGCAGGAGGTGGTGACTAGCTAGAGTTAAGGGAACCCAGGAGGCTCCCCTAAAGTTACTGGCAAACTGGGTGATGGCTCATGCTGAGACTACAGAGAATTGAGCATGCCATGGGCAGGAGGCACCTAGTCTCTCTGCCCCATTTGGTTCTGACACAGATTTTTACTATGGAGGCCACATTGGCTTAGAACTTGCTGTCACCTCCCTACTTGGAATAACAAATGTATATCACTGCTCTTTAATGTGACTGGGTCTGTTTACTCAAGACTGGCTGAATTCAGCTGCCCAGAATGTTGGATTACTTCCCAGTCCACATCAGTGATGGTATCCTAGATACAAATTTTCTGACCCTGGATGCAGAGGTTAGCCCCAGGGCTGAGGATTGTGAGTACTTCTGGCCTTAGCTTTAAGGTTGTTTGTGGATTTCAGGTCGACACACACCAGGAAGTTAGGCCTCAAGTTCTCCTCAGGGGAGAGAACAGGAAGTGGTATGAGGCTTTGAAAATATGGGGTGAGGCCATGGGCTCAGAAGGAAACCCCCAGCTGGGTGTGGTGGTGCACATTCATCATCCCAAAACCTGGGGAGCTGAGGCGAAAGACTGATTAAATTCCAGGCTAGCTTGGGTTACCTTGCTAGGTACCATGGTGAGACGCTGTCACAATAGAACAGAAAGAGGAAAGTCATAGCCCAGGAGTCTTATGCCTACTCTTCAAGCTCCTTAGGAGGGCCATGGTTTATGGTATATCTGCTGGGTACTGAGCCTCTGGGATTCTATCCATTCCCACATACAAAAACTTCCAGAATTTTCTTTCTCTGCTGCCTTTGCTAACTCCTGGCATGGAAGGATCTCTCCAGGTTCAACATAATTCTCGTGCACCCTGGGACACTGAGCTCACTGGATAGGGTAGCTCTTCTCTCACAGATTATGTCCCTAACACAATGTTAGGCTCCAGTGGCCAGCAGAGGATGGATGCCTGGGCTGGATATGAAACTCTGGAATCTTTTGAGGAAAAGGACTATGTTTTTAGGGCTGGACACTAAGAAATTTTGCTCAATTGGTCGAGTCCTTGCCTAGCATACATGGGGCTCTGGATTCACACCATTGATGAAAAAACCAGGTGTTGTCACCTGTCACACCCTAGCACTCAGAAACAGGCAGGAGGGTCAGGAATTTGAAGTCACTTTTGGAGCAGGTTATGGTGGCACATTCCTTTCATTCTAGTGCTCAAGTGACAGAGGCAAGCAGATCTCACTGAGTTTGAGGCCTGCCTGATCTATGTACATACTAAGTTTCAGGTCAGCCAGGACTCCACAGAAAAACAGAAAAGGAAAAGGAGGACAGTGTGTACATATTGAAGGCACCAAGAGCTCTGCTCCCAGTGTAGAGCCACGGTGCTGGGGCCATCCAAGGCATGGCACTCACCATATCTGCAGTTTAATCCTCTTGCCATCAAGCTCTATGGTCCTAATTTTAAAGTCAATTCCTGAAAGAAAAGGAAGAATAAAAGGTGTTATCAAAGCCAGGTTACTTCCTGGGCTGCGGCTGCTGTATGCTAGGTCCTCGGGACCTCAGGGTCCTCTCCACAACATAACTGGAAGCTTCTAGAAGGATCTTTCCCTGAGGCTGTGGGGGACAACAGTAGCTGGAAACGGGAGATGGCCCCACCTTTCCGCTGCCCCTGGCCCAGATCACAGTGGGCATCCTAAAGCCTATAGGCTGGGGCCTGCCACCCCATAGTGCACTGTGTTGCCGACGGACCACACCCTCCTCCCAGTCACTCACTGCACAGCTTCAGTTACTCACTTATTTCTATCTCTGAGAACAGAATCTCCACAGGCAAAGGTAACCATGAACTCCTGATCCTGCCACCTCTACCTTCTGAGTGCTGATGTGCCCGGCACGATTCATCACATAGCCTCCAGGCCTTGCTGTGGATGGTATGCAAGTGTTTTACCTCTGACCTACATCTTAAGCCCAAGGCTTGTAGAGGAGACCAAGAAAGAACAGTGGGTGCCAAAGAGCTTCCAAGTTACCCTTCAGGAGAGGGGACTACACAGGGAGAGGTGACACCATCAGGAAGGGGTCTTAGGTGACTCTGGAGCAGGGCTCTGACATGTAGCTGGCAAGCCATCTGTATAGAAGAAAAACTGTGTATACCAGGTTAGCCAACACCCTTCTATAATCCCAGCACTTAGGAAGTGGAGGCAGAAAGGCCATCAGGTCAGGGTGAGCTACATAGTGAATATGAAGCCAGCTTATGTAAATATCAGGTCTCAAAATCAACAAAAAACAAAACCAACCCTAACTGTAACTATGCCCCAAAGTTGGCCTTAGCTCCAGAGCTGCCAGTGGGTTACCAAGAGTTAGAAAGACTACTATCGATATGGTGGGATATAGCTCAGTCGTGGAAATGAATGAAAGACACATCTAATACACCATAGAGAGGCTCAAAACCACAATGCTGAGTGAGAGAAGCCAAGAAGGAAGACCACATATGGAGTGACTAGGCCGACATGAAGTGTCCAGAGCAGGCAAATACAGAGTCAAGGACTGTGCCTGAGGTTGCCGGGCTGAGGGGCACGAGGATGCTGGTGTTTCTTTTTGGTACAAGGAGACATTCTGAAATTTATTATGGTGATAGATGTGCAACTCAAAGCATACTGAAAAGCACTGAGCTGTTAAATTGGGTAGACCAATAAAATGTTAGATAGTAAAGCCTTTTTTTTTTTTTTTTTTTTTTTTTTAAATTAAGGACTTGCTGGCAAACCTAATGACTGGGTTTGATTTCTGGGTCCAACATGCCACTGGCCCCCAAAGACTCGCGTATTTGAATGCTTGGTTGCCAAGAAGTGAACATGTTTGAAAGGAGATGTGGCCTTGTTGGAAGGGGTATATTTTTGGGGGTAGACTTTGAGGTTTCAAAAGCCTACGCTAGGCCCAGCCTCTCTCTCCCTTGGCTTGTGAATTGGGATGGAGCTTTTAGCTCCTGCTTTAGCATCAAGTATGCCACCATGCTCCCTGCAAGGATAACAGACTAACCTCTAAAATTGTAAGCAAGCCCCAATTAAATACTTTCTAAGGGTTGCCTTGGTCATGGTATCTTTTTACAGCAATAGAACAGTCAGTGACTAAGACAGAGGCCCTCTGTGCAGCCATGTTGGTCCTCTGGCAGTTCCTTACATATCCCAAGTATCCTATGGGCTTTCATACCTGCTCTTCTCTCTTCTGCAATGGTCTTTACTTCCCCAGTCACCCGGTGCCCCTCTCCTGCTTAAGTTGTTGTTAAAAATGGCTTTGTGGGGGCCTTCATCCACCATTACCATTCTAACATGAGACACACACCACACACAAACACACACAGACCATGATGTGCAAGAGCTGACTCAAGACCCTACATCTACACCCAAACCTGCTGACACTCAAATCCCTCTTATACTATGAATATATAGTATAAGAATATGAATATGAATACATAGAAATTCTGAATATATCCCATAGATTTTTTTAAATATACATTTTTAGGAGGTGCATTTCAGGAGTTAGTGCTCTCTACCATGTGGGTCCCAAGACTGAACTCAGGTTGTTAGCCTTGCCTGCAAGTGCCTTTACCCGGCTGAGCTATCTATTGGCCTACATTATTTTTAGACAGGATTTCACTGTTTCATGAACTTTCCTGGAGATATGAACAGGTGTGTCTGTCTATTCAAATTCTAACAACAGATTAAAGGAATAAATCCATCCAAGCTCTGATGATGAACCGTGTGGACTTAGTACAGGAGCATGGGGAAGGGGATTACTGAATGACAGGCCTCCATTGCCACATGGATAGAGTCCATTCTTAGCCTTACACACTATGCACTCTACAACTCACTGTGACCTTGTACTTGGGGACAGAACTACAGCGTGCATAGGGAGCAGCAGACGGAGTAGGCAAAGGTCTGCTGAGCCTTCCCATCACATCTTCAGTAAGGGTCAACAGTAGAGTTATCAGCTGCTCTATGGAAGATGCTAGCCAGGTGTGAATCTGAGACCAGCAAGAAAGGGGGCTGGGGGAAAGAGAGAGAAAAGGGAAGGAGGAGTGGCTCTTACACTCAGGACAGCACTACAGCAGGCTCTGCAACCCAGGCTGACCTGGAAACTCAGCGATTCTCCTGCCTCAGCTACCCTAGTGCTGAGATTACAAGCATGACAGTGCCTGGGTCCTCTGTAGATTTTCCGTTATGTTTAGAGGAGACACAAACTTCCCACTGTCCAGGCTGGCAAATAGTGATGGGTAAAGGTGCTTGCCCGATGACTTAAGTTCCAGTTCCAGGATCCACACAGTGAAAACAGAAAGCCAATTCCTACAAGTTGTACACACACACACACACACACACACACACACACACACACCCCAATTAAGTTATGTTATTAGAACACTTCTAAAAATCTGAGATTGGGGCTATGGTTTAGTTGGCAGAGGGCTTGTCTAGCCTCAACACAGGCCCAGCACCACTATAAACTGAGGTGGCAGTACACATCTGTCATCCAGCACTTGGAGGTGGCAGCAGGATGTTAGGAGTTCAAGGGCAACCTTGGCTACAAATGTTTGAGATTACTTGGGAGGCATGAGGGAAAATTAAACCTAGGAGTTCTATGCCAGCCTGGCAATATAACAAGTCAGTCAGTCTCTCTCTCTTATACACTTACACACACACACACACACACACACACACACACACACACACAGGACAGGTGAGACGACTCAGTGGGTAAAGACACTTGCCACAAAGCCTGAGTCTGATCCAGGACCCACATGCTAGAAGGAGAGAACTGACTTCTGCCAAGTTGTCCTCTGACCTCCACACATGCACTATGGCAGGAGCACCCAACACAAAAATGCGATTAACACTAAAAACAAATCAGGCTGTGTGACTGGTGCTGCTCATGCAGCAAAATCCTGGGATCAACCCCTACACCCAATAAACTGGGTGTGCTAGTGTACCCAAGCAATCTAGAGGAATCAGGAATTCAAGGTCATCCTCAGCTACCTGGGGACTTCGAGGCCAGCCTAGGCTACTTGAGGTCCCATCTCAAACAACAGAAATGGTTAAATAACATAACTACAGTGTCTGCTGGAACAATGAATGGGTCTGAGCCTGTCTTCAGAACTGACTGCTGGGTGCTGCAGGGCCAGGTTCACACCACAAATAATTCACAGGGCTCTGTCACATGAGCACAACTTCCAGAAAACCACCACCACTCAATCCTGGTTCATTAATGAACACAGTGAAGGCTGCTGGCTGCCAGTATGGATGAATGTACCTTCCCATATAACTTTAGGAATAGGTGGCTGGGGCACACTCTTCCAGAGACATCCCCCAGTGTGTCACACAGGAGTCCAGAGTCAGTGTGTAACCAACCTAAGTCACGAATCTCACTTTGGTCTGTAGCGATTCTGGTTTTTATTAATGCATGAAGTGAGAAAATGTGAACCTTATGAGGCTCCAGAATTATAAGGCTATAACGTCAATGTCAAGAATAACTTTTCTAGGAGACAGAGGTCTGTGGGAATGTGATATCGATTCAGGGAGGGAGGAATCCTGGGTTCAAATACCACTTCTACCTCATTGGGTGATCTTGACAGTCACACCCACCTCACGATAAAAGATGAGGCCAGTCTCCTTGGGACCTTGCAGGATTAAGTGGGTTTTCTGACCAAGAGTTTAAACTGGGCTGGAGAGATGGCTCAGCAGCTAAGAGCACTGACTGCTTTTCCAGAGGTCCTAAGTTCAATTCCCAGCAACCACATGGTAGCTCACAACCATCTATAATGTTATCAGATGCTCCCTTCTGGTGTGTCTGAAGACAGCTAAAGTGTACTCACACAGACAAAATAAAATAAAAAAATTTAAAAAGTTTTAAACCAGCCAGATGGAGATGGTCAATGGTCAGATGTGTACCAACCTGTGTTGAGGCTCTTTGCTCCATCCTCAGTATTTCAAAAAGAAAAAACTGAACGAACACATATAAGATGCAAAATAAGGCTCAGTGGATAAAGGTGCTTGCCACTAAGCCTGATAACTTGAGTTCAATTCTTGGGTCCAACATGGTGAAAGGAGAAAACTGACTCCCATAAGTTGTCTTTTGACATTGGAATTTGGGAACCAGAGGCAGGTAATTTTCATGAGTTCCAGGACAGCCTGGTTATACAGTGATCCTGTCTCAAGCAAACCAAACAAGGGTTAGGGACATGGCTCAATCCCTGAAGAGCTTGCCATAAAAGCACATAGACCTGGCATGGTGGCATAAACTTACAATCCCAGCACTGGCGAGACAGAGAAAGAGACAGCTGACCGGCCATCTTCAATACTTAGTGAGCTCCAGGTTCAGTGAGAGACCCAGCAAAGATGGTGGGTGGGTGAAGGTATTCACCCGTAAACCTGGCAACCTGAGCTCAATTCCTAGAACCTACATGGTGGAGGGAAAAGAACAGACTTTCTTTTAGGTTGTCCTCTGACCCATGTATGTGCATAAATATGTATGTATACTCCCAATAAAATAATTTTTAAAAATGAGGTGAAGATTGAGGAACAACACCGATTGTTCCTGTATGCACACAGGAACATGCTCACACATATGCATGCATGCCAAAGCAAACAAAAAACACCTCTAAACTAATGTCACCATGTTGGTGTTGACTAGGAAGTGTCTGAGGACGGGAAACTGAGGTCTGTGCTGAGAACAAGCCAAAGCCTGTGGGTAGCTACTGTCACTTCCTGCTTGGTACTTACCTGAGGGTAACTCCAAAGCTGAGTGTTTGGGTGGGTGAGGGAAGAAGATTTAGATGCACCTGTGCTTAGGGGTGCCTGAATCCTCTGCTTCCTCCAGACTGACCCCTTTACTGGTTGTATAGATCTAATCCTCAACCACCCAGGGCAGTTAGTCGGCCAAGATAGACAGTGCCACATCTACCCTAAGTAAAATTGGATCAGAGAGGGTTAGAGCTTGTTCAACCTAGAATTCAAGTATGATGATTTCCTGTCAAGTTCCCCATACTTGATACCTGACACATGATTGTTTCAGAGCATCGACAGGGAAGGAGATATTAAATAGCATTAGCATATGATGATCAGGCCAGGGAGACAACAACTTAGTTGACCTTACACAGAAATCATCCCCTAAGTTTTCCTTTTCTTTCCAAGGCAGGGTCTCATGTAGCCCAGGCTGGCCTTGAACACTCTATGTAGCCAAGAATAATCTTGAACTCCTGATCTTCCTAGTGCTGTTGTTACAAGTGTTCACTACCACATCTGATTTCAGGATGGAGATGGAACCCAAGTTCCAACACTGGAACCTCATCCTGATGAGGAATAAACCAGACCTAGTGACCATTCTCTTATTTCAGGGCCATACACCATCCAGGCCACTGTTTGGCAGGATTTACTTCAAGGTTAACATCTCAATGTGAGCCATGACTAGGAGCATGGTCAGCACCATTTTTGATGTCAGGACTGGGGGCCATCACAAGCCAATTCTGTTCAACTGCTCTGTGAGGCAGCCCTGGGGAAAAGTTGTTCAGAAAGTGACAGGTGGTGTTCTTGGCCCAGTCAAGTCAATCAAGGCTCCACGTAACCATGGTCTTAGTTTCTCAATGGAACTTTTCATCTTGTATTCCCTCCGGGATGACAGTTACTGTCACCATTCCTCAGAAAAAAAGCAGGAGAGCTTTGAGTTGGAGTCCTGACTTAGATGTGGATCAGTGGTGCTGGTCTTTTAAAGCTGAACCTTGAATTTTGGAGTTAGACACACCTGGGTTCAAATCTCATCCCTGATACCTGTAGACTGTGACCTTCAGTGCGTGCCACACCCTCCCTCAGTTTCAAATTCCTCCTCCAGCGATACAGCACCCAACAGGAGCACACTACAGATTGGATACTACACATGCCAAGCGTGCCACATAGGAAACTATGCACGAGGTCGGGTGTCACCTCCATGCCTCAGTTTCCAGTTTTGTAAGTTGAGGACCTCCCCGAACAGTCTAGAGGTTTGCTGTGAAGACTGAGTTGACAGGCGCCAGGACCCCAGCCCAGGGCAGGCTCTTCCTCAGACTGCAGCCTGCGTGCCCTTGTCTGTAACTTGGGCCCGAACTCCCTGCGGGGGGGAGGTGGAGGCCCCTGCGGTTCTCTGTCCGGCCCCGCGACCCTCCCGGATCCTCGGCCCGAGTGGATTCTGAGTCGATCCCTCAGCCCAGCCCCACAGGGGCGCGCCCAGCCCGGGTCCCCGGCCGCCCAAGGCCCCGCTACCTATGGTAGAGATGAACGTGGAGTTAAAGGCGTCCTCGGAGAAGCGGAACAGGACACAGGTCTTCCCTACCCCCGAGTCCCCGATCAGCAGCAGCTTGAACAGGTAATCGTAGGTCTTCGCCATATTACACTCTCTCCCCGACGGGAAGTACGGCCGGCGCCTCGCCACTGGTCGCTGGACCCGTCTATCATCTCAGATCCCGCCCCCTATTGGCCCTCCGGCCCGCTGCGCGTCACGGAGGCCGACGCCCGCCACCTGGAGCCCCGCCTGTCGCAGGGAGCCCAGAGGAAAGAGGCGAATCGGGCACAGAGCCGGAAGCAGCCGACCGCACAGTCCATTGGTTGACGCTTGGTATAGGGAGGCTTCTTATTGGCTAGTGGTGAAGAGTCGGAGGGTGAGGGTGTCAAATGACCAGAGATAGGTGTGGCCACATCCTGACCCCGCCTTCCCATCCGGCCCTGCCCCCGACCGGAGGGACCCCAACAGTTCCGCGCTGGGTGCCGAGAGTGGGAGGGGCGGGCTTGGTGAACGGGCGCAAGCGTACTGGGAAGACGGTTGGTCCTGGCAGAGGGCGCACGCGCGCAGAGAACGCCTCTTGTTTCCCGCCTTCGCAGCCCGCGCAGCCGCAGCTGCAGTCGGCGCTGAGGTGAAGCGCGGGAGGTTCCGGTGGGGATACTCCTGAGGACGATTTTCGGCGGAGCCCAAGTGGGGCTGGTCAGGGTGCTGCAGACTCGCTTCCCGGCCTTGGCGCCACCATTGGACCTACTTAGGTGCTGTCCAGGCTTCCGCCGTGTGAGTGGCGAACCGGTCACCAGCGGGGCGCTGAGGCTAAGGGAAGTGGAGGCCTCGGGGCGAGTCGTAGTCCATCCCAGGGCCTCCGCGCGGGCAGGGCCGCGACACGATGTCTCTTCCAAGTAATGGCAGCGTTTCTTCCTATGCCTGCGGATGCTCTCCACATTTAAAAATACGGCAAGATCTTTCACTCCACACCAGCCGGGTTTGGTAGATAGTCTTTTTCTCCTTTTATAAAGTGTTGAGGTGGAACCCCGGAGAAACAGGAGAACAGTGACAAAATAAAATAAAGCCACATTAAGATAAACATACGAGGGCTAGAGAGATGGCTCAGTGGTTAATAGAACTGACTGCTCTTCCAGAGGTCCTGAGTTCAGTTTCCAGCAAACATATGGTGGCTCATCACCATCTGTAATGAGATCCTATGCCCTCTTGTGTGTCTGAAGACAGCTGCAGTGTACTTAAATATTTTTTTAAAGAAAGCTAAACATCTGACTTGTTGACAACAAGGCTCAGCCAGTAAAGTCATTTGTTGCTAAATCTGAGTATTGTTCAGATTTAAATTCAAATTCCTGGGCATACTTACCGGAAAGAGAGATCCAACACCTGTAAGTTGTCCTTTGGAACCTCCACTTGACCCCTAAGATAAAAATCTATGGGAAGCAGCATCAAGATTAATACTTGGGAGCTGGAGAGATGGCTCAGGGTTAAGAGCACTGACTGCTCTTACAGAGGTTCTGAGTTTGATTCCCAGCAACTACATGGTGGCTCACAACCATCTATACTGGGATCTGATGCCCTCTTCTATCATGCAGACATACATGCAAATAGAGTACTTATATACATTAAAAATAGTAAAAATAGATTAACTCTAGAGATGGCCCTATGGATAAAGATACTTGCTGCCTAACCTGACAACAAAAGTTTGATTCCTGTGAAGACAAATGGTGGAAGAAGAGAACCAGTTTCCACAAACTGTTCTTTTACCACCACAGGCAAGCACATCTTAAGTGAAATACATGTAATTAAAATATTACATGTGTATAATATATATGAGGAGATAGCCCGGGGGGAAATATTGGTAGACCAACTCAGGTCAAGCCCGTCTTCAGATGTGTCTCCCCATCCTCATAGCTGATTATGCATGCAGGCTTCAAGCTAACACACACCAACTTATCTAATGCTTCCTCCCCAGAGGAAACAACAGTAAATGGTTCCCTCCCCCACTTTCCCTACATTATGGCAGCTGGGAATCAACCCAACTATAAGCTCTTACAGTGGACTATTCAGCCACATGGCATGGAACCACTCCTTTTCTGTAAAACTTGTAAGAAAGGCTACCCTACTCTGCCACATGGACCTGAATTCTGAGTTCCTGTCATGCTGTTGTCTACCTGCCTCTGGCCAGAGTCTGAACTCTTAGAACTCCTGACCTGCTGCTGCTTGTCTGTCTATGGTGTTGATAACTCTAATCTGTCTCGGCATCCCCCTGGAAGCTCAAATTAAAAACCTTTCACTATGTAAGATGACAATACACAGCTCAATAGGATGACATATAAAAAGCCAGTTGTCAGAGAAGGACTAGAAGCTCTTTTCTACCTGGACTATCTATAAAAAAAAGCTGCCATGTACAAATATGGGAGCAGCTGGTCATGAGTCTTATAGTCCAGTGCTTTTTGAGGAGATTCCTGTTCTCTGCTCACAAGCCTATACCCATTCTCAGAAGCACTATCACCCCTTTTTAAGATTTATTTTATGTATTAGTATGTTTGAGTACACTGTTTTCATGCACACCAGAAGAGGGCATCAGATCCTGTTACAGATGTGGTTCTAAGTCACCATGTGGTTACTGGGACTTGAACTCAGGACCTCTGGAAGATGAGCCAGTGTTCTTAACTGCTGAGCCATCTCTCCAGTCCAAAGACTAACTCTTGTAGTAAACTTATTTTTATCACCTTACTGCATGTCCCTACAGTTCTTTTTCCTGGCATATAAGACCCTGGAAAGCTCAGCAGGTGCCTCTGGGGTACAGATTGGTAGCCATAAGAACAAAGAGGCCTTGTGCGTGCTAGGTAAGTGCTTGATGCTGATGTATGTAATATTTAATAAAGCTTGCTTCAGATTTGACATAAAATGGTGAAATTTGCTTTTTTTTTTCAGTGAAACTTAGGAATAACAGTGACAATTTGGATTTCTTAAGCTCTATGTGAAGCTTTGATGTCTCGGATCAAGGTCGTCAGGCTGAAACCAGACCCTGAGAAGATGAAGTAGAAAGTTCATGAGCATGCTGTCTCATTCCATTCAGAACTTCCTCATCTATGTGGCCATGCTGGCGTAATCCTCACCATAACTGTCAGTCAGCATTTTTAGTAAATATACTGAAGGGAAAAAAACCCTAAGTGGTAGAAGAGGCTCAGTTTCTATAAGGTGTTTTCTGACTTCTATAAACATGCTAATGACATGCACTATGTACCCAGACCCATACACACACGAAATGAACAAATAGTGTTAAAAAAATAAATACCTATACATTGCCTGTGTTTAATTGTTTACTGGTCATTATCCAGACTAGCTTGCTCCAAATTACTTAAAAGTGAAACTGAAATAATTGTTGGCACTTTTTATAATCTAGCTGATGTCCTGATTCTGTATCTGTCTTTGTGTGTATATGTGCATTTGTGTGTTTAGGCTAGAGGTTGACTTTGTCAGGTGTCTTCCTTAGTCACTCTCCACTTTATAGTTTGAGATAGAATCTCTTACTGAATCTGAAGCTTGCCAATTAGGCTAAACTGGCTGGCCAGAGAGCTGCAGACAGCCTCTTAGCTGTATCTCCCCAGTGCTGGGTTTATAGATGTAGATCACCATGCCTGGCTTTTTCACATGAATGCTGAAGATTGAATTCAGGTACACATGCTTGCCCAGCAAGCACATTACTGACTATGTCACTCTCCTAGCCCACATCCTGGTTCTTTAAGTCATTTAAATCCATTTCCACTACCACAGTCATGTCATCACACTCTTCCCTGTCCACTTTAGAGTCTGTCCTGGTGTGCTTATTCTTAATGGTTACCTAGTATCCTGGGGACTCCCCAAGACTGGGACAAGCCAGCAAACACTGAACCCTTCTTGTTATTTCAGTCTTCTTAGGGTCTGTCAAAGCCTGCCAAACCTGACTATATTCTAAGTCCTCACCAGGGATACTAGGAAAAAATTTCAGTTAGCAATAGTCACACCTGAGATTAGCCTCATTGGCTTAAATTCTTCCATTGTAGTGTTAAATAATGCTGACACTTTAAGTGCTGAAGCACAAAGGTGACCAAAAACTATCTGAGTTTTGTTAGAATCCAACCTAGTGGGGGAGGAGGAAAACAAGACCTACAGAAGCTTAGATGTGGCATCAGTATGAGTGGTTAGTGTGGCTCAGAAGAGGGTTATGCAATTTGAAGACATTACCATCTAAGCTCACAATGTCCACGTGGAATAGGGAAGTTCTTAATTATATTTGGTTTAAAAATGTTTTGCACTTTCCATTAATGCTTTAAAAGCTTTTGTTTCTCTTATTGAGACAGGGTCTTAAAGGAGTGACTTTTATCTCTGGCTATCCCGGAACCTGCCTCTACCTCCTGAGTGCTGTGCCACCCCACTTAATTCTCCTTTGGAGTCTTCAGCCTAGGCTAGTTGCAACACTAACGAAAACTACTCATTTTCTTCAGTCCCTTATCTGCCTCTTGAAGGAAAGATTTTAAAGCAAAATGTGGTAAAAATTTAAATACTAAAGCAACTGTGGTAGTGAAACTACAGTGACAGACAGGCTCTTGCTCCATGTCCCTACCACATAGACAAACAGAAAGAGCCACTTCCTCCTTATAACAACTGCCATCCCAGATGGTCTTATGTGTGAACAGAGGTGCATGCATGCCATGGCGAATGCATGGAGCCCAGAGGACGCTTTCCGTCTTATGCACACCTGCTCATCTGTATGTGCATTATAAGCACTCGTGCCCTTCTCTGAAACTGGAATTGGAGGTGGTTGCAAGGTCAGTATTGGTTCTGGGAACCAAATCCACACTTGTGCAGAAGCACCAAGTGAGTTTCGCTGCTAAGCCCGTCTCTCTAGCCCTGAAAAGACATCTTTTGGGAGTTGGTTCTCACCTTCTACCAAGGCAGGAATCCAATTCTGCTGGTCAGTCTTGCACAGAAAGCATTTACCCTGAGCCATCCTGCCAGGCCCTGTCCTGGTTCAGTGATATTTACCCACCTTGCCCTCCTGCCTCTAAAACCAACCAGCCACAGTATTTTGGGAAATAGATGTTAACCAGTTTCCTGATACTGCTGTTTACTTCCATTTCTTATCAAGTTAAGTTTGTTTTTACCATGTGGATCCAGCCTCCTTTCCACTCTATTTTCTGCTTGGCTTCTGTGTGCAATGCAGGAAAAGCTTGATCCCAACAGGCCTTAGATTTCTCCTAACTACAACAGCATAAACCTTTCTCCTACTATCTCAGTGGTTCTCAACCTTCCTAATGACCCTTTAATACAGGTCCCCATGTTGTGACCCCCAACCATAAAGTTGTTTTCATTGCTACTGCATAATTAATTTTGCTGTTATAAATCATAATGTAAATATCTGATATGCAACCCCTGTGAAAAGGTTGTTTAACCCCAAAGGGGTCACTTAAAATCCTTCCCATTTGGCTCTGTCCAGCTAAGGAAGGATTATGAATCACAAAGGACCAGACATTCAGAGTAACTGAGGCCATACCTGAAGTAAGGAGATTACTATCTTTGTATCATGAAGTCATAGTGTAAGGCAAAAAGAAACCGAGCTTGCTGAGCTCTAGGCACAGTCCCCTTTACATTCTACTAACATTCATTGAACCAATAGCTAGGTGTTGATAAAGGAGTCAAGCTGAATATATGGGCATCGAGAATTTAGAAGGGGGGAGGGGAATGAGGAAGCTGGACAGGCCTCAAGAAGGACAGCCACACTGACGATTGTTGTAGTCTCTGATGTCTAGAATCAGGCCAGTTTAACATTCTGATGACAAGCTTCACCATAGCTGTATATTCTGTAACATATATAAAACTCAACAGAAAACATTTTAGTATCGAGATATATTTTATTTGATCCTCTTGAACTTAGTTTTTCAGGTGGTCTATCTCTATTAAATTTAATTGATATAACTCTGGAAGGCACATAAAACTGAATCACACTTTTTAAAAACACAAAGACAAAACTTTTCTCCCAAAATAGCATGTCCCTTAGTTGGCAACTAGAATATTTTGTATCTTGTATTCTTTCCCCCCAAAATAATATAACCACAAAACTCAACATCATACCCATTTTGAAACAATTAAGAGAACCACAAACCCTCACTAGCTGACATCTGACAAGCCACGTGGCCTTAGTGGGGTAAATCACAAAACAAACTAACTTACTATCACTTACAAATCAATAAGCAAGCAATTTGTAAAACTGGGACCTTAGTCCAAAGTATTTCGGTCTGTCCACCTCTCAGTCTCGAGCGTCAGATCTTCATTTATTAATAACTTTCCTAATGTCTGTATTCACTCCATCTGGTGTACAGATTTCTATCAATAATGACCTTTTCAATTGCAAAAATCACCAGTTTCAGAGTCAGTGACTAATTTTCTCTAATTCTGAACCAGTTTTTAATACATTTACTAAACAATTCTGTAAAACCAGGACTTTAGTCTTAACTATTTTGATCTGTCCTCTCAGTCTGGAGCATCAGATGGTTATTGATAACTTCCCTAACATATTTCTGTATTCACTCTACCTGGTGTACACTTAGTTCCAAACCACGGGTGAAAATTCCCACGTTGATTCAGGCGAGCTCTATACTCTCTTCTAACTAGAAAAACAAACTTGACTTGTACATTAACTCTTTATGCCATCTTAAACTAGCTTTTTAATTTTTCAAAACATTTTGCCAAAGAGCCAAGTACTTATAATCTCTGTGTTTATGGTCTCCTGTCTTCTCACAGCAGAACACCCACAGCCTGTCAGCAGAAGCCGCCTGTGTTTCTTTTAAGGTCCCCTCTCCCCCCCCCCCACCCCCCTCCCAGCTTGAGACATCATGTGACTCAACATGGCGCTGGCCCCCTTAGAAAATAAAACTCTCTCTTAGGCTGAAGCCTTAACTTTTTAGTGGAGTCTTGGCTAACATGTTGGTTCGACACCTGTTGCAGTAATATTAAAAAGATGTTTTAACCTTTTATCGGCCCCTGTGGTCTCACTGTGCAGATGAGACTCTAATGCGGAGCTGAGCACACACATTCAGTCCCCACACCATTTGGTGCTCCAGACGGCCTCTAAGAACTCAGGCTTGGTTCACTGCACCATCCCCGTTGTTTCTGTCCCGGGTGGATATGACCACCCCAGCGCGTTCCATTTCTCCATTGCCCGGCACAAACATGACTCTAAAGCTCGGTAGATTATCAAACGAGTGGTCGTAATTGGCAATAGGTAGATTATAAATATTTTTAAGGGTTTCTATAGGTCTTTTTATCTTATATAGAAGGGCAGTTTGTATCTTTGTCCACTGGATGTAAGCTTATTGTGTAGAGGGTTTGTAGATTGAGAATTTAATATATAAACCTGCTTGATAAGCTAACCGGGCTTCGGAGTCATGTCTGTGCTGGGCAATGGAGAGATGGAACACGCTCGGACCGTATCCAACCAGGACAGAAGCAACAGGGCGGGTGGAGTGAACTGCCTGGGAAGGGAACTGAGAAGGTGGCCAACCTAGTGACAGAGTCCGTGCCCTTGGCTCCACACTAGAGTGGCGTCTGCAGAGTGAGACGTGGGGGGGGGGGTGTGGTGATAAAAGGTTAAGACATCATTTTAATATTACTGCAACAGAGGAGGAGCTTGGGGACCCCATCCCTCAGAACTAGTTTGATGATAGATTCAGAAAAAGGGGGGTAGTCATTGCTTTCAGTTGTGTGCCTGCTGAATCCTGCCAGGCTCCAGTGAATGTTAGGAACTCATTCACAGACAGCCATTTAACTAATGTGTAGCAAAGCAAAACCACAATGAGAGACTGGTATGGATGGAGGTAGGATACATAGGGATGGGAAAGAGATGTGTATTCGAAATAACTAGAATGCATTAAATATATACCTATAAAACTGTCAACTAGGGCTGGAGAGATGGCTCAGTGGTTAAGAGCACTGACTGCTCTTCCAGAGGTCCTGAGTTCAATTCCCAGCATGACATGGTGGCTCACAACCATCTGTAATGGGATCCGATGCCCTCTTCTGGAAGACAGTGAACAAACACACTTATTTCTGTATGTGAGGACACTGTTGCTGTCCTCAGACACTCCAAAAAAAAAGGACATCAGATCCCATTACAGATGGTTGTGAGCCACCATGTGGTTGCTAGGAACTGAACCCAGAACCTCTGGAAGAACAGTCAATGTTATTAACCACTGAGCCATCTCTCCAGCCCATAAATCTTAAAAAAAAAACAAACAAAACAAAACAAAAATCTGCCAACTAAAAAAGAATAAATCCATACACATTATTTATGCAAAAATTTATTTGACCAAAATGTAGAAAAAGTGGTACTATTATGTATGATACAATTGCAAGAGTCTAAAGAACAGAGTAGATTTTACCAATTGCACAGTTTGCTAAAAGTTCATCTCCCTGGTAGTGTGATGCTCAATAAATAGGAGTGAGGAGCAGGGGTTCAGATAAGCTAGAAGCAGGGTGACTTTCAGTCAGGACTGTAAACTCGAGTTGGCCCCGCACTGCTGGGGAATGTGGAATGTTTCAGTGTGAGATGTTAGCTGAGGGAGCAAGACTACAAAGGGCAGCCTACGGAGCACTCCACATCCAGTTCAATCAGGAGTTCTTGGTCTTTTATTAGTGTCATTCCTGAAGGAATTCAAGTCTTGGCAAAGTCAAGCTTCCATTTGTTGTTCCCTGAACAATGGAGATGAAGTTAAGCCAATTTTTCTATCACTACTTTGCTGCTGGAGAGACTTTTGTTGCCCAACACTTGGTTTTAGAACGGTGCTCAATGTATTGATGTCTAGCAAGCTTTTTATTATTTGAGGCTGTCCTTAGCCTCACTATACCGACAGACTAGGCTGCCTCAAACTCAGAGATCTAGCTGCTTCTGCCTTTCAAGTGCATGGCTGTGCCTGACTTTGCTAGCAGTCTTTTTGACAGGACTGATCTGAAAAGGATTAGATTTTGCCATTTTCCCTGCTGAGCATATCATTAGACCAGCAGACAGGTCCTGGAATAAGACACTTGCTCCTCAAAGAACAATTCTGGAGTGAAGGGTGATGCATACGGAACAGCATTAAAGCTCTATTAGAAGGCACATGGGCAACAATGGTCACCCCAGCATTATCTCTTGGAATGCTTAAAGGAAATCTGGTTTGGACAGGGGAGTGTGGAGTAGCCTCAGCATGATCAGGCCAATCTAATTGTGCTTTATGATTTCCTATAGTAGACTTTTTAATTTTTGCTCTGGGTGGAAAATTTCTATGTTTTCTTGTGACAACCCCTAGCCTCACATAACTTCCCAACAGCAACCAGCTCCGATTAGATACTTGAGCCTGTGCTCCAAAGTGTGGGGCTGACTAATTCCGGAGAACCAAATACCCTCAGCCTTAAGCAACTACACTCAGTGTGAAATTCCCTGCCTATTTTAGGAATAAATGCAATATAATAAGAATAGCCAAAGAAGCTGGTGCCATTTGAATGGAAAAGGAAAAATTAAATTTAACTGGTGCTCAAAGCTGTCTAACACAAAATATTTGGTCGTGAATTCATTATCTGCTCGGCGCTTCCAGCAAGTGGAGACGTGGTAATAAACAGAACTTCTTACAAGAGGAAGACAGGGCGCTCTCTGGGGTGGAGCTGGTGTCAAAACAGGACTCTTCTGGTTCACTTTATATACAGTTAAGTTCGTTTAGTGTCTGGTCCAGTGTCTGATGTAAGCCCACATTCTCTTCTTTGGCCCGGGCAAGTTTTTCTGGTAAAGATTAAGACAGAGAAAAAATGAATTAAGAAGCAACTTTGTTAAGGGAACGGAAATGGGGCACCTCAAGGCGTGACAGTGAAAGTCACAGCTAAGAATCACACAGAATACCACAGGGTAATGGGAATTAAAGAGCAAACAAGAGAGTATGGGATGTTAGGCTGGGAGTGCTGGTGCATCATTTGAATCCCAACACATGGAAGGAGGGTGGCCAGCCTGGTCTACCCATCGAGTTCCAGGCTAGCCAGAGCTGTTATCTCACCAGATCATGTCTCAAAAACAAAATAAATGTCCCGAAACAGCCTGGCTTTGTGGTGCATACTTGACACCCCAGTATCAAAGGAAGGAGGCAGGAATCATCCTGGGCTATGGTCAATTCAAGGCCAACCTGGGCTGTATGTGACCTTGTCTCAATACCACTCCAAACCCAGAGAAAAATTTTGGGTCTGGTTTCTCATCACGAAAAGACACTTGTGGGCCGGAGGGATGGCTTAGCAGTTAAGAGCACTGACTGCTCTTCCAGAGGTCCTGAGGTCAATTCCCAGCAACCACATGGTAGCTCACAACCATCTGTAATGGGATCCAATGCACTCTTCTGGTGTGTCTGAAGACAGCAACAGTGTACTTACAATAAATAATAAATAAATAAATAAATAAATAAATAAATAAATCATAAAGAAAGAAAGAGAGGAAGAAAGAAAGAAAGAAAAGAAAAGAAAAGAAAAGGGACTTGCTGCCAGGCCTGATAATCAGTTTTGTCCCTGGGAAGAAAACAGACTCCTACAATCTGTTTTCAGACTTTCACGTGTGTGCACCTCTCCAGCAAACAAAACTACAAATAAAATTTTACCATCTCAAAAGTTGCATAAAATGCACTATACAAAAATAAACTCTTTTGCCTTTTCTGAAACTCAACTTATGGTCTTGTATTTTCCTTTTCCAAATAAATCCAACCATCTGTGAGCCAGAGCACTTAGACTGAAGCCCTAAGGTGTATCACTAGAGTGAGCCATTTAACCTTTCTAGGTCTTAGGTCTACCCATCTGTGAGGTGGGGAAAACACTACCAGTGTGTGGTTGACAGATGCTTTATGAGAACTGAGACAAGCTTCAGAATTCATGAGGTGCTGTACACATAAAAGACTTTGCTACTAGATACAGACGACTTAGTACATCTGTCAGGTAAATCCTGTAGCCTGTTTTTCCTTTGGAGTACCTTTGGAGTGAGTGGCTATTGTAATTCCAAGCATGCAGTATTTACTGTCAGGGTGCCCCTGGCAATGGAGTCAAATCTCAGAACAACTATTCAATAACTGAGCTGATTAAGTAAAAGGGCAGTTCATGAGATGGCCCATCAGGTCAAGCTTGAAGACCTGAGTTCCACCCCAGGACCCACGTGGTAGGAGGAGAGACTTGATCCCTTTGAGTTGTCTTAACCCCCAATGTGTGCACTGTGGCATGTGTGATCTACACCACCAAATAAGTAAACAAATACAAGAACTTTAAAAAGCCATCGGGAACTCTCCATGAGCAAGCACCAGGGAAAACTGGTTTGTGTGAGTGACAGCTGATAAAAGACCAGGCCAGGAGTCATTAAAATTCTGGAAGAAAGCAAAAGGCCTCCTAAACTGTGATAAGATCAACCTGGAAATCTTCAGAAAGAAAAGCACTTTAGACTGTAAAAGACAGCAGTCTCTCTGTAGCCACAGCAGTCTTCGTGTAAGAGACTACTGTGGCCTGGCTGTGTGAAGGCTTGGGAATGGGTGCTCCGTGTTCTTAGGCATCTCTCCTGCTACCCAGACTGCACCTTTGTTTTCCAGAAGAGCTAAGTGGCATGCTAGTGTCGCACAGCTCTAATAGTAGAGGTGAGATGCAACCCAGGCGTTCTAAGTCTGAGATGAAAGAGCCTCACCCCAACACCCAAAGTACTCCCTGTCCTTGAGACCCTCAACACAGCTTGAACAGACAGCAGGAGGGGGCTGAACTCTTGCAGGGCTCCAGTAGAAAGATTAGACAGGAAGGGATGGTTATTTCAAAGGGTGGAGGCTATTCGTGTCTGGAAATTTCTCGGGAAAATACTGAGCAAACAATAAAAGCACCCGCCCCAGAGCAAGGCCAGAGATCTGTCCCAGGGCGTGTGCAAAACAAGGTGCATAGGGCAGGGTGTACAAAATGCCCACCCCTCATCCCCAGCGTATCTCCATAGCAACACCCTCTGTAGACCAGGCTGTTTCTGAACTCAGATCCACCTGTCCCTGCCTTCAAGCTGGTGGCATTAAAGGTGTGTACAACCACTGCCCAGCTTATAGAATGGGCGAGGGTAAGCACCACATAGAATTCAAGCAACCACTGAGATTCATAGCCTGAACCCCAATCAAGGGGGCCTCCTTTTATTTGCTGGCTCAATTTCAGAAACTCTTGATTAAGAAACAACGACTGTACTGCCGTCTTGGTTAGCTCGTGGTGTTTGAGGAATCATGCCAGATTACTTTTGTTTCCTTATTTTCAGAAAAGGACCAGTGGGCCTCAGTTTTCTTTTGGTAAAGAGAGTTTAATCTATGAGGGAAGAGAGCCAAATGCCCACCCTTACCTGGTCAAAGGCACCTGATTTCAGCTCAAAGATGAGATGGCAAGAACAGCAGATGAAGATGGCCTGCTGTCGTTTCATCAGCCAGACACATGGGGAAAAGGCTAAAGTTCACACCAGACGGTGGGCTCCCTAGAGCTTCTAGGCACCAGAGCCAGTTCACCTGGAGATGGCTAGGACCCAAGGTGATACCCACTGCCCTCAGAGAGAGGTTATGCCACTGAGGGATGGTTCACATCCTTGCTGATAGCTATTTACCTGAGCTTTGGACACTCTGTCTAGAGGGTGTCCCAGGGACTGCAGAAATAGGATGGAGGGCTGAGATGAAGAGCACAGACAAACAGAAGAGTGAAAAGACAGTGTGAGCCCTTGAAATAATGGTGAGAGGGGTATGGTGGCACACACTTTTAATCCCAGCACTTCAAGGCTAGCCTGGTTTACACTGTAAGACCCTATCTCAAGATAAATAACCTCTACTACCATCACCCCTAGACCCAAGATGACTTCTGATGGCTTAGTCATCCTGCCATAGGTCACCCTTTGGAATGGAGCATTTTCCCTTATATGGACAAAGATGTGAAGAATGAGCCTCCCTTCCGGGATGAGACAGCCTGGAGTATCCCAACCCCAGGCGTCTGGAATTTCCACGCTCTATCATGAAGAATAACATAGTCACTTCAAGAAATGCTGAGTGTGTTCCCTGGGGAACTGAGGCCGTGCAGCCCCCTTTTGCTCTTTCCTCACACCAAGATAAGCCTGGTCTCTGGGAGAGAGGCCAGCAAGAACGGGAGGCATTTAAAATATGCAAGGCATCTCTGTGAGAATTCTGAAGACCTCACTCTGGAAACAAAGCCCAGCTCTGTCCCCCACAGACCTCCTCACTCAGTTTTTATGTTACTTAGGGAAGTGGAGATTCCTACCTTCCAGGTCATCGATTGTCTTTTCCAGTTTAGAAACTGTCCTTTCTGCAAACTCAGCTCGGGTCTCAGCCTAGGGAAGAAAAGAGTCACTACCCTGCTTCAGCTTAACCCCTCAAAATGTAGGGCACAGCCGGGTGTGGTCACTCACCTCTTTCAGCTTGTCAGACAGAAGCTTGATTTCTTCTTCATATTTATCCTCCTTTTCAGAATACTATGGGGGAAAAAAAAAACCCAAAAGGTGGTTCTTAAAAGAGGGAAAGAGGCTGGAGAGAGGTTAAGAGCTCTTGTTGCTTCTATAGAGGGCTGGGGTTCAAGACCCAGTACCCACGTGGAGGCTCACAACCATTGTGAGTGCCAGGGGGTTCAGTGCCAGGGGGTCTGACACCCTGCCCTGCAGTGCAGACAACCACGTTGGCAAAGCACTTACACATATTAAATAAATACTTGAGGGAAGGAAGAAGGAGCCGGGGAGATGATTCAGGAAGTGAAGCATTTGCCTGGCAGCCAGGACTTAAAAGCTGGATGGGTGTGGTGCCCTCTGTGGAGATGAGGTTCCTGGAACAAGCTGGCTAACTAGAGGAGCCAAACAGATGCAACCTCTATGCTCCCATTAGCAAAGGCCTGCATGCCGATACCCAGGTTACCCGAACTGAGAACAGAACAAAATATAGCAAGTTTCTCTCCATCCCACCTTTTCAGAAGCAGCCTCCAGTGATTTCAGATTGTTAGTTACATTCTTAAGCTCTTCTTCCAGATCTCCACTCTTTCTGCACCAAAACAAAAGACTCGCTGTAATGTAGGCAATTCTCTTCCTCCCCCACGGCTGGAAACTTTTCATCCCCTCTCCTGCAGAACACAGGCAGAGGCAGGGCAGGAGAGCATTTGCAGGGTTTGTAAAGCAACCCGGGCATCTGCCAGGGATGAGGCAATAGGGGCTTGTGAAATCTGTGACTGGCTTCGTTTTCTCAGAGAGGTGTGCAAATGACACGAGGGTGGGAGGTGGGAGATGGCTTTCAGAGTTCACAGGACACTCCAGGAAGCCATGGTGCTCCCAGCCCTGCAGGGCTCTCTCTCTGGAGCCGAATCCTTGATCCAAGGCCAATTGTTTGTTGGAACCTGTGACATTCTAGCTGAGCTGTCTCCATGGGAATGTGTCAGGTACCAATAACAACATCAGAAACCACGCCCTAAACACTTGTGGGGTATCTGCCACCTACAGACAGCATTCAGTGAGGACCAAATGGCCTGGCTCGATGTGCAAAGTGAAGGCAGAAAGGAAGATCCCGAGTCCAGGCCAGCCTGGCTAGACAGCAAAACTGTCTCAACACTTTCAAAACAGCCAGCGAGGAACAGTGAGAAAATGGGAGGTGGTGGAAGAACATGGGCAGCAGGGCTGTGAAACGCCATTTTTGGCACAGGGCTATTGCACCATGGACACACAGCGGCCTACACAGGACCTGCAGGGTATGGGCCTGTCAACATTCCATCATGGAGAAGGGATGGGCCCATGAGTGGCCTCTGGGAGGAGGAGGATTTCTCAGTGGTGTAACTACTCAGCAAGTTGCCTTGCCAGGTAAATAACCCCTCTTCGTGCTCATGCTAATAATATAGACAGCAAATGACCGAAGTGGGTCACTCAAGAAGAAATCAAACTTAGGAGGGGATATACTGAGAAACAGGGGGTCGGTGGGAGAAAAAAGAGGGTGTGTTGTAATTAAAGTATAATGTGTGTGTTTATAAACATAAATAAAATTGTGAAAAACAAAAATTAAAAAAATCAGTGTGGTAGGGCATGACTGTTATTCCAGGAGTCAGAGACAGGAGGATCACACATTCCAGGCTACAAGAGACCCCGTCTTAAAAAAAAAGAAAAGCAAAACAAAGAAACAAAACCAAAGAATGGGGGGGGGGGGAGAGGCCCAGCAAAGCTTCCCCTGTTAGTAAGAACCATCAGCAGCTGTTCTGCCGCCAATGAAGCAAAAGGTGGGGTGAGCCCTGAACTCTGAATACTCAAGCAGAGGCCCCAGCCACAAGCAGTTCCCAGCCAGCACTGCCCACTTCCCTCCTCTGCCTGCAGCTGGAGCATTAGCTCAGGCTGCTCTGCCACTTACAGTTCCGACAGTTCCGCCCGCTCCTCTGCTCTCTCCAGCTCACCCTCCAGGATGACCAATTTACGAGCAACCTACAATGACAAAAGACCCAACTGAGACCAATCCCCCCACTACCATCCATCCCTATAGATGCTGGGCCCTCCAAATCTAAGAGCTCTGGAGCCTGTAAGGATGGAACATCTCAGGTCCCATAGCAAGGCAGCAAGGAAAAGGTAGAGCTGAGTTACTCAGACACGGAGGGAAGAAGTTCAAGAGCCCACTGTGAGGACAACTGTCCTTCTGTTTGAGAGGCCCAGTCTCAAATCCAAAACAAAACTAGGCATGGTAACCTATAATCCCAGCATTTGGGAGGCAGAAGGCAGGAGAATTGGGAATGAAAAGTTACACCAGGCTACATAAAAGAAAGCTGGAAGCACCCTGGGAACCTTTCTTTAAAAACAAACTTCAGTCAGCTTGTTCATGTCTGTAATCCCAGGACTTTGGAGACAGAGGAAAGAGTCAGGAGTTCAAGCCCATCCTTGCATTATTTTCTACACAGGGAGGAGAACAGCCTGGATTTCAGGAGAACCTTTCTCAGAAAAAATAAAAACAAACAAATACATTTCGGAAAACCAAAAACAAGACAGCCAGGCATCGTGGTTTATACCTATAATCCTAGCAGTTGGAAAGTTGAGGCAGTGGGCAGTCCAGAGCTTATGGTTAACCTGGGCAACAGGAATTCCAGGCCAGCCTGAGCTAGTGGGAGATTCTATGTCCATGAAGATTAAAAAAAAAAAAAGACAGCAGAGTTAGGCTGGCAATCATGACCCTCAGCTTATTCCAACTGGTCTACATCCAGCTTAAAGAGACAAATGTAGTGGGCTGATCTGGTCTCCAGCAGCTCAGACAAGTGGCCACTTGCCTTCTGTTTGGTGCCCATCAAGACAGTTTCCCAGCCAAGTGGCTGTGTCTGGAAATACAGATGTGGGCTTCCGATGGGTTCCTATCGGCAGCACCATTTCCTCCCACTTCCTGCGGCGATCCCATAGGCCAACTCACCTCCTCATACTTGCGGTCAGCCTCCTCGGCGATGTGCTTGGCTTCTTTAAGCTGCATCTCCTGGATTTCCATCTTTTCCTCATCTTTCATGGCTCGGTTCTCTATCACCTTCATGCCTCTGCAAGTGGGGTAGGGTAGGGTATCACAGCAAGGTCCTCAAATGCATCCACCCAGCACCCAGGCAAGGATAAAGACCTATTGTCAACTTCTATATTCATTTCATTGAGGAGCCATCTGGATGCTGAGAACTGAACTCAGGTCCTCTTCAAGAAAGCAAGTGCTAACTTCAGAGCCTTCTTTCCAGCCTGTGGTATCTTTGAGACAGGTCTCTCAGTGAACCCGGAGCTTGCTGTTCCCCATAGACTGGCTGGCCATGGAGTTCCAGGTATAAGACTTTCTAGTGCTGGGATCGCAGGCCTCCTGCCATGCATAGCTTTTATGTGAGGGCAGGAATACTAACTCAATTTCTCAGGCTCCTGCAGCGATAACTTAACCCAGAGAGCACTCTTCCCAACCTCATTTGGTCTTTCTAAGACACTGATCTCAAACTACATCCAAAGATAGCCTCTCAGTGCTGGGGTGATGGGTTTACGTGGTATTGAGCACTGAACCCAGCTTTGCGGATGCCAGGCGAGCATTCTTATTAACTGAGCTTCAATCCTTCTCACTCCCACAGTCAACCTTTAGGTCTTAGAAGACAGGATTTTGCTACTTAGCCCAGGCCACACCCCTCCTCAGCATCCAGGAGCACTGGAATGACAAGAGTGCATTACCACCATGACTAGTGGACCTCCAGACACTAGCAAATACCCAAGCTTACACAATCACACTGTATCGGGGGGCTACTAACCCCAGTTTACAAATAAGGAAACTGAGGCAGAGGAAGGCTAAGGTTAGAGAGCTGCTAAGTAGCAGAGCTGGGCTGGCACCTGAGGGTGCACCCCCTGTTTTGTAGTCCTCACAGTGAGACAAGCCTGAGGATCAGCAGTCACTGTGGAATGTACAGGTGTAGGAGGTGAGGGAGAGCAGAGCCTTAGCTGAGGCAGGGCGAGAACTGCAGGAGTCTGGCAGGTGAATCCTCCATTTCTGCCATCTCAGCACTGGGGAGACTGGGGCAGGCCTCCGAGGCCAGGCAAGCCTGGGTTGTACAACAGGATCGTGTCTCAATATTAACAACAAGAAAGGAAACAATACAGTCAGAGCTGCACTGTGTGGTGAACACACCTTTAGTCCCAGCTCTCAAGGGTTATAAAGTGAGACTTTGTATTGAAAAACAAAAACCAACCAACCAGCCAAAAACACACAGGAGTGAAGGAGCACACAGCAGGAGGGCAGAACGGGAGGACAGGAGGACACAGGACGACAGGACGCGTATGCTGAGGAGGATGGGAATTACCGGAAGCCTCCAGCCAGGACGGAAAGAAAATAGAACCAACAAACTGGAGTGCAAAAGCTCCAGGACAGGCAGTCACAGCCCGAGCAGCACAAAATGAAGCAGGTTTCTATATTCCGGTTTCAGTACTGGGCTGAAAGGTATACACCACCACGCCTGGCTTTCAGAACAGGTCTTTACGTTACCCAGTGCTGTGTGAGTCTGAAGTAAGGGTTGTACCACTGAAGCCTACCCACAACCTCACAGTACAGACGGAGAATTCCCGATGTGTAAGGGATATAGGATGCACATGAACTCCTTGTTTAGACTCTGATCCCACCTTTAAGATAGTTCATTATACTTATGCGAATATCCCCACATCTAGAAACACTCGAACTCCTGAGTACTTTCTGTCCCAAGCATTTCAGAGAAGGACACCTATGTTCACCGGGGTCAGAAAGAAGGATGTCCCCAGGCAGTCAGAACAGCTCAGGTGAGCAGACAAGGTAATGGCACCAGAGATGGCTGTGGGTCAAGTGTCCCCTGCACGGTATTCCCAAAGCACAGAGACAGAAGCTAGGCACAAGGCTTGGTGACACACGTTATTAAAAGTGTGGAATATGACAAAACACCTGATTTATTATTATAATTTTATATTTATCTATTTGTGTGTGAGCTCTTCTGCCCTAGCACACTGTGTGGAGGGGTGGAAGATACCTGCAGGGCTGGTTCCTCCTCCAGTGTGGGTCCCAGGCACCGACTGAGCTCAGGCTGTCACGGTTGACAATACATGCCTTTACCCACTGAGCAATCTCACTAGCCATTGTTTCTATGTTTTAGTATTTTTATTATTTCTAATTATGTATGTGTGTGTTTGAGTGTAGGTGTCCACAAAGGTCAAAGGTATTCTTATTCCCCGGAGCTGAAGTTATAGTCTGCTGTGAGCTGCCCAACACTGGGTACTGTGTGTGTACACATGCCGTGGCACAGATGTGAGGTCAGAAGACAACTGGCAAGAATTAGTTCTCTTCTTCCACTATGTAGAACTCAGGGATTGAACTCAGGTCAGGAGACTTGGTAGCAAGCACCTTTACCTGCTGGACCACCTTCACAGCCCAACTAAATTGCTTCTAGTGCACAGGATAGAGTCTGGGTCCTATATTTGCTATAGGACCCCCCCCCCTTCATATATATATGCTATTCAGGTACTTGCTGTTGAGCCACATCCCAGCTCCTAGTGCCTGGTTTCTAGTCATAGCAGCATAATCTGAAACCAGTTCTTTGGGAGGAGCCTGCCCTAGGGAACTCTCAGCTGGCCACACTGTGCCTTGAGCTTCTGCAGCCACAGTTTTCCCTCTGCTCTCTAAGCCCAGGCTAGAGCCACTCATTCCGGGGACAGTCGGGCAGAGCTCCCTGTGGAATCCAAAAGCTGCACAGACATCACCAGAACGACGCGGTCAGCTATAAACACAGCGGTGTTAGTTATGTACTGTCCCCAAAAGACAGCTGGCATCATCCAAAAGCCTGCCACAGCAATGGCAGCTGCCCTGCTCCTTGGATAGAAGTCTACACTGCCACACCTGCCCAGTCTAGCTCTTTCCTTCACATCATCTAGAAACTCGATTGTTACTAGAATGGGCAAGAGACACACCGGGCATTCCCCAGAAAGCAACAAACACACTCCAAGGCCCTGGTCCCATGCCCGTGCATTTGCGCTTTCCTCTCTGCTGGAAAAGTGCTCTCCTAGGCTACCATAGGACCCCTAAAACCAAGCAGGGCACATGGTGAAGCATCTGCCATTCCATCACTACATAGGCAGACCCTTCCTCAAACAAAATAAAACAGAAAAGGGAATTGGATTAAAAACAAACAGATCTTCAAATCCCTTCAGCTCCAAGGTCATTAGTACCATTACAGATTTTTTCCCCATCCATGCATGCCTCTGTGCATTTGTGTGTACGCATATGGAGACCAGAGAAGGCTGTCAGGTGTCCAGCTCTGCCACACTCTGCCTCATTCCCTTGAGACAGGGTCTCTCACTGAACCTGGAGGTAGGCTGGCAGTCAGCAAACCTGAGTCCTGTGTAACCACATTGGCTTTCCAAGTGGGTGGTGATTTAAGCACTTAAATACTGAGCCATCAGCCCTCACACACATCTTTCTAAAGTCAGAAAAGGCTTCCTGTAGCCCAGGCTGGCCTCCGCACTGCACCCACAGGCATGTATCAGCACACCTGGCTCCACCCCAGTCTTCAACGGGTCAGAAGCACCCTACCTCTCACTTTCATCAGCAGCCTTCTCGGCCTCCTCCAGCTTCTGTAGGGCTGTGGCCAGTCGCTCCTGAGCCCGGTCCAGCTCCTCCTCCACCAGCTGGATGCGGCGGTTGAGAGCTGCCACATCTCCTTCAGCCTGGAAAGTCAGATATACACCCAGATTGAGAAGAGGCAAGCTGGCAAACAGCAGTCCCCCATCTCTGCCCCTCAGTGACCCTGATATCCAGCCACAACTCACCCAGGGACCCTTGCTCGAGGGAATTCATACTCATTTGAATTTAAATTTGATTTTAAAAATTACTGATCAGTGATACAAGGCCTTGTGCATTGGCCACACTGGTATCCAACTCCTGGACTCAGGGATCCTCCTGCCTCAGTTTCCCTGGGTGCTGATACAAGGCAAGGCACACTGCCCAGCACCTCTGGAGAACACACACCTAAACAACTGGGCAAACTTGCTGGCCTTGATTTTGTTTTACTTCAAGTCTCACCCACCGTATAGGTGGGGACAAGGGGCCCCATCAGTGTAGTGGCTTTGTTTAGTTACTTAGGGCTCTGTCACCCAGGAGTGACTTGTGTCACCTTCAAGGAGCATGGAAAGTTGCTCACATGAAACTCAATTAGCATGGTGACACATGCCTATGATCCAAACTCCAGGAGATCGGAGCCAAAGGATACCGTTTCAGTAAGATTTCTATCAAAACACCAGAAAGGGGGAGCTGGGGAGCTGGCTTAGTGGTAAGAGAACTTGCCGCCCAGCGTAAGGACCCGAGTTTGGATTTCTAGCACACATTTTAAAAAGTGTGTGGGCTCATGAGGAGACGCAGCAGAACTCATGTTTCCTTTCAGGGGCAACCATGACATGGGGACAGCTGTAAAACTTAGTGGGAGTCTGGGCTCTCTCTGCCTCAGTTTACACAGCAGGGAAAGTAAAAGGACAAGGCCAGGTTACCTGTCAATATACAGAGGACCCCCCCCCCCAGTGTGTTTCAGGTCTCTCTCCTCCCAGATGTGGGTCTTAGGGATTGAACTCAGGTCACCAGCCTTAGTGACAAGCACCTCTACCCAGCTAGACCATCTCAGTGGCCATGGATGCCTTTTTACATCTTAAATATATTTAGGGTAACCAAGACCACTAGCTAATCTGTTAACTTAGGCCATTTTCTAAAAAGAACCCATCTGCAATTGGTGGAGCTTTTAGTTATTGAGTTGTGATTTCATGAATCCCAGGTTGGCCTCCAACTACATAGTCCTGGCCCTAACTTCTGATTCCCTGCCTCAACTTCTCAAGTGCAGGAACACTACCTGTCTAGTTCACCCAGTCCTGAAGAAGGGACCCAGGGTTTTAGACACGCAAAGCAAGCACTCCAGCATTTAGTGACAGAACAGCCTCTAAAGTAGCCTAGGCTGCAGGGTCACAAGGCCACACCCATCGTAGTAATCACTTCCAGTCACATTGAGTCTCCTCATTCGTGAGTTGTCTCAGAAAAGGAAAAGAACTTAGACTGATGAGGCACACTTTGAATCTTGGCATATTTTCAACTGTTTAAAATCGAAAGAACTCTCGTTCACAACCATGCATTAACAAAAGCGCACACTCCCGAGACAGGCGCGCGCGCTCTCTCGCACGTACACGTGCGCGCGCTAAGTCATCTTGAGCTCCGCCCCTTCCTGCAATCAAAGCCTTCCACGGGCTACAAAGGGTTTCCCTTATAAGGTAAAAGAGGCTTGCTAGCTACTTGTGGCCAAGCAACAGGAAGACGTCGGTTAATCACACAAAAATCTAAATTAAACCAGCTGTTGGGACACAGGCCCAGAAGTCAGCCACACATCCCCCCACTTCATTTCTAGTCTTGGTGCTTCTGGCGCGGAATCAACTTGAGATGTCTTTCTACAACCAAAAGAAGCATGCTCTGCCCCACGAACTTTTAAAGAAGCCCCAAAGTTTTCCAGAAGGCATCCCCCGCACCCCACTCTTGGGCCGCCAAATTCCTGGCTTGGCTGGAGTCATGAGGCCATTTTGGATATGTCTAGGGTGGGTCGGGCATATGAGAAGCCAGAATAGCTACTGTGCAGAGCTTCTGCCCAGTTCTGAGGCTTTCTCCAGTCTGAGCGGTACTTGAGAGATTTAAGGCCAGCTCAGGCTGTCGTCCAGGCAGTCTTGGGAGGAGTCCAGGAGGTGCCTGCGCTGGCAACTCCACCTGGCCTTTCAGTTTCTAGGGTCCCCGCCCTGAGTTCCCACACTCGGGCTTCAGGGGACCTGGGCGATCACACAACACCCTTCCCTTGTCTGTGAGTCTCCTTCATTAGCAAAGGCCGTTCTACTGCTCCAGCTAGGGGCTCTCTGTGTTCTGGAACCGTCTGAAATGGCTCTCCATAGTTTTGTCTTTCCACACACCTCTAGAGGACTTCTTGGGAGACACGAATCGAATGCCTTGTGGATACCAGAGCTGGGGTTAGAACCCAGATCCGTCTCTGGCCCCGGGCTTGACCGAGGGATGAAGGGGAGGCGCGGAGGCCCGTTCCTCTTTCCGAACTAACTATTCCTGCACCCGGGTCCCTGGACTCTCAGGGAAGGCGCAAATAGTGGGTACTCTAGTATCGGGGGTGGACAGGCCCCCTAGTGGGTATTCCCTAGGGCTTGGGGACACAGGGTGGTGGTGGGCGTCCTGCAGGCCAGCGTCCAAATTCTCCTGCCCCTACACCGCGCTCAGCCGACACATCGTGGCCGCACCCTAGAGACACGCCTGGAAAGTTCGGGCGCGAAGGAGCGAGAGCCTGCGCCGCCCCCGCCCCCACCTTGGTCCAGCCGCAGACAATGGAAGCTCGGCATCGGCCCCACCGCTCCGGAGAGCCCCGCGTAGGACTGTCCCCCCACGACCCCCCAGTTCCTGCCCCGCCAGCTTAGAGGCTCCGGGGTCCAAGGGTGTGGATGAGCAAGGCGGAGGACGGAGGGAGGGGGAGCTGGAAGTGCGCGGAGCTGGGAAGAAAAGAGGGCGCGAGGGAGCGCGGCGTGGGCGAAAGCTGGGATCGGGCAGGGGTCGCGGATGGCGCGGGTCCCCGTCTCTCACTTTCTCGCGCCGCTCGCGCTCGCCGTCCAGCTCGCGCTGCAGGCCCTGCGCGCGGTCCTCTGCGTCGTCCGCCTGCTGCTGCAGGGCCTGGATCTTGCGCTTCACTGCGTCCAGTGAGTTGAGGCCGGCCATAGCTCACACTCGCTCCGCTGGGCTCCGGCGACAGCTGGGCGGCCGCGCCCGGGCCCGCGAGCCTTGGCCACGCCGGGGCCGCCCCCCCTCCGCCTCTCCCCGCCCCCTGCCCTGCTGTCTGGCCGGTGAGGTCACCCCGGCCGGCCGCGACGTCAGCACCGGGCGGGGGCAGGGGGTGGCTGACGTAGGCACCGCTGGCCGCCTTTGCCCTGCGGGCTCCTCGTCCTCCCGCGCAGCCCGCTCCGCCTGGCCCAGCGGCCGCGCACTTACCTGGGAGGCTGTCTTTGCCTGCTTTAAGCTTCGCAGCACCTGTCCTCCGAGTGTATTTCAATCTTTTCTGGAGGTGCGTCAACTGCTTTTTCATCTGGGGACACAGAAGAGAACGAGTCAGGCTAATGGTCTGTTGCTGAGCGTTTGGAAGGCTGAGGCAGAAGGACTGGGAGTTTGAGGCCCGGCAGATGAATACAAAGCCTATGTGAGCTGGTGAGATGGCTCCACGGGTAAATGTACTCGCCGCCAAGCTTGATGCCCAGAGTCCATTAACCTCATACGTGCGCCCCCACGTTAATGTAGAAAGTAAAAGGTTTATATAGAGAAGGTCTCTTCCAGAGGACACAGGTTTGTAAAAGTAAAAAGTCTGTATAGACAAGGTCTCGTACAGAGACTCAGGTTTGATTCCCAGCTCCTGTTCCAGGGGAGCCAACATCCCCTGCTTCCATGACGCCCTTAGCACAGGCATGCATGCAGGCAAACCACCCACTCACATAAAATATAAAATACCCCCCCCCAAACACGCACATACTGGTAAGTGTGCATTACTGAATACAGAGGGATTTTACTCTTCTCTTGACCTAGGGACTGGCCATTCTTGAACTCGTCAGAGTCCCCACTCAACACTACAAATTGGATTTTGCATTCTCATTTTCCAAATGCAGCTCTCAGGTGATCTCTGTTTAAGTAAGGTGGAGCCTATAGAAACTCCCTGAGTTTCGTAGACAGTAGACAGAGACTTTCTGACCAGTGTGCAAGCCTTCTTCCCTGCTGAGAACCTTCCTTGGTTCCCCATTGCTCTGGGTAGTGATACTGGGGAAGGTGTCACCAAAGCACCCTCAAGAGCCCAGATCCGGCTTCTGTGCCTGGTTTTGTGCAGTGTCCTGGAAGATACTCTCCGAAGAGCCCAGGTCCTGCCCCTCCCCCCACTCCAATCGGGCTTGCACACCTGGCTTTCAGGGCTGTATTGGAAGAGACTCACTCTTGGGGACCAATTCCCTTCTGAGCTCAAGTTTTCGCTCCTCCAGCTTCTACACATTTGTCTGGCATCTGTTTTAATGAACATGTCCTTTAACCTCCCCAGAATCTATGCTGTTTGTTCTGAGAGTCTGTCCCCTCCGTTTCCTGTTTAAGGCATCCCATCAGTCTCTCCGAGAGCCACTTGGCCATGTGACACCTCCTAGCTGCTAGGGTCACTCTTGAGTCAACTCCACAGATCTGCTGCTTCTCCTCCTACCCCTGGTGCTGTACGTGGTCTGACCAGTACTCCCCCGCCCCCTGCCCCGAGGGACCAAACTTCCTGTCCTCCCTCAGCAGGAAGCACTGAGGGTGGTTGCTTTTCTGTAGATTAGACCCCACCTACCCACCACTTCCCCCACTGGAACACAGTTCTCAAAATAAATCATATGGGGACTGTATGCTCACACCAAGATTCAGATCTCTGTGAACAGTAAGTGTTAAGATGATAAATAGCTACATGTGTGTGTGCACATACGTGAGTGTGGGTGTGTGGACAGGTGTGAGTGTGTGCACACATGCAAGTGTCCGGTTTTCTTCTCTTTTTTCCTTTTGACACCGAATCTCACAACATGGATCAGGCTGGCCCTAAATTCACAGAGACCTGCTGCCTTTGCCTCTTGACCTTGGATTAATTTTTCTTTCCTCCCAGAGGGAGTGCTTGTCAGAGGTGCCACCTGGGAGGTCCTAGGGCTATGGGCATAGGGCGGACACTCCTGAGCTGGTAGGAGTTACAGTCCAGCCTGCAGGTGGTAGAGCCAGGCTTAGATGAGCATAATTGTCCCAGCAGGGGGCTGTCCCAGCAGGGGGCTGTCCTAGCAGGGGGCTGTCCCACCTAGCTTGTCTGACATCTCCATGGCTACTCTGGACATGGTCCCAGTTTACCACAATGGTGGCTAAGGGAGGGCCTTGACTTCCAGGAAGAAAGCCTGGAGTCTTGTTCCCAGCCCTAGATATATGACCCCCTGGTCCCCTTTCTGGCCTTAGTTTCCCCATCTACAGAATGGAAACCCTATCTGGTGAACTTAGAACACTTGAGTCAGTCCCATTAAAGACACCTCACAGACCAAGGCTGACCTTCACTCACTTGTCTTCCTTCTGTACCTGTGGACTGGAGTATTTATTGATCAACTACTGTATACCAAGCATGGGAACTAGGTGTGAATCAGATTTGACTCCACGGACATGAATCATAGACTTATAATCATAAGGGAGTTTGTGGAGTTTTGTATGGTTTTTTTTTTAAACGTGTGTATGCATGTATGTCTGTCTGTGTCTGTGTCTGTGTGTGTGTGTGTGTGTGTGTGTGTGTGTGTGTGTGTGCATGCTCGAACTCAAGTGCCTGCAGAAGATTGGGTTCCCTGGAACTGGAGTTACAGGCAGTTATAAGTTGCCTGACCCAGGTGATGGTGACTGAATTCAGGTCCTGTGTTAAGAGCAGCAGATGCTATTAACCACTGCTCCATCTCTCTAGTCCCATTTATTTGAAGCAGGGTCTCTATGCAGCCAGAGACAAGCTTGAATTCCTGAACCTTCTGCCTCCACCTCCAGAGGGCTGGGGTGACAGCCATATGTCCCTTTACCTGCCTGGGAACCTAAGTGAGTTCCTGATGTTTTAGGAGACAGCATTTGTACAAAAACCACTGGGAACTTACAGAGATACGGATTCACCGAAGACCCATGTTACAGAGTCGCAAACAGTCCCTGAAAGCCGGATGGGCGTTAGAATCACACAGGACTGTGACGTCAATGGTGGATTGACTGGAGGCCCTGCTATCCACTCTGAGGATGCCAGCTCAGTCTCCTCCCTCTAGCACCCCAAGGCTGGGGATGGCCCTCTCTCTTCCAGCCTGGGCTCACTGAGGACTGTGTTTACAGCTGAAGTCACCACAGGCTCCAGCAGCAGAACATAGCTGGAAGTGATTTTGTATGTGGAGAGATTATGTGTGTATACATGTGCATGCGTGTGAGTGTGCCTGCCTATGTGTAAGACAGGTTAACAGCGAGCATCTGCTTCTATTGCTTTGCACTCTGCTTGTCAGAAGTTGGGTTTCTGACTAGAACTGGAGTCCATTAATTTGGTGAGACTGGCTGAGCAGGAAGCCCTGGGTCTGCTGTCCCTGATTCCCCCTGACACGCCCTGCTGTGCTGCCTTCACATAGTATCTGGGAATCCAGACTCAGGTTCTTACGCTTGCGTGGCTGGCGCTTTACCCACTCTGCCATTCCCTACGCAGCCAACGCTTCCGTTGGAAAGAGGGGGGAGTGAAAAGGAAATAGCACTGATAGGCCTGAGTCACTTCCTGTCCAGCCACTGTGCTTTGGGCCTCAGTTTCTCTCCTAGTAAAGTGGTCACGGAATACACAGTTTAATGCGGTGGAGGCAGGATGTGGGGTCAAAGGGCAGCAGTAACGGATGTTGCTGCCCTGGGCTGCAAGTATGGCAGGAAATAGCCAGGCCAGTTCCATCCTGCTTCCTCACTGGACAGGCACAGCGGGAACTGGATCTGGCTGGAGGGTCTGGGTCCTGACTAGCTCCCTCTGTCTTCCTGCAGTGTTAGTCCCCCAAGGGAAGGGAAGTCCATATTGGTATCTATGGCCAACCTGCAGCCTCCATCACCACCAGGAGAGACTGACCTTCAGCACCACACCCTTCCTTCTTCTCCAGGCACTTGGGACCTAGTATTCCATATCCATCACAGAGCATCCTAAGATTTTCACTGAGGCCTCAGAGATGGTGGCCTCTAGCCAGGCACAGTGGTGAACGGTCATCTCAGCACCTGGTAGGTTCAGACAGGAGGATGATTTGTAGGCCAGCCTGTGCTACATAGCTGGATCATAAGTCAGAAGCCACAGCAACGTCACAGCTCAGTGAGTGCTCACCACCAAGCTTGAGAACCTGAGTTTAGCCCCAGGACCCTAAAGATGGAAGGAAAGAAGCGACTCCTGGAAGTTGTCCTCCAATCTTCACGTGTTTACCCCACTCCCCACAAACACAAAGCAGATAAACAAAACAGAGACACGCCTGGATTTCCACCCAAGTCATTCCTAGCAGTTTCCTTGAGGAAAAAAAAAAAAAAAAAGACTTGGAAAATATAGAAACAAAACCAAAACCAACTAAAAAAGGTTCTGGGCAGGAGGGACTGGCTCACTGGGTAAAAACTCTTAGAGCACAAACATGAGGGTCTGAATTCAAATCCCCAGCACCCGGACAAAAGAAGCATATGGATGCACATGTAACTCCAACACTTTGAGGGTTGGTGACAGGAGAGTCACCAGTACTTATGGCTGCCAGGCCAGGTCCAGGAACAGTGGAGAGACCCTACTCAAGGGAATAAAGCTGAGGATGATAGAACTGGGTACCAGTCCTCTTTCATCTGGGACACAGATGTGTATACCACACACACACACACACACACACACACACACACACACACACAGAGAGAGAGAGAGAGAGAGAGAGAGAGAGAGAGAGAGAGAGAGAGAGAGAGAAGAAAAACCCTTTGAGAAGCAGGAGAAACTGCCAGTATTTTGATCACAGAGTCAGTTGGGGACTGCAGGAATCTCTTTTGAGCACTGGGTTCCCTTGGGAGATTAAGCTAGACCAACCACGCACAATTAGTGAAAGATGGAACCATAGGCTTGATTTTCTCTTTCCCAAGCCAAGCCCTTCATGAAGGCCTAGAAGGTTCTGCGGAAGGCATAGCCTAGGACATGACTGCTCTGTTTGTTAGGGAAAGAGAAGACATGATGGGGCCAGCCTGCACAGATGTACAAACAGGCTCTCTGGGCAGCAATCCCGGGACAGTGGGGGATGAGGAGGCCCAGAGGGAAGTCAAGCGGGCAGGATGTTATCCCACATTTATTGAGTGCTTTCTTCTAGCTAGGCAGGAAGCCGAGGGTTTCACCTGCAGTCACCTATGAGCCTCCATGTGAGCTGGGGGGGTGGATCTGTGGCTTCCTCACCTTACCAGCAGGTCACAAGGGCACTGAGACCGAGACCAGGGGTGCTTGTCCCTGAGCACAAGGATGAAGCTTTCTAACTCCTGAGCTTCAAGGTTGGTGTTACCACCTTGGGGGACTCCTGGGCTTATTTATGTAAGGCCACAGACACTCCAGTGGGCTTCTCAGATGACCCTGAGGTGGAATTTGCCCTTTGGACAGAGCAGGACACTGCAGGAGTGGGGACAGGGTTGCCTTTCTTTTTCCCACTTGTGGCTTTGGACACCACATTGAAAGAAGTGAGTCTTCTTTGTTCAAGTCATTGCAGCAGCTGCTAATCCTGGTTCAGTGTCCACTGTCCCCTACCAGCTCCCCAGTGAGTTTCCACCCCAAGGCCTCCTGAGTGTCTGCTCCCCAAAAGTCCTGCTTCCTGTCAGCTCCAAGGCTGTACGGTCTCCAGCCCTGTCACAGGAAGCCCTATAGCCTGTCTCCAGAGTTCACAGCCCTCTTCTCCTGGGAACCCAGGTCGCTCCTCTCCACACACAGCTACCCTCTGTAGGCTGCTGTCACAACTGGGGATACACTGACACACTGAACGAAGTCACACAGGCATGCACACAGGGCAGTGGTCATTCTGATAACACCTTATGGATGCAAGTCCCAACATTATAGTCTCAACAAGCTATGATCATCCCTTGGTTGTGACAGAAACAGACAGATGGAGACTTTTACCCTCATCACCCCTTAACCCTGTAGTGGGAAAACGTGCTGTTTACACACCACACAGATGTGAGCACACATGCATGAGGTCACACATGGGGAGAGGAGCCTCCACTCACACCATGACCACTCCGCACCCAGGGGCTGCTCCCTCCTCCCTTTGTTGGTGTTTAAATGCTCTCAACACTGGAGACCGCAATGGCTTCTGCTGCTGGGGTGTGAGTGCTGTCCACCACCTACCAGCTTTTCTCTATTGTGTTAGAAAACTACACATCCTAGTGTTGTGGCATAAGAGTGGAGGTCAGAGGGCAGCTGCCTAGAGGCGCTTCTCTTCTCCCACTATGTGGGTCCCTGGGACTGAGTGAAGGCCTCTTGTCTGTCTCATAGGAATGCCTCTTTACCACTGAGCCACCTCCCCAGTTGGCACCTTTGCCTTTTCAGGGTGTTAGCCCTCATCCTCTGTGTACTGCTCAACCTCTCAGGTCTAGCCTGCGGCAGCAGAAGGAATCAATACAGAGAGGATGCTGAGTAGCCCCGAAGCGACTCAGCACAGCATAGGGCTCTTGTTTGCGCTTGTCTTCGGCACTTTATTGGATGGCTTCCATGGTTTCTGTGGGGTATGGGGACCAGGCTTCACCTTGGTCCATCAGCTGCCATAAGTAACTTCATGCAAACTTTAAAGCTCTTGGCAGGCCTGGGGCTCCAGACACCCTTGTTCAGAACCTGATGTGACTCCCTACTACTTACAAAAACAGAAAATGGCCTCAAACTCCTGTACTTACCCCTCCCCCTTCAGTGGCTATTTCTGGTTGTCAGCTTGACTATATCTGGAATGAACTACAATTCAGAATTGGAAGGCTCACCTGTGATCCTGATCTCGAGGCTGGGAGACACAAATTTCTGACCTGGATCTTGGCATGGAGATCTTGAGGCACAGTGGCTATGAGTCCCAGGAGACTAAGGCAAGGAGATCTCTGAGTTCAAGGTCATCTGGGACAAAGCAAGTCCCAGCCCCAGGCATGGTGGTACACACCTTCAATCTGGGACACACTTTCTGCTGGAGACCTACATAAGGACATTGGAAGAAGGAAGGCTCTCTCTCTTTGCCTGCCTGTCTTGTGGGACTGAGCAACTGCTAGATCCTTGGACTTCCACTCACAGCTGCTGCCGACCATTGTTGGGGAGTTGGACAACAGACTGTAAGTCACCAACAAATACCTTACTACACAGAGATACCATAAGTACTGTGACTCTAGAGAACCCTGATATACCCCGATGCCAGCATCCCTGGAAAGCCTATCTGAGTGACTCCCGGTTCAGCAGCAAGACCTTCTTGGTCCAATTCCTAGGCCTAGCCCAGACCTTTGTAAGTCCTTTCTTTAATCCTTCCCTAATGTGGTCTGTGTCCTTACCATGAAAACTCAGTTTCCCTTTGTGAGAGAAGCCTGGATTAAATGTATCTCTCAGTGTCCGTGATAAAAACACACGGCAGCCAAGTCACGCCTCTGGCACACCATACCAATCACCAGCCTAACCGGGAGACTACACAGTTTCACTTTGTTTGGGATAGGATCATCCAATGTAGCCCAGGCTAGTTTGGAACTCAAGATTCTTCCATCTCAGGCCAGCAGAGCACCAGAGTCACAGATTTTACCACAGCTCTGGGCTGCATGCCATTGTAGTTTTTCTGTGGTGCTGGGTGTGAAATTCAGTGCCTTACCACGTCTCGGTGTTTCTCTGCCTACTCATGACCTCACCGGGAGGTTCTAGGCAGGAGAGCAGGAGTTCTACATGTGAGCCTCATGGCAGCTTTCTCCTTTTTCTCTAACTCAGGAAAGAAACTGAGGCCCAAGGAAGCTCACTCATGGCCACCCAGCTTGTCAGTGACTCAGCGAACCCTGGTGCTGGTATGAAGTCCTTAGGCCCTGCCCCATGAGCTGAATCAACCACCCAAAGCTGAGTCACCTGAGGCCACCTGGTTCCATCCTTACTGTCCCTGGGGCCTGCCCACTGCAGATGCCACGGTTAATTCCAGGACTGACAGCCTTGCTTCCACAAGAGAGGATCAACCCCACAGAACCTGTTTTCCTGGGTACGGCATTGTAGGGCAGGCCCTGGTGTCTGGACCTGTCCCTTGTTCAGAGAGCTCTAAGGTGGAACCTAATGCAGGAGAGAGGACCAGAGGTCTGGGAACTGCAAGGGAGTCCAGCTGCATTCCCTTGTCCCAGGCACATCCTTTTCTCCCCTGCCCTATAGCCCTGGGGATGAATATATATGTTGCTTTTCTGTGTCTCTGCTCCAGGGACACTTGGTAAGTCCTGGCTAAGGGTGAAAGGACATTTGGAGTTCCTGGCCCTGAGGGGAGGTATGATTGTCCTGTAAGCAGGGACTGTTAGAGGAGGGTGTTTATAGCTCAAAGTGAGCCCTTACTCCACTTGAGGATAGGTATCTTAGACATGAGATTTAAGAGTCATTCACGGAACAGAATAAAGATTCAGGTTACTGTACTGGTTTTCCTCCTTCCCTTCCTCCCTCCCCCCCCCTCTCGTGTGTGTGTGTGTGTGTGTGTGTGTGTGTGTGTGTGTGTGTGTGTGAGTGAGTGATATGAACTTGTGTGATTCTGTTCTCTCTTTCCACTCAGGATGTCAGGCTTGGTGGTTAGCTCCTTTCCTCCACTGAGCCATCTCTCCAGCCCATTGCAAAGGTTTGAGTGACATGGTAGAGACTGACTCAGCCCTGTGGGGTGAGGCTGATTGTCTCAACAGTGCAAACAAGAGTCTCAGTTTGAATGTTGCAAAAGAAGGTCCTGAGGCAGGGAAGTGATTCAAAGACACAGAAGCAGTGAGACCAGAAGACAACCACCTTAAAAAAGTGATTATCACTGGGTTCAAGAGGCTGCAGTCCTACAGCCAGCCTATTGGGGGTGCCAGAGAACCAGGCCTTGTCTGGGCCTGGGGGGTGCTTGATCAATCAGTGTTTCTGTTTTTGAGACCCCTTCTCATTGCATATGTATCCCAAGCTGGCCCGAATTCACAGAAATCCCCCTGCCTCTGCCTCAAGAACTGGGATTAAAGATGTGCACCATCATACCTGGCTTGCGTTTTAGATTTTTGAGATAAGACGTTGTTATGCAGCCCAGTCTTACACTCCTCATTCTTGCCTCCCTGAGTCCCGAGATGACACAGCTGTGAGCTATTAGGCCAGAGCTTTGGCTCTTTTCAATCAAGAGTTTCCCTTGGTTTGATACATGTCACAAACTCCTAGACATTTGGTTTGGGGAAAAACCTCTCAGGTCATTTGATCCCCATAGTCACCCACCTTGTTCCACCTACTTCATTTACAGGAAAGGCAGCCTAGCCCTTCAGCCTTCCCCTGAGGCACCCGGAGCTAATCTCCCAGCCTCCTTTGCTTCTACCCAGGGTGAAACAGGGGCTCAGCACTGCACATTGTCACTAACACTGGTTGGTGGTCCACCTTCTTCACCTGGCCTGTTCTCTAGGCTTCCCTATGCACTCAGGGCCACCACCTCATAACATTTGGCAAAGACGAGAGGCTTTGTCTATCCAATTTCCACACCTGGCATGCTTCCCTATCTGCAAACTGCTTATCCAGGGTCTCTCAACTGGCTTGTAGCAAGTTGGGATTTGAACAGGAGTGTCTGGTTCTTAAACTCTGATGCTCCCATTTCCTAAGGACCTGTGGGACTGGAGGTGGGTCTGTGGTAGAGCACAGGCCTAGTGCGTAAACCCAGCTTCTGTCCCTGGTATCAGTTCTGGGGTTTCATTCCTGGTACTGCAGGAACTACTGACCCATGTGATATGTGTGTGGTCTGGGATCCTCCTTAAAATGCTGAGCAGCACCACATGGTTTAGAGAACTACAAAACAGGCAGAACCACAGACTCAGCAACACTGTTGGGTAATTAATAATAATTACAGTAAACACTGAGTGACCCTGTTGCATCTGTGACTCTCTGCCAAGTGCCTTCAGTTGAATCTCACTTGGTTTTACAATTCTTTCAAGAGACAGGCACTGCGTTTTACTTTAAAAGAAAAATAAGATTTACTTAGTTTTATTTTATGTGCATTTGTATGTCTGCGTGTGAATTTGTATACTGAAAAACTCTGAAGTTTACAACAGAGAATGTTTATATGCATATCCATTAGGAGTAATCATCTGGCTAACATTCCTCTTCTGTCACTAGCTCAACAGGTTCATGGAGAGTTAAAAATCCTAACTTTTGTGACTAAGTTATTAGTGAAGTTTTACATCCATAAACCTAGTCAATATTTTATCTTCTGTCTTAGCACCTATAGTAAACCCTTAGTTCCCTTTATATGACCTTGGTTTACAACTTCTTGGAATGTGCTCTAAGTTGTAGATGTCTGGTTGCTGTCTCAGAAGCAATTAACTGACACTTGAAGACATGCAGGGTTCTCACTGAAGTTTTAATATCAGAGAGGACATAATAGCAGACCTATCATAAAATAACTTAATAATAATTACTAATATCATTTTAGAAATTCTTATAAAATCATCATTAAGAATTAAGAAATCATCTATTTCTCTATGTAGTATTACTACAAGATAGTAAGTACATTGTCATTGTTCTGTAGAGATCTGCTCAAAAGGGTGGGCTAATACCTAGTGATTGTTTTATATATATATATATATATATATATATATATATATATATATATATATATATATGTATGTATATAAACAGAAAAATCACATTGATAGCAGGAATCCTTCCTAAAATTAAATTCTTCTTGGCCTTGTCTAGAGAAGCAAATCTGTCATTGACTTTGACAGTCCATGTTGGAACCATCTCAGGAAGATCACCTGCTAGGGTTTTGCTTCTCATTGGTGGCTCCTGGCACACTTTTATCTCAGACCTTTGACCAGCTATGAGTCTGTGCACGAACTTCTGCTCACCGAGGAAAGAAGTCTCTTTGTCCAAGGCTGAGAGTAGCATCATTTACAGAAAGAATTGCTGGCACAGCTGCCTGAGTAGAAAGGTGAGTCCTCCCATCCCTCCATCCCTCTGATCTCTCCAGCTCCAGCAGGCTTTGCGCTGTGTGGAGGGGACTGTCGTCTCCTGGTGGTTCCCTAGGTCTTCTGGCCTCGGCAGTGGCCCAGTATGGAGCAGCTCCTTTTTTTCCTTCCGGATCTGGTCCCACCTTGTCTCTGCAGGATGAGGCAGATCTCATTTTGTCCCCCTCTCTCTGCTCTTGCTTTCTCAGGGTTCATTTTGCTGTTACATATTGTATGTGTGAACATCGACCCCTCCACCCAGCACAGGCTGTGTAGGAAGGTTTCAGGGGACAGAGAAGTGAGATCAGGAAGAAGACACATGTGGGGAATCAGCTGGAACTCAGCTTCCCTTTGAATCTTTCTGAGCAAAACCAGACATCTCAGGGTAGGAGGCTGGAAGAGTCACCCAACTATTGTATTATTTAGTTTATGTATACGTGTGTCTCATTGTATGGGTGGATGCCAAGGGAGGCCAGAAATGGGTGTCTGAGCCCTTGGATCTGCAGTGACAGGCATTTGTGAGCCTTCTGATGTGAGAGAGAATGGGAACCAGGTCTCTGATAGAGCAGTCAGTGTTCTTTAATTGCTGAACCATCACTCTAGCCTAACTTGTCCAGTTATTTAAAAAAATTATTTCTACATAAAAGATTACATGTATGTGGGGTACCCACCAGAGACTATTGGACACTGGTTAAGCCTGTAGTAAGTCTACTTGGCAACTACACCAGATGCTTGGGGTCCCAGTGTAACCCTGAGCTTTTCTTAGGGTTATCTTTGAAGCACTAAAACCATGTCCTGAGTTAACATTGCTTCCATGTTAATGGTAACTAGAAGCAGAACAGAAGCCAGAAAGCAACATTTAGAGACTGCCTCAGAACTGTGGACTTTAATTGATTGGGCCTTTGTTTTCATGTTGGAAGGTTTTGCTGTCTTTGCACTGAGTTTTATAGCCTGAATGGTACCTCCATCATGGAACCAGTTGGCTAAGGTCTGGAGGCCTGTTGTCCATGTCCAGATGGAAGTATGTGCAGGTGTGGGTGTTTGAGGAGACTGAAGGAATGCTGGAGTTACAGGAGATTGTGAACCCATCCAGGTGAGTGCTGGGAACAGAACCTGGCTCCTCTGCAAGAGCACCCACTGAGCTGTTGCTCCATGTTACTTGTCCAATTCCTGCTCTTTATTACTTCCATCTGTTCTTTGTTGCTATAACAAATTATCTGAGGCTGGACAAGTACTAAAAAAAGGTGGTTTACTTCAGCCAGGAAGTTCAAGATTATGTTAGTCAGCTTTCTCAAGCAAAACACAGAGGAAATTACTTTATAAGAGAAAAAATACTTATTTTTGTTTCACACTTTTTGTGTGTGTGTGTGGGGGGGGACACAGTTGAACAGTAGTGGTATCACCCTGACTCTTCTGTTCCATGTGGAGAAGGACAATCCAAGGACATTTTTATGCTGGAAGTTGTTTGTCTGCCTGAGAACTGTATGTGGGCTGAAGAAAAGTGAGGAAGGACCATCATCAATATGTGCTTGAGTATTAACTGAGGAAACTCATGTACTTGAACTTTTTCTTTGAGTGTGTTAATTACTTTTCTCATTACTCTCTAATGAGGAGCTTTCCCCACTCCTTGGCTTACAGTTTGAGAGACATAGTCCACATCATGGAAGGCATGGAGGGGTGTTTTTGTCTGGGGTGGTATGAGCTTGAGGCTGCTACTTATTACATGTAGGCAGATTAGGAAGTAGAGAGCTTGGGTCAGATGTGAGCATAGATTGTTAAGGCCGAGGCCAGTGACCACTTCCTCAAGCTAGGCTTCATATCCCAAAGATGCATAACCTCTCCAAACAGTGTCACCAGATGGGCACTAAGAATCCAGACACACTCACACCTGTGGGGGACACCGCACACCCCTGTGGAGGCACCGCACGCTTTCAAACTGCAACAGAATCTGTACCACCACCCCCCTTCCAAGAATGTCACTAAACATGGTGGCACACACGGAATCTCAGCTTTTGGGAAGCCTAGATGAGGGATGTGGGCTGCTGAACAAAGTGAGGACACATTGGCGCCCAGGTACGGCTGAGGAGAGGGCGTATTGTAATCATGAGGGAGAGAACAGCCAGAGGCGTCTGGAAGGGTCCGGACTGAGCCTGGCCCCGAGTGTAGAGAGAGGAATTGGGGAAGAGGGGGGAACGAGAGAAAGATAGAACCACGAGCAAGCAGCCAAAACGGCTGAGTTATACAGGCCAGAGGAACTGGAGGAAGAGAAGCAAAGCACAGCCGCTGGGCTGGAGAGGTCTAGGTGTTGAGAGGTTTTGGTTCCTCTCTTAGGAATTTGTCATTTGTCCCTGGGCTCAGACAAGGAAGGAGGCTCAGATAAAAATATTGGAAGCAGCGACCATGGGGCTTTGTTTACTACTTCCCTTGACTACTTTGTCTTTGATCCATGTGTTCGGACGGATCTAGAATGATATAAAAGCAGGCTGGAGAGAAATAGGTCTGCTTCAGCCTCAGTGCGGGCTGGAGTCATGTTACCATGTTCAGTTCTCACTCCCTCCCTTGACGCCCTGTTGACTGACTGAGCTGGCTTGGTCACTGAGGTAGGCAGAAAATAAATTTAAAAAATTTAATTCTTAGACTCTGCAGTAAAGAGCATCAGCTACTCTCCCAGTGGTCCTGAGTTCATTTCCTAGAAACCACATGGTGGCTCACAATCATCTGAAGTAGTGTCTGTGGCCTTTTCTGGTATGAAGGCATGCATTCAGATAGAACACTCAATAAGTACTTTTTTTAAAAAATGAATTTTCCTAAGCAAATACTAACTTTGTTCATTCTGCTTAGCTTCCAAGACTGGACAGATCTGGTGTGTCCAGGATGGTACAGCCAGGAGAAAGGTTGAACTCTTTACCTGGATGTAAAGGAGTGATCCCATCACTGTGAAAGTGTGGTCAGTATAAGGGGTAGCCTGTGGTAGCCTGTGACGTCATCTGTTCCTCCTTCTGGCCTTTGCCTCTCCCCCCTTTGCTCTTTCCCTTCTACCATGGGATGAGGCTGTTCTGCAGAGACAGTTCAGTGGTTAAGAGCACTTACTGCTCTTCCAGAGGCCCCCGTTTTGTTTCCAGCACCATTTCAGGTGGCTCACAGCCACCTGTAACTCCAGCCCTAAGGATCTAATGCCTTGTTCTGGTCTCCATACACATACACACACATGCATAAAAACACACACACTAACACACAATCACACACACACACACACACACACACACACACACACACACACACACACACACACACCAAATCCAAAGCAAACAACTGTTCTGTAGACAACTTTGGAAGAATAGAATAATCGATGAATTGAAGCCATGTGAATGTTCGGGCATAACTTCTGCCCTTCTGACCTCCCAGTTCTGTGGCTACCTAACAAGGACTGCTGTCCTTCTGACAAGGGTCCCCAGGGCACCGTGCATGTCCTTGTTCCTCAGGGTATAGATGAAGGGGTTCAGCATGGGGGTGACCACAGTGTACATCACTGCAGCTGCCGTGTCCTTCTGGGCTGTGTGGAAGGACGAGGGGCTGAAGTACACCCCAATCAGTGTTCCATAGAACAGGGACACCACGGAGAGATGGGAGCCACAGGTGGAGAATGCTTTCCATTTCCCTCCTGTAGATGGGATCCTCAGCACTGCTGTGACGATGCGTGTGTAGGAGATCAAGATGCCCATGAAGGGGGTGATAATGGGCAACGCGCCAACAGTGTACACCATGATGTCATTGAGAGAGGTGTCTGAACAGGCCAGCTTCAGAAGAGGGCTGAGGTCACAGAAGAAGTGGGGGACCTGGTTGTGGGCACAGAATGAGAGGCGAGTCAGAAGGACTGTGTGGGTCAGGGCATTTGCAAAGGCTGAGGCCCAGGATGCAGTGACCAGGAAGCCACAGAGCCGAGGTGTGATTGAGGTTGTATAATGGAGAGGGTGACAGATGGCCACAAAGCGGTCGTATGCCATGGCAGTCAGCAGGAAGCTATCGATGCCGGCAAACCAGATGAAAAAGAACATCTGTGTGAGGCAACCAGAGTAAGAGATGCCTTTGTGTCCTGACACGTGGTTGGCCAGCATCTTGGGGACTGTGGTGGAGGTGAAGCAGACATCTACAAAGGCCAGGTTGGCCAGGAAGAAGTACATGGGGGTGTGCAGCCTGGGATCAACGGCAATGGCCAGGATGATGAGCAGGTTCCCTAGGCCCGTGAGTAAGTACATACTCAGGAAGGCAGAGAAGAGCAGCTGCTGCTGTCTGGGGTCCTGTGACAAGCCTAGCAACAGGAACTCGGGCATCCCACTGAGGTTGGCTCCTTCCATGGCTGTCCTAGAATAACAGGAAGGACAGAAGAGTCTGAATGGTGATAACTGAGTTCTGTCCTTCAGTCAGTCTGTGTGTGTGTACATGTCTGTGTACACGTGTGTGTATGTATGTGTGTGTGTGTGTGTGTGTGTGTGTGTGTGTGTATGCTCATGCGTGCACATGTGCATGTGTCTGTGTCTTAGGGTTCCATTGCTGTAAAGAGACACTATGGCCAAGATCACCCTTATAAAGGACAACATTTAATTGGGGCTGGCTCACACTTTCAGAGCTTCAGTCCACTATCATGGCAGGAGCATGGCAGCATCCAGGATGGCGCTGGAGGAGCTGAGAGTTCTACATCTTGTTCCGAAGGCAAACAGAAGACTGGCTCCCACATGACTTGGAGGAGAGACTCAAAGCCCACCCCTATAGTGCCACACTTACTCCAACAAGGCAATACCTCCTAATAGTGCCACTTCCTGGGTCAAGCATATTCAAACCACCACAGTGTGTGTGTGTGTGTGTGTGTGTGTGTGTGTGTGTGTGTGTGTGTGTTCCCAGTATTGTATTCCTTTGCTTTGCTCAGGAACCCAGCAGGTCTTGCTTCTTTTTTGAGAAGTAGGACTCTCCTCCCTGAGTCCATCACTGGGGGATTCTAGGCAAGGGCTCGAGATCCCTGAGCCTCACCCCTAGCCCCTCATTGGGGGATCCTAGGCAGGGGCTTCACTTCTGCATTAGAGCCCCTGCCTAGAATCTCTTAGTAGTAGGTGGGGGGGCATGACTCAGTGGCAGAGTCTCACTTAGCATGCATAAGGCTTCTGAAAGTAGAAAAGGCAAACCTCATGCTGTGTGGGAGTGTGTATATCTGTCTAGGACAGCATGTTTTCAGATTCCCAATACTGTCATGCAACACATGAGCCTCTCAGTGCATGCACAACAGGAAAGACTTATCTTGGCTCCCAGTTTCAGAGGCATCAGTTCCTGTCTTGTGCCTGGGGCAAAGGAAGACAGAGAAGGAGGAGCTAACATCTATTGTAATGACTCTTCTCACTAGGTCCTTATTATGGTTTGCATATGCTTGGCCCAGGGAGTGGCACTAGTAGAAGGTGTGGCCTTGTTGGAGGAAGTATGTCACTCTGGGCATGGGCTTGGAGACACTCCTCCTAGCTGCCTGAGGATGCTCAGTCTGTTCCTGGTTTCCTTTGGATGAAGATGTAGAACTCTCAGCTTCTCCTGTACCAAGCCTACCTAGACACTGCCATGTTCCCATAAGCCAGCCCCAATTAAATGTTGTGCTTATAAGACTGGCCTTGGTCATGGTGTCTGTTCACAGCAATAAAACCCTAACTAAGACAGTCCTGTCCCCTACATGTGCCACTATTTCCCAATAGTGACACAGGCTCATGACCCTGTCTTTTATTTTTTTGAGACATGGTCTCACTATGTAGTCCAGACTTGCCTTAAACTCACAGTGCTTGGGATTATAGGCCCAAGCCACCATGCCCTTCTCCAGACTCTTCATTCATAAGTATGTGTGTGCAGAGCCTAAGGAGGCCGAAGAGGGCACAGGGTCCCCTGCAGCTGGAGTTACATACAGGTAGCTGTGAGTCACCCAACATGGGTGCTGGGGACTGAACAGGCCTTCTGTAGGAACAGCACAACTGCTTACTCGCTGAGCCATTCTCCAGCCCAGGGACCGTCTCTAGTACATGGGCTTTTGCAGGGAGGTCTAGATCCAGGGGATATAGACAAAGATGTTGTATCATTTTTTTTTTTTTGCTGTCTTTGTTTTTCTTGTACTTTGAGACTCCTGTAGCCCAGGTGAGACTTGCACTGATATGTAGGAAAGCTGACCTTGAACTCCTGATTCTCCTACCTCTACCTCCCAGTGCTTGGATGGCAGGTGTTCATTTACATGCCTTGCTTTCATTCCCTGGATGTATGACCAGAAGTAGGTCCACTTAAGAAGAAGATCCAGGCTGGCAAGATGGCTCAGTGGGTAAGGGAGCCTGCTGCCAAGTCTGACAACCCGAGTTCGTTCCCCAGGTCCCACATGGTGAAGGGAGAGAACAGAATCCTACAAGTTTTCCTTTGACCTCCATACCGACACAGACAGACAGACAGACAGACACACATGATCACACAGACACATGGGCACAGGGAGAGACAGAGAGACACACTGAGAAACAGAAACACTGAGGGGGGAACGGGGAGGGGAGGAGGGAGGGGAAGGTGTACTCTGTAGAAGGCTGTGGGCAGAAGCACACCACACTGAACAGCTTTCCCTCAACTATCTTGTCCTTAGTTTGGATAATGAATACAATTTGTCATCCAGCCACTTCTGTTTTCTTTGTTATTTTGAGACAAGGTCTCCGTGTAGCTCTGGCACTCCTGGAACTTGCTACATCATACACCAGGCGGGCCTTGAGCTCACAGAGGTCTGCTTCCCTAGATGCTGGGATTAAAGGTGTGTGGCACTACTAAACCTGGCCAAGCTGGAGTTATCCATGCTTTTTGGATGGGTGAAAATCAAACTCCCCCTCCCCCAACACACACACACACACACACACACACACACACACACACGCACACACACTATTCTCACTCTTAAGCCCTGCCTGAGTTGGTTAGTAAGTTTCAGACCCTAACACCATTCTCTGCTCAAGGCCACTGCTCTTGTAACCCGAAGGCCTTTAACTCCTCTTAGGTGTCCTTATCCTAGCTGGGCTTGCTCAGGTCCCTACAGGTGACGTCAATCCCATCTCAGTGTTTGGCCTGATTCTGGGTCCCCTTGCTCATCCTCACCCCTCTGAAGTCACATCTGTCCAGGCAGGGTACTGGGTGGCCAGTGGCCAGACCATAGCTGCTTTAGTGTCCGGACCCTCCTGTCCTCCGTTTATCTCCTCCCTCTTCCTCCTCCCCTCTTCATTTCTCTTCACTTTTAAAATAGCATTGCTGTTGTTGTTGTTATTATTATTATATTGGTGCTGGATACTCAGCTTGCTTGCGCTCCTCTACTGTGCCACACCCTCAGCCTTTGCTTTTGGGGACAGAGTCTCACTCTGTAACCAGTCTGGTCTGAAATTCAGCATCCTGCATATTGGAATGACAGGCATGGGCCACCACACCCAGGTTTCCTCCTCCCATTGCTTCTCAGCTTGTCCCCACCTACTCAGCCTTGTCCCTTCACTGGTGTCATTGGTACCAGGTTTGATCTCTACAATGTGCCTGGTCAAAGTGAGAGGAGCTGCCTCTGCTCTGTAGAAAATCTCACACCAGCTTTCTGCAGGCCTGGCTTCTGGTGAGCCATCTGCTGATAGTTGGCAACTAGTGTTCATGAGAAGTCTTACACAGAATACTACAAGCAATGGATGGATGCACCTTGATCACCCTTAGCATTTCAGGTAAGGATTTTTATCTCCACTTATATGCTGAGGGGACTCAGGAAATAATCAATGGCCCCGCACTTCACAATCTGTCATGTTCCAAACCTCTTAATACCATACTATACAAGCTGAACATGGTGAGTTCATATGTCACTCCAACACTCAGAAGGCTGAGGCAGGAGGATGAAAAGCTCCAGATTATCCAGGGCTACACATACCTTGTTTCAGAATGAACAGAAGAGGAACAGTCCTAGCACACAGGACCTAGATACTGACCACTTGGCAGAACCACCCATTTTCTTGCATTTTTTTTTTAATAGCCACAACTTAAGTGAGGTTCAGAAAGGCAAAGCCACTGGTTCAAGTTCACATAGTAGGCTTGGCTACACCCTTCACGGTTCACTGCCTGGTGTGGCCTTTTTCTTTTTCCCCTGCCTGGATCATCTGTCTTCACTCACCTATGGGAGGTATGCTTCTGGCCTTGGTGTACTCGGCGGGGGTGAGCCAGCTCTTCTTGGGAAAGGGTCCTGGATGGTGAGTGACTGTGGTGGTAGCTTTCTGTCCCTACAAAAGACTGCAAGGCCTTGGCAGAGCACAGCTTACCCTCTGTCCTCACTGCCTGGCTTGTTCCCCAGGGTCTTGTTAGGACCAACTGGTTAATTGTTCTGTGTTCTGTCCCTATCAAGCCAGCTTCTTAGGGGCCAAGGGCACTGTACTTCCTGCCCAGGTTTTCCCTCCACGCCTGTGGTGCCAAGTGTCTCTAGGATTCTTTAGGGACCCCTTGAAAAGTATGGTTTGGTAGAATTCCCTTGACACTATTAGACCTGCTCAAACCCTGAGATATCTTTGTGGCTTCTGACTGTTCACTGGGGTACTACTCATCAGGGACTAGAGTGCAGGAGGGTGGCTGTTGCTGAGGTAGACAGGCCAGCTTTTGGAACTGCTCTCATGTCTTCCTAGTGGACTACAGGAGCTTCCAGCTGGATATGCTATGACTTCAACACTGTGTCCTGCTCAGAACCACAGTGGAACTTAACCCTGTATGAACTGGTGGGAGTACCCCAAGAATGCCTAATATACATGAGGTTCTGGGTTCCAGCTCCGATGTTAGGGAGGGGAGGGAGGAGGGAGGAGAGAGAGGGAGGAGGGAGGAGAGAGGAGGGAGGAGAGAGAGGGAGAAGGAAGGAGGGAGGAGAGAGAGGGAGAAGGGAGGAGAGAGAGGGAGAAGGAAGGAGGGAGGAGAGAGAGGGAGGAGGGAGGAGAGGGGAGGGAGGAGAGAGAGGGAGAAGGAAGAAGGAAGGAGAGAGAGGGAGGAGGGAGGAGGGAGGAGAGAGAGAGGGAGGAGAGAGAGGGAGAAGGAAGGAGGGAGGAGAGAGGGAGAAGGAAGGAGGAAGGAGAGAGAGGGAGGAGGGAGGAGGGAGGAGAGAGAGAGGGAGGAGAGAGAGAGAAGGAAGGAGGGAGGAGAGAGAGGGAGGAGGGAGGAGGGAGAAGGGAGAGGGAGGAGGGAGGAGAGAGGAGGGAGGAGAGAGAGTGAGAAGGAAGGAGGAAGGAGAGAGAAGGAGGAGGGAGGAGGGAGGAGAGAGAGAGGGAGGAGAGAGAGGGAGAAGGAAGGAGGGAGGAGAGAGAGGGAGGAGGGAGGAGGGAGGAGAGAGAGGGAGGAGAGAGAGGGAGGAGAGAGAGGGAGAAGGAAGGAGGGAGGAGAGAGAGGGAGAAGGAAGGAGGGAGGAGAGAGAGGGAGGAGGGAGGAGAGAGAGGGAAGAGAGAGGAGGGAGGAGAGAGAGGGAGGAGAGAGGAGATTGGAAAGACAGCTCAGTGGGTAATTTTCTGCTCTTGCAGAGAATCTGAATTCTGTTCCCAGTGCCCATGTCTGGTGGCTCACAACTGCCTGTAAACCCTTGTTCTTGCTCTGGACTTGGAGAACACTGCATACACATGCACCCTGACCCCCACCCCAGACAAACACACAGACACACATGTGAAAGTAAAACAACTCTTTGTTTTTCGAGGCAGAGTTTTCTCTGTAGCTGTGGATCTGCCTGCCTCTGGCTCCCAAGTGCAGCACACCAACTCTTTTTTTAAAGAAAGAAAGAAAGAAAGAAAGAAAGAAAGAAAGAAAGAAAGAAAGAAAGGAAAACAGAAGAAAAGGAAGGAAGGAAGAAAAGAAAGAAGGAACGAAAGATGGATGAAAGGAAGAAAGGTTAGAGCAGCTAGCATACCTGCCCACCGTGAGCTCTGGAGGCCTGTCTGCCCCAGCTGCATGGAGACACCAACAGCTGACTGGACTCTAAAGAGCATGCTAGGGGCCTGACCATTCAGTACTTCCATGGATTTTAATTTTGTCACATTCTTTGATGTTGTGAAACACCAAATTGCTTGGCTTTAAACCTTTCCCTCTGAGTGCCCAGAGTTTTGGACCTTCAGGTCCTGGATCTGAGCGGCTTGGAGGAGATGCAGTGCCTCCTAGCGGCCTCAGTGAGAAGCACAGAACTGAGCTTTGCTGCTTTAACCTTGCAAGGTGCCTATGCCCTCCTATGGGCTCCTTCTTCGTTTTCATCTTCCCTCTTCTCTCCCCCTTCCCTCTCCCCTTCTTCCCTCTTCTCCTTATCTCTCTTTTCTCCATCTTTTCCCTGCTCCTCTTCTCACTCCCTTCCCTCCCTTTCCCTTTCTATCCCTTCCCTCTTTCCGGTGCAGCTGATGAACCCAAGACATGGCAGGCAAACACTCTTCCACAGAGTACACACACCTAGCTACAACCATTTCCAAATTAGTCAAGATTTTATGGAGTCATGTTTCAAGGCATGTGTCAGTGTGTCTATGTTATATTATAGACATCCCCAGTGTCTGCTACTCTGTGACACAGGATATCACTATGTAGCTTCGGTCGGTCTGGCTTGACTATTCCCCGTCTCAACCTCTTTGGTTGTGGAATGACAGTCGTGCCACCATGGCAGGGTTGCTTGATTATGTTCTGTTGTAGGTAGAGTCTGGCTATGTAGCTCAGGCTGTCCGAGAACTCTCCACATCCCTACCTCAAGCCACTTCAGTGACTGTAGTTAATGTTTCATTTTTTGTCTGGTTGGGTCGATATAGTTGCTTAGTTTGATTTCTAGTGCTATGATTAGAACACTGTGACCTAAAGGAACTTGGGGAGAAAAGGATTTATTTGGTTTACATATCCCGAGTCACACTTAAAAGGAGGAACCTGGGGGCAGAAACTCATGGAGAAGTCACGGAGGGATGCTGCTTCCTAGCTTGCTCCCCATGGTTTTCTCAGCCTGCTTTCTTCTTATAGAACCCAGGACCACCAGCCTAGGATTGGTATGATCTTCGCACATAAATCACCAGTTAAGAAACTCCCCACAGGCTTGTGCATCTTACCAATGCACTTTCTCAACTGTGGTCTCTCAGATGACTGTAGTTGTGTCAAATTAACAGAAACTAACTAGGACCGTGTGTCTTGCGCCTTTTTGCTGGAGGAACTCCACTTTCCTTGAGCTTTCATGACACTGAATATTTGAGAACACTAGGCAAAGGCGCTTGCCATCAAGGCTGAATTGATTTTGATCCCAGGGATCAACATGATAGGAAGAACCGAACATGGTTGTTCTTGGGCCACAGACTAAATAAATAAGTAATAAGTAATTTAAAAACAAATCTATTCAGATTTTTACCAAGGACAAGCCTTGGCTTGGAAAGGAGTTCTGAGGAAGAGTGTCTGAAAGTGGCTCAAAGTCAAATTGTGGGTCCAAACTGGCAGGTTTATGTTCTGCTCAACACAGCTTTCTAGCCTGCTTTCTCTGGAGACCTCCAGACAGCTCTATCTTCTGCTCAACAGTTCTCCAAGAAGTTTGTGGAGAGCTCTCACCACAGGACTATGCTTTGACTTCACCGTTGCCATCTTAACTTCATCTGCCATTTCTGAAGCTACTAACAAAGCCTGCTTTACTTTCTCTTCGTGCATAAGTTCTCACTTATGCAAGTTCTCACTTATGTAAATTCTCACTTATGTAAGTTCTCACTTATGTAAGTTCTCACTTATGCAGGTTCTCACTTGTGCAGGTTCTCACTTATGTAAGTTCTCACTTATGTAAGTTCTTACTTGTGCAAGTTCTCACTTATGTAAGTTCTCACTGATGCAGGTTCTCACTTATGTAAGTTCTCACTTATGCAGGTTCTCACTTATGTAAGTTCTCACTTTAGTTTCTCTTCTTGCACACGTTTCCATTTACTGTATCTAGAGATGTTTCCTTTAGGCACTTTCCACCTGTGGGCAGTTACCATGGCAACATCTACGTCAGACTTCCTGTTGCCCTGTTTTCTCCCCAGTATATAACCTGTAACCCCTGCAATAAAAGTTGGACTTGATCAGAATGTCCTGTCTTGTCCCATTTCTCCAAGTCTCCTGTTCCTTCTCCTCATACCCTCTCCCGGGTCTAATATTGACTGACCTGCAGGCTGGGTCCTGTGGCACTCAATGGGGGCTGGGAACGAGGGAAGCAGTGAAGGAGGACTCTGACGAACTTCAGTGGTACTGAGGACAAGAGTTGCTGGCCAGCTGACGAGCACTGATCTAGGATTGTGGCCAGCCATCAGGAACTCGCCTTTGGCCCAGGATCCAAAAAGTATGGAGTCTTTACGATGAAACAGGAACTAGGTCAGCATGAGAAATTTCTTACAGGAATTAAAGACGCCTTAAAGACACAAGAGATGAGGGTGAAGAAAAAAGATTTACATACCTTTTTTCAATTTCTATCTGAATTATGTCCTTGGTTCCCAAAGGAAGGCACTATGAATGCAGCAGGATGGAAAAGAGTCCGAAATGCTTTGAGAAATTATTATGACTCTTTTGGCTCAGGAAAGGTCCCTGTCACTAATTTTCCTTTCTTTGTTTCTTTTTTTTTTAAAGATTATTTATTTATTTATGTATTGTTGTAAGTACGCTGTGTCTTCAGACACACCAGAAGAGGTCATCTGACCCCATTACAGATGGTTGTGAGCCACCATATGGTCGCTGGAATTTGAACTCAGGACCTCTGGAAGAGCAGTCAGCGCTCTTAACCACTGAGCCGTCTCTCCAGCCCCCACTACCTTTTCTTATTGGAATTTAATCCATGAGGTCCTTTACGGTTGGCCTAGGCCTTCCTTCAGCAACAGTGGCATCATCTCAACAGGAGAGACAAAGCCTGAGAAAAATAAGGACAGACATTTTGATCAAGAGACAGGAGCCTCTAGGACCAAAGAAATGAAAAAGGTGGATGCCACTCCTAAGGCAGGCATTGAGGCAATAAAGGAATGTGACCCTCTCTCAATGGAGAGTGATGATGACGCTAAAAACTCCCAACCCTCCAGGACTCGCCCAAAGGATAAAACCACCCTTAAGGGACAAACTAAACCCGTTAAAAAGAAGCCCCTTTGTCCTAAACTGAAGAAGGTGGCTCCATCCTACTTGGAGGATGAATTTTCTGACTCAGACATAGAGGATCTAGAAGGGGCTGCTAATGTATTCATCATAACCCTGATTAGCGGCAATTTCAGAACAGGCCTCCCTCGTACAGCCTTCCACGAACTGCACAGCCTTTAGTAATGCCAGTAATAGACCCCAAAAAGAGATGTGGTAGATAAAATTAAACAATTGAGAAAACGCATAAAATTAGAAGAACATCAGGAGTTCATAGAGCGACTTAACAAACTTCACACTGGGGAAAGGGAAAATTTACCCCAGTCAGTCAGGAACCTCCCTCCATTCACAATAGGAAAGGTCAAGAGAGTGCTTCACAAGATCCAACTCTAATAGACATAGATGACGCTGAAGCTTTTCCGGTCATGGAAACAACTGATTCCCAAGGAGCACTTCGGTGACATCACACTGGGTTCAATTTTAAAATTGTGAAGGAATTAAAAACACCCATTGCCCAGTATGTGGCCACAGCACCTTACACCATGGCCATGGGACAATTACTTGTTCTGGAAGTTAGAGAATGTAGAGACATGCAAGGACATTGCCTGTAGAAATGCCCAAGCCAATAATGGATGGACCTTGGATATGCTCACTGGAGAGAGAATTATGCCACCGAAGACACACAGATGCAGTTTGATGCAGGGCGTTTTGACCAGATTCAGAATGTGGCCACTAGGGCTTGGAGAAAACGCCCTGCCAAGGGCAACTCTGCTTCACCCCTTACAAGCATTAAACAGGCCCAGATGAGACCTTTTCTGAGTTCGTTCTTCAATTGATGACAGCAGCAGGGAGGATCTTTGGTGGCCGAGGCAGGAACTGACTTTGGGAGGCAGTTAGCCTTCGAGAACGCCAACTCTGCATGCCAGGCAGCGATCAGACCTTGTAGGAATACAGCTGATTTAACAGGATCCATCAGGCTCTGTGCTGACAGGGGTTGGATATCAACTGGGACTGGCTGCCGCTATGCTTTGCTGTTTCTGAGTTCTTGGCTCAGAAAGGAATGGTAAATGCTTCAACTGTGAAAAGGCCAAGCACCCTGTACCTGTCCTAAATTTAAAAGGGAACAGCACTGGGCTAATGAATGCTGGTCAAAGACTGACGCCCAGGGTAATCCCCTCAGACAAGCGTTGGGAAATGGGATTTGGGGCCAGCCCCAGGTCCCTCATCTGTGACAGGTCTTTGGGGCAGTCAGAGATGTCTGCTCCAACAACAATACATTTCAGGGGTCGGATGAGCTACCCCTGGAAGCGCAGAATTGGACCTCTGTGCCTCCACCTACCCCACCAGATGGGAGTACAAGACCTACCCACTGTGTTTATGGACCCGTCCCCATGTTTATGGACCCGTCCCCAATGTCTTTGGTCTTCTATTGGGTTGAAGTAGTTCCACCTGAAAGGCTTAAATATTTACCCAGAGGTTATAGATAATGATTTCTGGTGAGATTAAATTTATGGCTTCCTCCCTCACACAAATTACCACTATTTCCCAGGGGCAAAGAATAGCACAATTGGTTCTCTTGCCCCTTTCAGAAGTAGGAACTAATATTTCTAACAGAAAAAGAGGGAACCAAGGATTTGTTTCCTCAGATGCATATATTGGGTTCAAACATCACCGTCTAGAAACCTATGCTAACTTTGTGGTTGGATGGTAAGGAGTTCAAGTTGTTCATACTGGGGCAGATGCAACCATCTTTAGAAAAGATGCCTGGCTGTCTTCCTGGCCTCTTAGCCCTACAATCACTCACCTAAGAGGTGAGTTTTAAGTTATTAATTTGGAAAGACAGGGAGGGTAAAGAGGGACATATTCAGCCCTGTGTAATTCAAGGCCTTCCAATCAATTTGTGGGGATATCTTCTTTTTCTTCTTCTTTAAAGATTATTTATTTCATGCATGTGAATACACTGTCACTGTCTTCAGACACACCAGAAGCAGACATCAGATCCCATTACAGATGGTTGTGAGCCACCATGTGGTTGCTGGGAATTGAACTCAGGACCTTTGGAAGAGCGGTCAGTGCTCTTAACTGCTGAGTCATCTCTCCAGCCCCCAGGATGAGATCTTCTTTCTCAGTTGGGGCCAATCATGCTTAACCCTAATGATGTAGTTACTTCTCAAATGCTTGCTCAAGGTTTCTCCTCAGGGAAGAGCCTAGGAAAGGATGAATCGGGCATAAAACAACCTTTACAGGTGTTCCCCAAGATGAATAGGGTGGGGCTGGGACATTTTCCCTAGAGGTCATTGATGCACCTGCACCCCACCCTGATCCTATAATTTGAAAATCTGATGGAGCAGTGTGAGTGGATCAACGGCTCCTTTTCTAAGAGAAGCTTGAGGCTGCCCAGTTGTTGGTTCAGGAACAACTAGAGGCTGGCCATATTACTGAAAGCTCCTCCCCTTGGAATACTTCCATTTTTGTCATAAAGAAAATATTGGGTAAATGGTGCTTGCTACAAGATCTGTGAGATGTTAATCAAACCATGGTGTTGATGGGAGCACTTCAGCCAGGTCTTCCCTCCCCATTAGCTATACCAAAGGGACATTAAAAAATAATCATAGATCTTAAGGATTGCTTTTTTACTATTCTTCTCCACCCTGATGATCAAAAACCGGCTTGTTTTCAGTGTTCCCTCTATCAATTTTAGAGCACCCATGAAGAGGTATCACTGGAAGGTCTTGCCCCAAAGCATGGCCAACAGCCCTACATTCTGTTTGTCGCTTCTGCTATAGAACCAATTCAACAAGCTTGGCCCCAAATATACATAATTTATTGTATGAATGATAACTAGTTGGCCGGGAATGTGGTCAACAAGTGCCAACATGTTGGAGAGCTAAAAGATAGTCTCCAATCATGGGGCTTACAAATAACACCCGAGAAGGTACAATTAAAAGATCCTTATAGTTATTTAGGATTCCAACTTCTGGGGGACCAAGTGTGTCTATTCAAAAGGCCATCCTTTCTACTTAATGATTTTTGAAAGTTATTAGGAGATATTAACTGGCTTACACCTTCTCTCCAATTAATTACGGGAGATTTGAAACCTTTATTTTCTATCTTCCATGGTGATGCTAATCCTCAGTTCCATAGAGTTCTCACTCCGGAAGCCAAACAGGCACTTCGTAGGGTGGAGGAAGCCATTAATGATCAATTTCTTTCTACCACTGATTATAAATTATCCCTTGCTTTTATTATTTTAAATTCGCTTTGCTCTCCCACTGCCCTGTTTTGGCAGACTTCTTCCATTATGTGGCTGTGTTTAGCTTCTTCTCCACATAAGGCTGTATAGTCATATTATCAAGCTGTGGCAGATCTGATTTTGGCAGGAAGAGAACAAGGGAGACGGTCCCTTGATAAAGAGCCTGATCTTATCATTCAACCCCGTACTAAAGACCAGTTTTCCTGGCTCTTCCAGACCGTGAATTGTTGGCTCGTAACCTGTGCTGCCTTTGCAGGATCTATTGATAACCATTATCAACCTGATAAACTTACAAGGTTTCTTAAGCTTCATCAATTTGTTTTCCTGAGTCCACCTCTAGCCAGTGCTAAAGTACTGTTTACTGATGTTCCTCTAATGGAACTGCAGCCTATGTTGTTGATGGTCAAGCTGTAGTTTTCAGACCACCACCACTTCCTCACAGTCTGTGGAACTTCAGCAGGTCATTGCCACCCTTTCTGCCTCCCCACATGGTCCTTACATCTGTATACCGATAGCTCTCACATTGCCCATTCCATTCCCCTTTTGGAAACTGCAGCATAAATTGATCGTTGCTCCAAAGCCACCTCTTTGTTTATACAATTGCAGATTTTGACATGGGATCGAACTGAGGCCTTTTTTATTGGGCTCTTGAGAACCCACACTGACCTCCCAGACTCTTTAGTGTTGGGAAATCGCCAAGCAGTTTCTAATGCCAATGCTGCTACTGAGATTGTTCTTCCTTCTGTACTCACTGATTCTGGGGTTGAGGCAGCTCAGAGACCCACAGTCTTTATCATCTCAATGCTAATACCCTCAGGCTTATGTCTAAAATAACCAGAGAACAGGCAAAGTGTGAGACAATGTCAGTCCTGTGTAGCTATGCTCCCTACCCCTCATTTGGGCATTAATCCCTGAGGATTGGTCCCCATTGTCCTATGACAGATGGATGTCACCCATATGGCCGAGTCTGGTAATCTAAAATATGTTCATGTTGTTGTGGATACCTTTAGTGGGTTTATCTTCACCTCCCTGCAAACAGGAGACATAGGCAAGCATGTTATCGCCCATTTGCTACAAGCCATTTCAGTCCTTGGCTTACCTGACATGGTAAAAACTGATAACGAGCCAGAGTATACTAGAACAAGTTTTTCCTCACTTTTCAAACAACTCTCAATTAAGCATATTACTGGCATACCCTAAAATCTTCAAGGCCAGGGTATTGTTGAATGTGCCCATTTATTTATTAAAAATACTTTTGAAAAATAAAAAAGGAGAAATGGTACCCCTCCAAAGGATCCTCTAGAAAATTATCATTCACATATTCTGCTTACATTAAAGTTTTAAAATTTGGACAATGATTCACGAGCAGCAGCAGCTAGATTCTGGCATCCTCAAACACAGAAAGATTTTGCAACTGTTTTATGGAAAGATCCATTGAGTTGGCATGGACCAGATCCAGTGTTGATCTGGGGAAGAGGTGCAGTGTGTATATTTTCTAAAACAATGTAAGTGGCCTGCTAGTTACCTGAGAGATTGGTTAAGCAGGTAGATAACCATTTCTCCGAATCCAGGGAACATGAGGATTCCTGAGGTGTGGTTTTCCCTTTTGTGTCTTCCAGAAATGAAGTGGAAAGAGGGAACTTGGGTCCTTCTTACATTAATGTGGACTCTCATATGGACATGTGGAGAAGCTAGATTCAGCCACCCCAAAGAGGCTCAGCAAGTACTGATGGGCCTGAGGTACAAACCTTGTGAATGCAAAGGTAAATTTGTTGCTAATACATCCCTCTTATGGGACCCATTCAAACTACAGATTGTGGCACCTAACAGGATTATCTACTTGCTGCCTCCAATTCCCTTGGTAAACCTAATAGATGGCAATGTGTAAATTATCCTAAAGCTATACCCAATGTTAATGGAGAACCAGGGCCCTGTCCCTGCAAAAACTTTCAAAATTCAGTGCATTCTTCCTGCTATATGCAGTTGCAAGAATGCCTTGGAAAAGATAATAAGACCCAATTCATTGCCACACTGTTGATATTCAAAAAGCCGACCTTCGGGAGTGACCGAACCTTGAATACAGCTGTTGTGCGAAAACCCGGATTACACATTCAAATTCCAGCAGTCAGAATGCCTTGGCACTGTGGGAAAACCAGTTTGCTGGCACAAATCTACTCAGATCTGATGGAGGAGGTCCAGAGGATGAGCTCAGAAAAGAGCTGCTAAAGATTGATCAAATCATTGAAGATAAATTCCCTTCTTTACACCATCATCCTATAGTCAAATTTAGCAGAGGGCCTCGGGTTATAGATGATTCTACATTCGGGATCTTAAATAATGCCCACAGACTTCTTAACATCGCCAATCCTACCCTAGCACAGGGTTGTTGGCTTTGTTTGAAGGCGGGCACTCCTGTACCTTTAGCAGTCTCTATGGACAATGAAAGCTTAGTGGTGGAGTCCACTTGTCAATATCTTAAACCCTTCATTGTGCAGCCTGATCTAGAATGTAATACCACATGTTTTTATAAATACCCAAATAATGATAGTTATGGTTTAAAAGTAGGATATTTAAGTTTTGCTACATGCAATAAGACTGTTAATGTTACCTCTCAGCTTTGCTCAGTTAATTCCACCATGTTTGCTTATGGAGACAATATTGCTTCCTCCTTTTAACCAAAGAATTGGACCAGGAGTTGTGTCCTGGCTAATCTTCTTCCAAATTTGGACACAATCAAAGGAGATGATCCTGTACCTATACCTACTTTTGATCATATTACAGGATGCCCCAAGAAGGTTGTGAATTCATCCCACTCCTGGTAGAACTGGGAGTAGCTGCAGGGGTTGCTACTGGAACCATCGGACTTAGTGTTGCCCTGCATAAGTACACTCAGTTGTCACAACAAAAGGTAGAGGACATGCATTCTCTCTCACTCTCTGTTAAAGATTTACAGGAGGAAATAGACTCCATGGCAGCTATTGTTCTACAAAACAGAAGTGGTTTTGATTTGTTGACTGCAGAAAAAGGAGGCGTATGTCTCACTTTACAAGAAGCATGCTGTTTCTACACCAACAAGTCTGGCATCGTGCCCAGGAGAATTAGAGAACTTCAAGAGAGTCTAGAAAGAAGAAGAAAACAGTTATGGGGAAATCATTTTTAGACAGACTGGAATGGAATCCTCCCCTAACTTCTCCCATTTCTTGGACTCTTGCTAGCACTACTAATATTACTATTTCTAGAACCTTTTATCTTTGATAGATTGATGGCTTTTGTTAAAAAAACAAATGGATGGCATTAAGAAGCAGCCTCTTCAGGTGCATTGTCATCTTCTTGCCATGGAGAAAATGGAGACCTATGACAACCCTGCTAGAAATGTGTGATTAACTCTCAATCTTTTCATGTGTCAGGGATGGTTATCCAGAGACAGGTAAGAGAAGTCGGACAGTTACTATCCTATCAACCTAAAACAGGACACCTGGAGAAAGAATGCCAGACAATCCAACGATGGGTAAGAAGTATGGTTGTTCCCCAACCTAAGGCAGGCACAGTCCACACAGAGTTTCTAGATGTACCATTTGAAATAATAAAGAAGGACCTATGGGAAGTCCTCACCACAGGACTATGCTTTGACTTCACCGTTGCCATCTTAACTTCATTTGCCATTTCTGAAGTTACTAACAAAGCCTGCTTTACTTTCTCTTCGTGCATAAGTTCTCACTTATGTAAGTTCTCACTTATACAAGTTCTCACTTATGTAAATTCTCACTTATGCATGTTCTCACTTATGTAAGTTCTCACTTATGCAAGTTCTCACTTATGCAAGTTCTCACTTATGAAATTTCTCACTCAATTCAAGTTCTCACTTATGTAATTGCTCACTTAATTCAAGTTCTTACTTATGTAAGTTCTCACTTATGCAGGTTCTTACTTATGTAAGTAAGTTCTCACTTATGCAGGTTCTCACTTAAGTAAGTTCTCACTCACATAAGTTCTCACTTTAGTTTCTCTTCTTGCACAAGTTTCCATTCACTGTATCTAGAGATGTTTCCTTTAGGCACTTTCCACCTGTGGCCAGTTACAATGGCAATACCTACGTCAGACTTCCTGTTGCCCTGTTTTCTCTCCAGTATATAACCTGTAACCCCTGCAATAAAAATTGGACTTGATCAGAATGTCCTGTCTTGTCCCATTTCTCCAAGTCTCCTGTTCCTTCTCCTCATCCCCTCTCCTGGGTCACTGACTAACCTGCAGGCCAGTCAGCAGTTCTCTGTGGCTTGCAGATCACAAGCCTAGTCTTTTATTTCACATAGCAATCCAGTCATTTACTCCAAGTTTCCTTTTAATTATCCTATGAGTCAGTATCTGTGGACCCCAACACCTTAATTCTTAGGAGACAGCAAGCTTACATCCGTCTTCTTCTTCTTGTTCTTCTTGTTCTTGTTCTTGTTCTTGTTCTTGTTCTTGTTCTTCTTCTTCTTCTTCTTCTTCTTCTTCTTTTTGTACAGAATAGAGTTTATTTAAGTCATGAGAAAGTTAAGAGGGTAGTAGGGAGAGGAAGGAAGGAATAGAGGAGTAAGACTGGCCATGAGCACGAGGAAAGAGAGGGAGAAAGGCACATCTTCTTTTAACATTGCAAAAGAACTCAGAAATCCACCCTGCCTCTGCTAAGCACAAACAATAATCTAGCTGATTTGGACCCTATCCTGAAATTACCATTTCTACCACACCTGGGCCTAATCTTGCTCTGTTCCAGGCCCACCCTGAACTCAGGAATCTGCCTGCTTTTGTAAACATAAACAAAAAACTTAGGTGGGTGGGATATTGTGTGATTCCCACCTCATAAATCTCTTTATTTTTTCTTTAGTATTTTTCTGACAAGTGGGCTCATAGTGAAGCTGCCTCTGTTCATTTAGGTCTGTGAATCCCCCTACACTATTCCTATTGCATCCTTATATTTTTGCATTATTGAGAAACTAAATGTTTTTGAACTCATGTTTTGAGAGTTCCTTTCCATAGTCTTCACAGCTGTCCTGAACATTCCAGATTTACCATTTTGCTGAGATATTAGCCACACCTTTGCCTCCTGGACTCCTATTGTCTCTGATGATAATGGAGACAAATGAATAAAGGTTCATTTACTCTGCACAGGCACTGACCACAGAGCAAAGAAATTACTCTACCCAGTTTGGCTTAGAAAGCCAGAGTTCATTGGGGCGACTCAAAAGGAGCTACCAAAGTTCATCATAGGATGAGTGACAATTCACAAAAGCTGCACAACTTTCAGGCAGCTCTACCCCAGAGTCTCCACCCGGAGGTTTTTACTGGTTCATACCCTTGAGGGAGGGACCTTGTAAATCCTGTAAATTTCAGGAGGTTCCTGAGACTTGTACATTTGTTTATTTCCTGAGTGATATGTGCCTTCATATTTCCTCTAGAAAGCGATGTTCCAGTTCAGAAGAAATCACCAAATAACAGTCCCTATCAGGCTGTGCAAAAATGTTCAGTCATAGAGCAAAGGTAGGTCATAGGTAGCTGCTTCTGTTTATTTTCCATTCCTATAACAATGACATAGACTGATAAGTTAGAAGAAGAGGTTTATTTTGTTCATGGTTATGTGAATACAAGACTAAAGAGCCTCATTTATCAATGGCTTTTTTTTTTTTAAAGAAATAGTCTCTTGTAGCCTAGGTTGGCATCAGCTCAATAAGTCCTTGAAAATGACCTTAAATTACCTTTTTTTGTTTTTTGTTTTTTTTTTGAGGTAGTGTTTTATTGTGTAGCCGTGGTTGTCCTGGAACTCACTCTGTAAGCCAGGGTGGCCTTGAACTCACAGAACCTGACTTTGTCTTTCAAGTGCTGGGATCTACCACCTGTGCCTCCTTAAATTGCTTTTAGATTTGTATTTAATATTACTTTTTTCTATTTTTCATGTGTGTGTGCATGTTTTTGCATGTGTGGGTACATGCACACATACATGCCCAAGGCTGAAGTCATCCTTTGAGTCAGGGTCTCTCAGTAAAACCCAGAGACCACTGTTGTGGCTAATCTAGCTAGCCACCCTGCCTGGGAATCCTGTGTCTGCCTTTGGAGGCTGATGTTGCCTGTGGCTCTGAAGGCCAACTGTGAAATTCTGATCCTCCTGCTTCTACCTCCCCAATGATAGGCATGTTTCACCATGCCCAGTCTAGAAAACCTGCTCTCTTATTTAAATTTAATTTAATAAAAACATTTATTTATATGTCTTTTTCTGTGTATGCCATTTGTGTATGGGTGCCCAATGGGGCAAGAAGGCGGCATTGGATCTCCTTGAGCTGGAGTTACAGGAAGTTGTGAGCTGTGAGAGATGGATGCTGGGAACCAAACTTAGGTTTTCTGGAAGAGCAGCAAGTACTCTAAACAACTGACCCATCTGCCTTTCCCCTATTTAAAAAAAAAAAACAAAACACTTTTTTTTTTTTTTTTTTGGAGACAAAAGGTCTTATAATGTATCCCATGTTGGCTGAAAACTTGAGGTAAGCTTCCTGCCTTGGCCTCCCTGATGCTAGTGCCAGTTGCCTTGAACATTGCGTGCGTCCAGCCATAAAGGAGGCTCCTAGGGAAAACCAGTGTCTCAGGACATCATCACTTCACCCTGACGTCAGACCTGCCCATGACCTGAACCGAGGGCATTCGAACGTCTGTGTTTCTTAGGCTGTAGAAGAGGGGCTGAGGGTGGGGGTGATGAGGCTGTAGAAGAGGGGCCATGGCAGCTGCCCGGGACCATGTACATGAATAACGCTGCCCGTAAAGGAGACCCACTAGAGCCATGTGTGCGGAGCATGTGGTGAAAGCCTTGTGTCTAGCTTTAGCTGAGCGCATGAGCAGTACAGCTCCCAGAACATGGCCATAGGAGGTGAAAATGAGAGACAGAGGCAGCAGTAAGATCAGCACCCCAGATATGGAGAGCGCCAACACATTGACTGATGTGTCTGAGCTTGATGTGAGCTTGAGGAGGGCTGGCAGCTCACAGAAGTGGTCCACAGTGTGCGAGGAACAGTAGGGGAACTACAGGGTGATGGAGACCACCAAGGCACCTGAGAACAAGGATGTGCACCATCACCAGGTACAGTGGGCTTCTCATCAGCACCTGGTAATGCAGGGGTTGGCTTGGCACACAGGCACGTAGCGGTCATAAGACATGAGAGACAGAAGGACACCCTCAGAGACACCCATTAGCATGACGAAGAACATCTGGTTGGCGCATCCCCCAAAGGTTATGACATTCTCTCCTTGAGGGAATTCAGCCACTGTTTTGGGAATGGTAACCAGTGGGAAGTTGACATCCAGAAGTGAGAGATGGCTGAACAGGAAGTACATGGGTGTGTGGATCCTAGAGTCTGTGGCAATCAGGAAAATCAGGATGGTGTTGCCTAGTAGGCCTATGATAAACATGGTGGTCATGAAGAAGAACAGAACAAGATGGGGTCCTGTGTAGATGAAGAGCCCAACGAGGATGAAATCTGAAGTTGCTGACGTTTGAAGCCCCTTCCCCCAGGTGCATCACTATCTACAGAAGATTTGGTCCCATTGGGATAATTTTACATCACATTGCAACTATTTGGTGGCCTCCTGGAGTCTCACAAGGGGATAAAAATGTATGAGTAAATCCAGGCTTCACCCAGCAGGGGGCTGGAGAAGGGGCTGGAGGCATGGCTCAGGGGAGGATCCCTGCCTGCAGTCCTCCAGTTATCAGAGCATGGAGGGTTCTACCCTGGTGTATTCTGTTATCTCTCAGGCGAGTGCAACCAACTAATGTTTACAGTTGAAGTCCGTGGCTAAGCTAGAGATTATAGGAAAGATCAGAGCACACAGTTCACCAGATACCCTGGTGCAGGTGTGGGATTCTGAAGCGGTCCATATATGACATAGAGAATCCTTGTCTAAGATGACACACAGAAGGATAAAGGTAGATCAAGAAATGTCTGGAACTGTGAAGAAAGGATCATTTCCATATCTAAAGAGAAGATCTGAAAATCAAGAACAGTCAGGAATGGATATTTGGGATGGACTGTTTCTGAATGTGTTTCTAGGGAGACACGATATCTGTTAGGTTTCTTGTGTGTGTGTGTGTGTGTGTGTGTGTGTGTGTGAGTGTGTGTGTGTACATATGTATATATGCATGCATGTTTATATGTATATATATGTGTGTATGTGTATGTGTGTATTTGTGTGTGCACATATTTGTAAGTATGTATGTGTTTTTGTGTGTGTATGTATGTGTGTTTGCATAAATAAATGTGGATATAAAGTAGTTGTTCAACTCAAACATCCTGCATGTTTGTGCACATTTGATTGATAATCTTTGTTTTGTTTTTATTGGTTTTCTCTTAAGTTGGTTTTTATTTTCTTTAAAAAAAAGATTTATTTATTTATTTTATGTATGTGAGTACACTGTAGCTGTCATCAGACACACCAGAAGAGGGCATCAGATCCCATTGCAGATGGTTGTGAATCACCATGTGGATTCTGGTATTTGAACTCAGGACCTCTGGAAGAGCAGTCAGTGCTCTTAACCACTGAGCCATCTCTCCAGCCCCTTGATTTTCTTCTTTTGTGTTTGTGTGTATGTATGAATATGTGTATGTGTGTATATTTGTGTATGTCTGTGTATGTGTGCAAGTGTGTGTGTGTGTGGGGGGGCTAGATGTCGGTCTTTGGTAGTGTTCCTCTGGTGCTAGTTTTTGAGACAGGCCTCTCCCTGGCTTGGAACATGTAAAGAAGGCTTTGCTGGCTACTTAGCAAGCTAAGGGGCTGGTCAGCCTCAGCCACTACAGAGTTAGGATTACATGCATCTGCCAGTATGTTTGTTTTTGTGCCCTCTCTCAGCTGTGTGCCCATGAGCATGTGGTGGCCAGAGGACAACCTGGAAGGTCTTTCCTTCTTCCACAAGGATTGAAGACAGGTCCTCAGGCTTGCATGTCAAACACTTCTGACAGAGCCATCTTCCAGCCTGCCGCTAGCTTAGAGCAGGCAGTATTATGTTGACTGTGTATGAATGTGTAGTCATCTGTCCTTCAGCCTCCCTCCCTTTGAGCTGAGAGCATCTTGCAGTGGTGTTTGCTCACGATTCTCACCTAGTGCTGAGCACATCTGAGTGGAAGATGAAGCAATTGTAATTGACTGGGATACATCTAGAAGCACAGAAAGGCTGGCTTTGGAGCACAGGAGAGACACTTGCTCTGGCATGTATCCATAGGATTTGGGAAACTTTAGATATCACGTTCTATGCCTGGAGGTCATCTGGCACGTAGGTCCCCATGCCTGTTACTATGGATACTGCCCAGACTCTCTGACTTGCTTTTCTCTAACACAACTTTGCTGAGCTTCATTACCATGTTAGGGTTAGGGTTAGGGTTAGGTTCAGGGCTGGAGGGATGGCTCAGTAACGGAATGTGCTGTTCTTCCAGAAGACCTGAGTTCAGTTCCCAGAACCCATGCCAAGTGGGTCATAATCACCCTTATCTCTAGATTCAGGGAATCAGACAACTTTGGCCTTTGCAAGTTTGACCTCTGAAAGAATTTACACACACATACATGTGACATAAAATAAAACAACAACAACAACAACAACAACAACAATAATAATGGTAATAAAACCTTTGGCAATGGCCCAATAAGATGGGTCAGAGGGTAGAGATGCTTGGTGCCAAGTTTGGTGACTTTGAGGAGCCCAGAGCAACTCCAGGCATTTGATCTTCTACCCCTATCTTACTGTATGTCCTTGGTACCTTCTTTCAGTTGCAGTAAAACTAACTGGCCTGTGTGAGCCCCATAAAGGTTAAGATAAGACTTCTGCCTTAAGATAGCCTTGAGACTGTATCATCATCTTACCATCTGCTACACTCTGGGCTCGAGAACTAACCCTTAATTACCAATTCGTTCTTTATTATCCCCTGAATATCTATCTGCTCCTGGGTTTATGTTTCAAAAGGAGACTGGTTAAGCCCTTCCAAGGTTATTGTATCAGCTTTGAGCCTGACCTCAACCTTAACTGAGGTGAATGAACTTGCTTTTGGTTTATTTTTTACTTTGGCAGTCCTTTCCTCATTATTAGTACTTTATGACCCCCAAAACTTGAGTTCAAGTCCTGAGAACAACATGGTGGCAGGAGAGAACCTGTTGTTCTTTTGAAGCTGTCTTTTGATCTGCACATGCTTGTCTCAACATGTCTGCCAGCCCCCACAGAGGAAGAGCCCTCTACTCAGCTGCCTGCCCCTCTCTACTTCTGTCTTTTTTGTCTTGTTTGTTTTGAAGCTGTCCTTCATAACTTATCAACGTTGAAGGTGAAGGGGCCTATTCATCCCCTTTTGTCTCTTGTCAGAACCTAGGCCATCTGCTCCAGAGCAGACCCCAAAGTCCAGGAATAAGAGAATAAAATCCTACCTAAGGAACAGTCTGAAGATAGTTACATGAATGGGAATATCTCAGAATAGACCATCTGTTCTAAGCAGCCCATCCTGTGGTTGATCATTCATGATGCAGGAATGCAGTCCAATTGGGGCATCACAACACCCATCAATGAGGTTTTATATTACCTAACCCTAATAATACCATACTAAAATATTTACCTATCTTAGTCTAGGTCACTTTGCTTCAGTAGCTGACTTACCTATCAGTTGTTCTGAGACCAGAAGCCGCAGTCTCTGGCATATCACTTCTAGTTGAAGTCACAAGAAGAAAAGGGGAGTAGGCCTGTCTTTAGTCTTTGTCCTCAGCACTTGTACAATTTCCAGAGTGCATGATCACATGGTAAAAAGTTCACCACAAGTTTGCATATAAATTCAGGTCATAAAAGTCATAGCATTATATGCCTAGGGTCACCTTCATACACAATACAAATTTATGATGTTAGATTTGTTATATTCTTATCGATGACAATAAAAAGACAAAAGAGAAACCTTAAAAAAAATTCAGGTTATAAATTGAATAAGAAGTTTACAACAGAGAAGGCTTACATGCATATTCATTAACAGCAATTATCTGGTTAAACATTCATCTTCTGTCACTAGGTCTACAGGTTCATGGAGAGTTAAAGACTATAACTGAGTTATCACTGAAGTTTTGCATAGATAAACCCAGTCAATATTTTATCTTCTGTTCTAGCACCTATAGTAAACCCTTAGTTCTCTTTTTATGACCTTTTTACAACCTCTTTGAATGTGCTCTAAGGTGTGGATGCCTGGTTACTATCTCAGAAGCAATTAACTCATGACATTTGAAGACTGGCAAAGTTCTCATTGAAGTTTTGACATCAGAAGGGTCTTAATAGCAGTCCTATTATAAAAAAGGCTCGAGTGTCTTTTTCTGGGTTGCCATTTTGAAGTGGTGGTGATCCCTGTGTGCTGGCTGTTTCTGCAGAATAAACACTCATTGTTCTTACATACTATTTGAGTCTGGGGTCTTTCTTCAGCTTTCTCCTGAGCCCTAACAAAGGTTGGCTCTTTATCACCCCCTCTCAATCATTCTTTCCCAATTCATTTTGTCACATAGTGTTTCTTCTTATTGAAACTCCCAAGCAAATGCACCCAAGATTGACAAGCCCCCTCTGCTAGGTCACAGAAGTGATGGAGTGTTTTAGGGGTGTGGGCAGGGAACACAATTCTAGAGATGCAGCTTTGCTGAGTTGTTACCCATGTTGTCAAGGCTGTCTAGAAGTGCCCAAGTTCCCCATGTTTATGTAAATCACCCCAAGAAATGTTAGGTTTTAACAAGATCTGGTTAATGGCTAACTGAGGTATCTGTTTAAATGTAGACTCTGTCCCCTTCCTCCTCTTATTTCCCTGTTCAGTTTCCCTTTTCTGGTACCTCTGGCTGGGATCACCCTCATATGCACAACAAACCCTTGCCTCAAGCATACTGTTGAACTGCCATGTCCTCATTTTTTTTTTTTCATTCATCTAGTACCTAAAACACATGGAGGCCTTTCATGGGACTTGGCTTTTCTAAACCAAGCTGCTGTTAGGCTCTCCTAAGGGAGGCATGGATCATTTGTTTCTGCCACCCACCAAAACTGACTTCAAATTCTAGAGTCAGCCTCTGAAGCAGCTTTTGCCCCCAACCATCTAACCACCAGCCTCTTCTAACCTACTTGATAAGTGTCCTCTCTGTTTCCTGGAGCCTCCTATGTTTCCTGGGGTAGTCATCATGTGGGCAAGACTTACATCTTTACTTGTTTCAGTTTCCTGCGAGTCACAACCCCTTTGGCAAACCTCTATTTTCAAAAACATATTTATTACAATTCATAGCAGTAGCAAAATTACAGTTACATCAACAAAAATAATTTTTCACGTTTACTATTTTAATTAACCTATGTCTTCATGCATTGAAACACTGTATTACAATATAAACAGACCAAATAGAAGTGAATACCAGTGCATATTTTCAAACCTTCCAACAGTTTAAGAATGTACCAGAGAATTAACAATGTGAAAAAAAGAATGTTTGCAATCATTTTAAAATTAAAAGCCCTCCTGGTGTTTTAGGGTCTTAGCAGTGAGAAGACAATGAGGTCACTTCCGAAGGAGAACTGTCTGGTCCCCTCCAGAGTGCAGGGGCTGGTGCAGCTCAGGCCTGCTGAACCAAGAAAGTGGCGTTCAGAAGTGAGATGTGTATGTAACAGTACTGACTGTGACACCTCAGCTTCTTCTTGAGAGGAGTTACTCTGTGAGAAGATATTTGTCTCAGGGTTAGTCATCAGCACATCCTGGGAGGTGACTGCAGAACCCACTCTGTCCACAGCTGAGATTGCTTCCTTTTGGCGAGTATTAGCATCACCAGCCACATCACCAGCAGGAAGAGGCAAATTCATCATTTCAGCAGAGACATTTCTCTTATTCACAGCATATTCTATGTCACTTGAATCATGTTCTCTAAGACACGGGATGTCTTCTACTTGGCTGCACCTGCTTTTAAGACGATCTGGACATGCCCTGTCACCATGTGTACTCACGCGATTCTGAGAGTCAGGCTTCTTCAGTGGGGTCTTCTGTCTGAGAAGGTCTCCTGTGGCCCTGCCCTCAGGCACAGCTTTGCTGGCAGACATGTGTAATCCAAATTTTGAGAAAGATGTTCAGAGGACAGTACTGAGTATGACTGAGCAGGACTCTCAATTCTGAAAAACCCATCATCAAACACCATTTTGTCAGATTCCTTTGTTGTCTACAGTGCTCCATGCCAAGAGAGCCTTCTTTAGAGCCTCCATCCTGACAGCACCAGGCTCAGGAGACTCTACATTTATGGAAATGTTTCATATTCTTCATTTTTGAGACACTTTCCTATAATCAGGGTGGCCATGAACTCATCACTATGTAGCCAAGGTTGACTTGCTCCATCTCCCAAGGGTTTGGAACAAGCATGTATCTTTCTAATTGATGTTGTCCTGGGGATAGACTCCAGGACTTGGGCATGCTAGCCAAGCACTCTTCCAACTGAGCCACAAGCACTCTTCCAACTGAGCTATAAGCACTCTTCCAACTGAGCTATAAGCACTCTTCCAACTGAGCCACAAGCACTCTTCCAACTGAGCTATAAGCACTCTTCCAACTGAGCTATAAGCACTCTTCCAACTGAGCTATAAGCACTCTTCCAATTGAGCTATAAGCACTCTTCCAACTGAGCTACAAACAGCATATCAACTGAGCTACAGCCTTAGTTCCACAAATTTGTTTTAATTTCTTTGGAATTTAGATGGAGAAGGCTCTACTGCAGTTTATGTGTCTTTAAATTGAAACCAACCATAAGTGCTGTTTAAAATATGACTCTGGTGGGGCTGGAGAGAGGAATCAGTAGTTAAAAGCATTTGTCCCTCATGCAGAGGACCCAAGTTTGGTTCCCAGCACGCACAACATGCAGCATACAGCTAGCTTCAGAGGTTTCTATGCCTTGGCCTCTTGAGGGCACTTGAGCTTACATGCACAACCTTCCCCACCACACACACATAATGAAAGATAAAATAAAAATTCCCGTGATCTGCATAGGTGACAAAAGGCTTTACCCCAAGTGTTCTGGGTGTGGCCCCATCAGCCACTGTCTGGGCTTCATCTTCCCAGTCCTGCAACTCTGCAAGCTCAAGGGTGGACTTCTGAAACAGGCATATGGTATGTCCTGGTTCACAGTAATAAGATTAAATGAGACTGAATAAGGACCATGAAGATGGATTAGTGGTAAAGGGGGCTTGCTGCCAAACCTGATGACCTGAGTTTAGTCCCCAGGATTCAAAGGAGAGAGCTAACTCTTGTAAGATGTCCTCTGAACTCCATGTGGGTCATGGCATGTGCAAAATACACACACACACACACACACACACCCTTAATACAGAAACAAATAAAATTAAGACTCACCCCTTCAAAATGTCTGTGTATTCTCAAACCTGGCTCATTCATGAAATTGAATATAGACACAGAGTCCTTTCTATTCTTATAGAGATACCCAGGAGTCTCTAAACACCTGACTTGCCCTCACTTTGTTCTAAAATGTCTTCCTGACAAACCTTTTCAGAGACCAGCTTCTATGCTAAAATTATTCATTTGTTCTGAGAAGTTGTTAAAAATGCTCCCTGAAGGCAGAGCCCCTGGGGGATGCCATAGTGTCAGGACCCTCTTTATCTCTCAGGTTTTTTTTTTTTTTTTTTTTTTTTTGTTTAGGTAGGAAATTAATAGTTCTGGGAGTTGGAGCCCTTGAGGCTGGAATTCCTCCCAGAAGAGTTTGAAAAACATGTTCATCTCTCAGCTCTGGGTAACTTAGATGATTAACTCAAAGGCAGAGGCAGACAACAACTTAAGTCTTCACTGCTTTCTTATGAGAGCAGGGCCTAGGAGAGCTGGTTTCCCCCTTTGTCTTAATTTTTCTAAGGGCACACATGCAAAAAAAATTACCTTCTAGGGTCTGGGGTTGAGCACTCTTGCTTAGTGCATGCCATGCCCTGGGTTGCACACATGTTTTATTTATCTAGCATTTAGTCTCTCTCCCTTCCTCTCTCCCTCCCCCCTCTCTCATCTATCATATTTCATCTTATTATTTATTGGTTAATTACCTATCTATAATTTATTATACTGTCTATTTATTGATAACCTATTTCTATTTATCTCTCAATAATGTATCATCTATGTGAATATCATCTATCACCTGCCTATTGCACATCTGTCACTTATCTGTCTCCATGTGTGTATGTCTGTTGCATCGACCTACCTACCATCTATTATCTATCTGTTCATATTCTTCCACTTGTCCATCTAGTTTGCACAGTATGAGGAGACAGTGATGTCCCAGATGGGCTGGGTGAGTGTCAGAAGGCACAGGCTACTTGGGAAGATGATGCAGGAAGATTGTGATTTCTAGGTCAGTTTTGTCTACTGAGTGAGTTTAGGACCAACCTTGGCAACTTAGACCCTGTACTGGCTGGTTTTGTTTGTCAACATGATACAAGATAGATTTATCAGAGAAAAAGAAGCCCCAGTTGAGGAAATGCCTCCATGAAATCCAGCTGTAAGGCATTTTCTCAATTAGTGAACAATGAGGGAGGCCCAACCCATTGTGGGTGGTGCCATCTCCTAGGCTAGTCATTCTAGGTTCTATAAGACAGCAGGCAGATGACACTAGGGACTTCAGCTAAGACACTGCCCTCTTCCTGACAACTTCCCCTAAAGCACACTGAACAGTTCTTAACTATAGTCCTTCCCCTGGGGTCCATATTCTGGCTCACAACTTTGGCAGAAGACTTCTGCTTTTCCAGAGTCCACACAGGAAGTTCTAGAGACAATGTTGATCCCCAAAACCCCAATGGATACCTTCTACTGTATCTGAAGACTCAGTGGTCACCAGAACCTGAGTTCACTCAGTCCAAAAGACCAGAGAAGAGGCAGAAACCAAGAAAAAAAAATACCCCAGAAATTCATCTAACAAGAGCAAACTTTGAAATCAGCACCTAAACCTGTAACATCCCTAAACCCAGATGACTAGAGGCCATTGTAAGATTACAATCAACAAATGCCAAGGCAACATGGCACCACTGGAGCCCTGGTACCCTACTACAACCAGCCCTGGATGTTCAAACTCAGTTGAAAAAATTTAAAATGACCTTAAATCCATTCTTATGAAGATGATACAAGATTTTAAAGAGGAAATGAATAAATTCTTTAACAAAATCCAGGAAAATACAATCAAACAGGGAAAGAAATGAATAAAACTGTTCAAAACCTGAAAATAGAAATAGAAGCAAAACAACAACAACAACAATAAAACAAAGCAAAAATAAAAACCAGCCTTGAGGGAATCCTGGAGATTTAAAACCTCTGGAAGATGTAAGCATCACCAACAGAATATAAGAGATGGAAGAAGATCTCAGGCACAGAAGATAAGATAAAAAAAATTGATATATTGGTTAAAGAAAATGTTAAATTTAAAATGTTACTGACTCAAGACATTCAGGAAATCTGGGACACTATGAAAAGACCAAGCCTAAGAAAAATAGGAATAGAAGAAGGAGAAGATTGCCAGCTTAAAACCCCAGAAAATGTATTTAAGAAAATCATAGAAGAAAATATCTCTAAGCTAAAGAAGGATATACCTATAAATGTACATGAATCTTACAGAACACCAAATAGATTATACTAGGTAAGAAACTCTTCTTGCTACATAATAACTAAAACACTAAATGTACCGAACAAAAGAATAGTAAAAGCTGGAAGGGAAAAAGGCCAAGAAACATATAAAGTCAGACCTATTAGAATTACACCAGATTTTTTCAACAGAGATTCTAAAAGCTAGAAGGTCCTGGGCAGACATATTGTAGACTCTAAGAGATCACAGGTAACAGCTCAGATTACCATACCTAGCAAAACTTTCAGTCACCATAGATGGAGAAAAGATATTCTATGCCAAAACCTAAGTTAAATTATCTATCCACCAATCCAGCCTTACAGAAGATTCTAAAAGGAAAAGTCCAACACAAGGAGGTTAACTATACCCAAGAAAACAAAGTAGATAAATAATTTCTCATCAGCAAAACCTAAAGAAGGGAAACACACACACACACACACACACACACACACACACCACTACCACCACTAATAGCAAAGTAGTTATTGGTCATTAATATCTCTCAACATCAATGGACTCAATTCTCCAATAAAAAGATGTGGACTAACAGAATGGATACAAAAACAGGCTCCATCATTTTTTGCATATAAGAAACACACCTAAATATCAAAGATAGACATCAGAGTAAAGAGCTGAAAAAGATTTTTAAAGCAAGCTGGGGTAGCCATTCTAGTATTTAATAAAATAGACCTCTATATTAGTCAGGGTTCTCTAGAGTTACACAATTTATGGAATGACTTTTTCCCTGTCCTCTCTATATGTTATAAATAAATCCTCTATATCATAATATACATGCACATACATATTTAAAAATTACACACACACACACACACACACACACACACTGTGGTGGTATATATTCAAACAAACATACACGTACGTACATATTGAGAATTTATTGTATTGACATACAGGCTTCAGTTCAACAAATCCAACAATAGCCAGTTGTGAATGGAAAGTCCAAGAATCTAGTAGTTGCTCAGTTCCATGAGGCTGAGTATTCTAGCTGGTTTTCTGTATAAGCTGTAATCTCAAGAACTAAATGTTAGTGCATGTGCTGGCAAAGTGAGTGCAAGCAAGTAAAGAACAAATAAATCCTTCTTTCTTCCACTGCCCTTATGTAAGACTTATATAGGACAAGCATACAGCCCGGATTAAAGGTGTATCTCAAGATCTGGATCAAAAACCTATGCTTTCCTGCTGTAAGAGCCAGATCACAGGTGCACCTTTTATTTCTAGATTGTTGTTTATTCCAGATATAGTCAAGTTGACAACTGAGAATATTTATTACAACCTTCAACCAAAATTAATCAAAAGAGACAGGGAAGAACACTTCATACTCACCAATGAAAAATCCAACAAGATGACCTCTCAATTCCAAACATCTATGCTCCAAATGCAAGGGCACCCTCATTTGCAAAAGAAACATCACTAAAGCTTAAATAACACGCTAAAACCCACAAATTAATAGTGAGAGACTTCAACACTCCATTCTTATCAGTGGGCAGGTTGCCAGACAGAAACTATGATAAAATAATAGAATTGACAGACAGGATGAATCAAATAGACCTAACAGACAACTACAGAGCATTCCATTGAAACACAAAAGAATGTTCCTTCTTCTCAGCACCTCATGACCTTCTCCAAAATTGATCACACACTCTGTCACAAAGCAAACTTCAACAGTGACAAGAAGATTGTATCTTATCAGACTACCATTAATTAAAGGTGGATTTCAACAACAACAGAAACAACAGAAAGCCTACTTGCTCATGGAAACTGAACAACTTTCTACTCAATGATCTCTGGGTCAGGGAAGAAATGAAAGAGTTTCTAGAATTGAATGAAAATGAAGGCACAGCAGACCCAAATTTATGGGACACAATGAAAGCAGGGCTAAGAGGAAAGTTCATAGCATTAAGGACTTCATAAAGACATTACTGAGATCACAGACCAGTGACAGAACAACACATTTGAAAGTTCTAGAATGAAAAGAAGCAAACATATCCAAGCGGAGTTGGCAGGAAATAAGCTCAGGGCTGAAATCAATAAAATAGAAACAAAGCAGACAATACAAAGAATCAGTGAAAACAAAAGCTGCTTCTTTGAGAAAATCAATGAGGTAGACAAACCCTTAGCCAAACTAATGAAAAGGCAGAAAGAGAACATCCGAGTTAACAAAATGAGAAATGAAAAGGGAGACATAACAACAGACACTGAAGAAAGCCAAAGAACATTAGGTCTTACTTCAAAAGCTTGTACTCCACAAAATTGGAAATTCTTTTAAAAAATTATTTATTTATTTCATGTATGAGTACACTGTAGCTGTCAGACACACCAAAAGAGGGCATCCAATCTCATTACAGATGGTTGTGAGCCACCATGTTGCTGCTGGAAATTGAACTCAGGACCTCTGGAAGAGCAGTCAGTGCTCTTAACCACTGAGCTATCTCTCTAGCCCAACATTAAAAATTCTAAAAAAAAAAAAAAAAAAAGATAATTTTCTTGATAGATGACACCACTTACCAAGGTTAAATCAGGATCAGGTAAACCATCTAAACAGTCCCATAACCAATAAAAAAATAGAGGCAGTCATTAAAAGTCTACCAACCCAAAAAACTCAAGCCAGATGGTTTTAACTCAGAATTCTACCAGACATTCGAAGAAGAGCTAATACCAACATTCCTCAAACTACTCCACAAAATAGAAACAGAAGGAACATTGTCAAATTAATTTTATCAGACCACAGTTACCTTGATGATACCTAAACCACACCAAAAAAAAAAAAAAAAAAAAAAAAAAAAAAAAAAATCAAAAGAAATTTTAGACCTGTTTTCCTTAGGGACATAGGTGCAAATATACTCAATAAAATATGCACAAGCTGAATCAAAGAACACATTAAACACATTGTCTACCACAATCCCAGAGATGCAGGGATGATCCAACATATGAAAATCCGCCAATTTATATACCATGTAAAAAACATGAAAGAACAAACACATGATCATCTCATTAGATGCTAAAAACACCTTTGAAAAAAAAATCTAACACCTCTTCATGATAAAAGTCTGGGAGAGATCAAGAATACAAGTTACACACCTAAACTTAATAAAAATAATTTACAACAAGCAAATATCCAACATTAAATTAGATGAAGAGAGACTCGAAGCCAACTCCACTAAAATCAGGGACACGACAAGGTCGTTTGTCCACTCTCTCCATATGTATTCAATATAGTACTTAAAGTTCTAGCCAGAGTAATTTTTGTTATCAGGAACTGCTTTTGCCTCCAGCAGTGATGTCACCTGTGTTGCCATGGCAATGGCCATACATTCCCAAGCATACATTTAGTTCAGCTCCCTCCTCCCTGAGAGCAGTTATGTCACAGTTTAAATAAAAGACACCCTCCCGTCCCCACTCCCTTTTCCCTCTTCTTTCTCTCTTCTCCCCCTTTGTCTCCATTGTCCCGAATAAACCTCTTTCACGTGGGGCTGTATTGGCCTGGTGTGGTTTGTCAGGATGTGAGCTACGGTTCTATCACAACATTGGTGCCGAAACTCAGAATCTCCTTGTGGCTGTGCCCGGTCCCAGTGACCACCTCGTCTTCCTCGCCTAGAAGAAACTGCGTTTCTGCTGCCACCGCCGCTGGCTCCCTACCCCCACCTTGTGTCTTCCAAGCTGCGTGAGCCCAGCTCACCATCACTAGCGCCAGTTGCTCAACACTCCTACCTGCTGGCCGCTGTGGGACTCACTGGCTTCCACCACGTGTGTTGCTGCTGCAGCTGCGCAGGACATACAGACTTCTACTATGTGAGCTGCTGCCATGTGGGTTACTTAGTGGGACAGGCCCTCACCAAACATACAGTTTCATGTTCCCTGCTACCAGACCGCCAAAATCCTCGCACAAACACTGGCAGATTGATAGGTTTTTTTTTCCTCCAGTTGGTAAGGAGGACCCTGATTTCCAAAATAGAAATTTATGGGGTAAGGGGTTGGCGCTTCGCAGCCACCGTCCTTTTGACCAGCCTCCTAGTTGACCTACAAGATAAAGACTTTGACCCTTGGGCCAATATTCCCTCAAAAGCGGTTCCTCCCTGTCCTCCCCTTCAGGGCTCTTGCAGCCATTTAGAAATTCCCAGACCTGGATAGGGACACTCTCTGGCGAGTCCAGGACTCATTATACATAGTCTCTAGGGGGTCTAAGTGATGACTCAGACATCTAGCCTGGCAGAGATTTTGTTGTTGAAATTATTCTCAGGATGCTAGTACGAATAATTCAGTAACTCCCCAATGCGTAACTCATTGTCTTCAAATATATCTCCAGGATCCCCACTGGGATGTCTTCTGGAAAATTTCAAATCTCTAAAGTCAACACTCAACTTGAGGGCTTCAAAACTAATACAGCTCTGTAATAAGGTTTGAGTCAGTAGCCATTAGACAATGGCTCCAAATGGCCACTTAATGGTACATTAGATCCAATAATCTTATGGGATCTTCATATGTACTGCCAGCCGTCTGGTAAATGGAAAGAGGTTTTTTATGTCCAAGCATTTAACTACCTTCTCTTCAGCCCTCTCTGTGCTCCTCTTGTAGCCCCACCCAACTCCTCTTAGCCATGAGACACCACAACACGTGACCCAGCTAACGAGCCACTTCCTCTTTGCCACAGACCTGTTTCCACTCCTCCGAAAACTCAAATTGCTGCCCCAGTTTCCCATTCTCACCAGGCTACCCCAGAGTCTCCTTGCTCAACCTCTCCAGACCTCTCCCCACTTCCTGTGCCAGCAGAGGGCGCTCCAATCGCCCTGCATTGGCACCTACCTTCACCCCCTCCCATGACCTGCTTCAAGACCACAGCCAAGTCCTTCACTGCCAGGGACCCCTGACCCAGCACCAGCCCTTCCTTTAAGGGAAGTTGCTGAGGTAGATGGCTTTGTCAGAGTGCGTGTTCCTTTCTCGCTAAATGAACTTTCTCAGAAAGCAGACTGGGTTCCTATACTTCTAATTTGTCTGCCTTTATTAAAGAGTTTCAGTACATTAATCACTCAGTCTTATATCTTGACTTTCCATGATGTACATATGATCCTTACTAATGATTTACTTCCTGACGAACGCCAGCGAGGTTGGGAGCAGGGAGAATAGACGCAGACCAGATCCATCAAACCGATGGAACATATCCAGTTGCATCTGAGGCAGTACCTGACCAAGATCCCTGATGGAATTATAATTCCACAGATGGTATTTTAGCCAGAGATATATTCATAACCTGCCTCCTGGACAGTGTCTGTAGGGCACTCTTAAAAACCAGTACATTTTTAAAAACTCCACGAGGTCATCCAGGACAAACAGGAAAACCCATCTCAGTTTTTAGAATGGCTAACAAAGGCTTTATTACAGTGCACTAATCTGGACTCTGGGACCCAGAAGGTAAGTGACTTCTGATGACCTACTTCTTTCCCAGAGCTACCCCAACATAAAACCAAACTTAGAAAGCAGGAGAAGGGGCTCCTAACTTCACAGGCAGAAGTGTTGGCACTGGCCTTTAAAGTGTACCATGAGAGAGATGAAAAGACTCGAAGACACACACACACACACACACACACACACACACACACACACACACACACGTGCTGTGCTTGCAAAGACTATCTGAGCAGCCCCAGCCACTGCCCTGAACTCTTGGTCCTCATCAGGTCCTGCAAATGTGGTCAACAAGGTCATTGGCCGAGAGCTTGTTGTAACTTCTGCACGTCAAAAGGGCCGTGTCCCAGGTGCCATCAGGAGGAACACTGGGCTGTCTATTGCCCTCATGTTGTACAGGACAGAGGGACATCACTCCCAGACAACCCTCCAGAAGATCTCCCAGGCTTGGCCATGGACGATTGAAGGGGCCCGAGCTTTCCTGACCCAACCACTGCCATCACCAGCAGAGAGCCATGGGTAGCTATCATGGTATATGGGTGGCCCATCTCCTTCTTCTTACACACTGGAACCACTTACTCAGTCCTGGAGAAGTTTTGGGGATCCACTTTCCCCTTCCACCCATTTTCCTATTGTCGGGGTAGGAGAACAACCTTACCTTCCTCACCAGACCCCACCACTTATTTGGATTTTTAGGGGTGTACCTCTCACCCATGTCCTTTTGGTAGTGCAAATATGTCCTATTTCCTTATTGGAAAGAGATCTTCTAGTTAAGTTGGGAGCCTCTATTTCCTTTGCTCCTCCCATTCTCTTAAACCCAAGCCCTCCAGTAGCCCCTCTGCTCCTTCTCCTAGCCAGTCAACCTACTAACACAAACTTGTTTCCTTTACCAGCTTCTCAGGTAGAACCCCCAAGTCTGGGATGTCCAGAACCCCTCTGTGGCTAAACATCATTCTCCTGCTGTTATCCAGTTACTGTACCCTACCAGGTACATAACCCAAGCTCAATACCCTCTCTTTCTCCAGAGCCTCAGGGGACTTAAGCCTATCATTTCTGACCTCTTAAGAAAAAAAAAACCTCCTTCACCATACCTCTTCTCCTTTTATCACCTCTATACTAGCAGTTAAGAAGCCTAACAAAATCTATTGCCTGGTTCGAGACCTCAGGCACATCAATTCTGCAGTGGTTCCCATCCTGTTGTGGCTAATCCTTACACTCTTCTTTCCACTATATCTCAAGGATGCATTTTTTCCTCTGTCTCTCTAGACACCCGGTCACAGGACATATTTGTTTTTACCTGGACAGATCCTAACAGCCATTTCTCTACCTAGCTTACCTGGACTGTCCTACCTCAGGGGTTCTGAGACAGCCTACACCTGTTTGGCTAGGCTCTGGCTTCTAACTTACTGTCCTTGTCTCTCACTAAATCTAAGATTATACTTTATATAGATGACCTCCTTCTCTGTAGTCCCTCTTTAAAAATTAGCCAAGCTGACAACTCTGTTCTTCTAAATTTTCTTTCCAGTTGAGGCTGCAGGGTCTCACCTTCTGAAGTCCAACTGTCCACTCCTCAGGTCAACTGTTTGGGACTAACAATCACCCCAACCCACAAGGCTATTACCTTAGACAGAAAGAATCTAATTCGGTCTCCAGCTGTTCCTTCTACAAAGGAAGAGATTTTATCATTACTAGGAATAGCTAGATTTTATGTTCCTGGGGTTCTCTCTTTTCTCTCTTTTCTTGCCTCTTATATGAAGCGGTGTTAGGCCCCCTCACAAACCTCTTCTCAAACCTGTTACCAAGCCCTTTTAAAAACTCCAACAGGCTCTCCTTAAGGCCCCAGCCTTAAATCTCCCTGACCCGATTTGTCTTTTTTCCCTCCAGATGAATTTGCCTTTGGAGTCCTAGGTCACCAATTGACCCTCTTTTACATCTGTAGCATACTTGTCATCCTCCCCCTTCTGTTTGTGCTCATCCAGGGTAGCCCATACATCTGAAGATTTGAGGTTCAAGAAACACCCACAGATAACAGTCTTTCCAAATAGGGACAAGAAACTGCTTCGTGGCTGGATGCCAGGAACCCATCCCAATTGCTGCCATCCCTGTATCTGTTATCCCATCTAAATATTATGATCTCTTTACTTGCTTTCTCTTTGACCAGATAAAAGGTGATTGTAAAAAATGGCCAGATAAATATGGAGGCTGCCCATATTGTTCTTGTCAGATACATATGCTAGGATCACAGACCAATCACTTCTATCAACAATGCAAGACACTCTTTTTCTACTTACAAGACCCATGGAATCCCAGGTGGGAGGCAGGAGTTGTTGGTAAGCTCCACTGTAAAAGCCAGTCCAGGTCCCCAGTAAGTACTATCCACACTCAGAGAAAATATATCTCAATTGTTCAACTGCTAGATATGGGGAAAGTAGGGGAAGTAATCAAACACTTCTCCGAGGTCCTTACCTCTTTGACATCCTCCCCTCATAAATGGCACTAACAAATTGGGTGAGGTAGAGAGTAGGGGGCTGTAGTTGGGGGTGATGGAAGGAGGAAGTGGCAAATCCCTTATAAATAGCGCCCGAGCAGGACCCGAAGCCTAAATTCCAGGAGGGTGAGCGAGTGCTGTGCTTTCATGGGCTCCTTCTTTATAAATCAAAGTGTGTAAAGGTTGAAGTAAAGAACAAACACATGAAGTACTTTATCCATTATAGTGGTTGGAATAAAAATTGGGACAAATGGGTGCCAGAAATCAGAGTATGCAAATACGTGGACACCAGTTTGCAGAAACAGAAAGAACTTCAAAAGGCCAATCAGAAACAATGTGCAGAGGGAAAGAGGAGAGGGGCTGCTCCAGGGAAGAAGACATCTCGTCTGCAACAGAAAAACGCTGATGTGCAAACAAAAAAGAACAAGCAGGAAACACCTGCAAACGGAGATGGTGGCAGTGCCACTGAGACACCGCAGCCTCCTGGGAAGAAGGGAGCCTGGGTAGATCCTACTGTTAAAAATGAAGAAACATTCATGAACGGAGTTGAAGTTAAAGTCATGGCTTGTGGATGACTGGGACTTGATCACCAGACAAAAGCAGCTTTTTTATCTTTCTGCCAAGAAGAATGTAGACTCCATTTTGGAGGATTATCCTGAGGAAATACAGAGAAGTGTGCCATTAATGAGGCTGTGGCAGGGTTAAAGGAGCACTTCAGTGTAATGTTGGGCACTCAGCTACTCTATGTGAGAGACCACGGTACGCTGAAATTCTGGCCGATCACCGGCATGCACCCATGCCCCAGGTGTATGCAGCGCCACATTTACTGAGATTGTTTGTGGGAACTGGAGCAATGTTGGCCTATGCACCTCTAGCTGAGAAAAGCCTTGTTTTCTTACTGAACTATCTACATGATTTCCTCAAGTACCCAGCAAAGATTCTGCAACTTTGTTCAGTGCCAGTGATTATGAAGTGGCTCCTCCGGAGTGCCATCAGAAAGCCGAGTGAGGGATGTGCCCTCTCTCACCTGTGCCCTCTCTCACCTGTGCCCTCTCTCACCTGTGCCCTCTCTCACTTGTGCTCTCTTTCATGCGTGCTTTCTCTCATGTGTGCTTATGTCTCTGTGAACAGTCTGGTTCTCAGTCCTTCTCTTGTACCGATGATGTCCTTTGAAGACCATTAATGTCTAACAGAGTTGATGTTTGTTTCCTGTTTGAATTTAAACAGAGAAAATAAAAGGAGCAACTGCTCTTTTTTTCTTTCTTTTCTTCATTCCAAAGTTTCTACCAGTGTATCAGTGATAGACAACAGAAAGACATGTTGAAGAGTGTTTGCCTGCTTGACGAAGCTGCTTTTGAATGCTGATGGTTCTGTTCCTTTGACACTATGCACTTTTATATTATGTGTTAATGCTCTCTGACAAAATGCTCTGATTCCGAATGCCAAAATTCACTTCAGTGACTATAACAGAACACTCATCCATTTGTGCTCTTTTCCTAAAATGGTGCTTAAAGAGCACATCCTTTGCAAGTCATCCATGTTGTTCCTTAGCATTTTATCTTTGCTCAGATGTTAAAGAATGGTGGCTTGTTCCTATGGTTTTTGTATGTGTGTCTTATGCATGTTTTAACATGATAGACGCAGTGCATTGTGTAGCTGCAGTTTTATGGAAAAGTCAATCTTGTAGAAGTTGTTTTTCAGATCTTCAATAATTTTTTTCTTTAAATTAAAAAAAAAAAATAGCAAGAAGTTGTCATTTTGCCCTTTGCTTCAGACCTTGACTTCAGCCTACCAACTTCTTAATGTCACCCGACCCAGTTGCTTTAAAGACTGCTGGCTATGTGTGTACCCCCTGGAACTAATCACAACTGCCGCTTACAGCCTCTTTGCTGATGCTTTCAAGTAGCCTTACCTCACCTTGTGTCAGCCGCTCTGACTCTGATGTCACCATGACTCCATACCTTTTCTCTATCCCTCTTTTTGGTATGTCAAACTCTTTCAAGACATCTGGAACACATCCTGTAGGAACACTAGGCTCCCTAGACTGCAATAAAACAACCCTTGATACCTCATCTCTGCCACAGTGCCCAGCAATCCAAAATACGCCAATCCTCTTTGGAACCCAGGTATATTATCGTCTACCCACCAGCTGGTCAGGAGTTGGCGTATTGGTGCCCCTCTTCCTGAACTAGGGGTAACCCAGGGAAATGAGCCCCTGCCAATCCCAGCTGTAGGTATGATGGCTGCCCAACATAAGAGGGCAGTTCAGGTCATGCCACACCTGGTTGCTGCAGGAATAGCCATTCTGGTACTAGAATTGTAAGGGGTAGCTACTTCCATGACCCGATATAGTAAGTTCACTTCCGAGCTTGACAGTGGTTTGAGACCACACCTACTATCCAGAAACAGATAGATTCTTTGGCAGCTGAGGTTCTTCAGAACCAACGGGGGCTGGGTGTCCTGACAGCTAAAGAAGGTGGTCTTTGCCTGCTCCTCCAAGAAGAATGCTGTTTCTATGTCAACCAATCTAGGACAGTGAGAAATAACATCCAGGAGCTACAATCAGACATGCAGAATTTCAAGGAATGTGAGGCCTCCAATTGCTGGATTTTTAAAAACCCTTTAAGGAAGTGGACACTCCTTTTCGTAATAACACCTTTCCTAGTCATCTTCCCCATGTTAACTATTCGCTCCCTGCCACATGAATCTTGTTTCTACATTCCTTCAGTGACAGATACAAAACATTTCTAACCAAACTATTCATTAGTTCCTGTTACAGGATTACTAGCCCCTATCCACAGAGGAGCCTGATGTGAACATTTATCAAGTGGACCACAATGGTGAAAGTCAGCTACACCCCAAAATTGAGGACACCCCAAGACAGCAGGAAGTAGCTTAAGAGACACAGCACTTCTATCCACTTTCACCATCAGCTTTCTCTTTTCCCCTTTCTTCTTCTCGTTATGATAAGAAAAGGGGAGTTATGTTGGTATCAGGAACCAATTCTCCTCCAGCACGGATGTCACCTGAAGACAACAGGGACCTGTGCATCTGTTCCCATGGCAATGGCCATACATTCCTAGAATACATTTGGTTCAGCTTCTACCTTCACCTGGGAGTAATTATGTCACAGTTTAAATAAATAAGAGACAGCACTACACTCATATATACTATCATATTATCTGCAAATAAACGTTGACTTCTGCTTTTCCTGTTTGTAGCCTCTTGGTCCCCTTTAGTTGTCTTATTGCTGTTGTGATAGACTCGGCTCACGTTCGTACAAACCACCAGAAAGGGGGTGGGGGACAGGAGGGATCAGGTGGGAGGAGGACAGAATGAGAGAGTATTGGAGAGACAACTGAATCAGGGAGTATTTCTGGGATGAGCTAGAAACTTAGGGCGGTGGAAACTGCCAAGAGTCTTTGAGGGTAACCCTAGCGAAAACTCCCAGCAGTGGGGAAATGGAGCCTACACTGGTCATGTCCTGTTACCAGGCAAGACTTTAAGTGGTTGGGCTGGGACTTCAACCTAGCCACAATTTTGACCTACAATTTGCCTGCTTGTAGGATATGCTGGAGTAAAGGTGGAACAGAGATTGAGGAAGTGGCTAACCAATGGCTGGTCCAGCTCAAGAATCATACTACAGCAGGGACCCCACCCCTGATATTGCCTGGATAGCCAGCAGCCAGAGACTGGATAACCCAGGGACTTAGGATAGAGCCAAACAAGACTGGCAAAACATCAACAACAACAAAAAAAGTCAATAAGTTTATTCCTAATGATATTCTGCTATACTCAGATTGGTGTCCACCTCAATTGCCATTAGAGAGATTTCACCTAGCAACTGATAGAGATGCAGAGACACCCACAGCCAAACATTAGGCAGAACTTGGGGAATCCTGTGGAACAGAGGAGGAAGGATTGCAGGAGCCAAAGGGGTAAAAGACACCATAAGAAAAAACACAAAATCCGTCAATCTGGGCCCATAGGGAGAATGAACTACCAACCAGGGAGCCTGCATGGGACTGACCTAGGTCCTTTGCACATGTTACAGACGTGCTTAGTCTTCTTGTAAACAGCAGGGGCAGGTGCTGTCTCTGACTCTGCTCCCTGTCTTTGGGGCTCTTTCCTTCTACTAGGTTTCCTTGTCCAGCCTTAAGAGAAGAGGATGCTAGTCCTGCTGCAGGTCATATGCCATGGCTGATTGATATGCACAGGAGGCATTTGCTGAAGAGAAACAGAGGAGGAATGGGTAGAAGTAGGGAAGAGAAGGGAGTGCGGAGGACCTGGGGGAGAGAAGGGACTGAAAATTTTTACCATAGAACTCCTACAGCTGATAAACAACTTCAGCAAAGTGGCTGGATATAAAATTAACTCTCACAAATCAGGAGCCTTCCTCTACCCAAAGAATAAATGGACTAAGAAAGAAATTAGAGAAACAACACCCTTCACAATAGTCACAAATAATATAAAATGTCTTGGTGTGACTCTAACCAAGCAAGTAAAAGATCTATATGACAAGGACCTCAAGTCCCCAAAAAAAAAAATTGAAGAAGACCTCAGAAGATGGAAAGATCTCCCATGCTCATGGATTGGCAAGATTCATGTAGTAAAAATGACCATCTTGCCTAGAGCAATCTACAGATTCAATGCAATCCCCATGAAAAATCCAACTCAATTCTTCACAGAGATAGAAAGAGTGATTCTCAAATTCATTTGGAACAACAACAACAACAACAACAACAACAACAACAACAAAAAAGAAAGAAAGAAAAAAGAAAAAAGAAAAAAACCCCAAAAAACCCAGGATATAAAGAACTATTCTCAACAATAAAAGAACTTCTAGTGGAATCACCATCCATGACCTCATCTGTACTACAGTGCAATGGTGATAAAAACTGTATGTTATTGGTACAGAGACAGGCAGGTAGATCAATGGAATAGAGTTGAAGACCCAGAAATAAACCCACACACCTATGGTCACTTGATCTTTGACAAAGGAGCTAAAGTCATCTAGTGGGGAAAAAAAAAAGACAGAATTTTTAGCAAATTGTGCTGGTCTAACTGGAAATCTGCATATAGAAGAAGGCAAGTTGATCCATTTTGTCATTTTGTATAAAGCTCAAGTCCAAGTGGATCAAAGACCTTCACATAAAACCAGGTACACCGAAACTAACAGAAGAGAAAGTGGGGAAGAGCCTTTAACACATGGGCACTGGGAAAATTTTCCTGAGCAGAACATCAGTGGTCTATGCTCTAAGATCAACAATTAACAAATGGGATCTCATAAAATTGAAAAGCTTCTGTAAGGCAAAAGACACTGTCAAAAGGACAAAATGGCAACCCCCATACTGGGAAAAGATCTTTAATAATCCTGTATCTGATAGAGGGCTAATATCAAAAATATACAAAAAACTCAAGAAGCTAGACTCCAGAGAACCAAATAACCTTATTTAAAATGGGGTCAGAAATAATGAGTATTTTCTTTTTAAAATTTTTTTATTAGATACTCTCTATATTTACATTTGAAATGTTATCTCCTTTCCCCACCTGCTCCTATCCCCCCTCCCCTTCTATGTGTCTTCATGAGGGTGCACTAACTCCCCATCACCCTCTCCACCTCAGTGCCTTGGCATTCCCCTACATTGGGAAAACACTCCCTCACTGGACGAAAGGCCTCTTCTCACATTGATGCCAAACACTGCTATTCTCCGCCACATATGCAACTGGAGCCATGGGCCTCTCAATGTCTGCTCAATGGTTGGTGTTCTAGTTCATGGGAGCTGTGGAGGATTTGGTTGGTTGACAATGTTGTTCTTCCCCTGAGGCCACAATCCCCTTCAGTTCCTTCATTTCCCCCCACCCAGCATCCTCACTGGGGTGCCTGTACTTAGTCTGATGGTTATCTGCAAGCATGCTCAGCTGTATGACTCTGGCAGAGCACATCTATTTGGTTCCTGCCAGAAAACACCTCCCAGCATCACCTATAGTGCTTGGGTTCAGCGCTGCGTGTGGGGTGGATCTACAGGTGAGGCAGCCCCTGAAGGATTCCCTCTTAAATCCCTGCTCTTCCACTTGATCCTGAACCTCCTCCCATGAGGGTTTTGTTCTTCCTTCTAAGAAGGACTGAGGTTTCCACATTTTAACCTTCCTTCTTTTTGAGCTTCATAAGGTCTGTAAATTGTTTCTTGGGTATTCGGAGCTTTCTGAGGCTAGTATCCAATTATCAGTGACTGCATACCATGTGTGTTCTTTTGTGACTGGGTTACCTCACTCAGGATGATATTCTCTAGTTCCATCCATTTGATTAGGATTTTTGTAAAGTCATTGTTTCTAATAGCTTAGTAGTACTCTATTGTGTAAATGTACCACACATTCTGTATCCATTTTTCTGTTGAAGAACAGTTCTTTCCAGCTTCTGGCTATTATAAATAAGGCTGCTATGAACATGGTGGAACATGTGTCCTTATTATATGTTGGAGCATCTTTGAGGTATATACCCAGGAGTGCCATAGCTGGGTCTTCAGGTGGTACTATGTCTAATTTTCTGAGGAACCACCATACTGATTTCCAGAATGGTTGTACCAATTTACAATTCTACTGACAATGGAGGAGTGTTCCTCTTTCTACACATCCTTGCCAGTATCTTCTATCATCTGAATTTTTGATCTTAGCCATTCTGACTAGTGTGAGGTGGAATTTCAGGGTTTTTTATTTGCATTTCCCTGATGACTAGGGATGTTGAACATTTCTTTAAATGTTTCTTGGCCATTCGGTATTCCTCAGTTGAGAATTCTTTGTTTAGCTCTGTACCCCAGTTTTTTAATAGGATTATTTAATTCTCTAGAGTCTAGCTTCCTGAGTTCTTTGTATATATTGGATATGAGCCCTCTATCAGAAGTGGGATTGGTAAAGATCCTTTTCCAGTCTATTGGGTGCTGTTTTCTTTTCTTCACAGTGTCCTTAGCCTTACAGAAACTTTGCAATTTCATGAGATCCCATTTGTTGATTCTTGATCTTAGAGCATAGGCCATTGGTGTTCTGCTCAGGAAAATTTCCCCTGTGCCTATGTGTTCTAAGCTCTTTCCCACTTTCTCTTCTAATAGTTTCAGTGTACCTGTTTTTTTTGTGGAGGTCTTTGATCCACTTGGACTTGAGCTTTGTACATGGAGATAAGAAAGAAATAATTTGCATTCTTCTGCGTGCTGACTGCCAGTTGAACCAGCACCATTTGTTGAAGAGGCTGTTCTTTTTCCATTGAATGTTTTTAGCTTCTTTGTCAAAATCAAGTGACCATAGATGTGAGGGCTCATTTCTGGGTCTTCAATTCTGTTCCATTGATCTATCTGCATATCTCTGTACCAATACCATGTAGATTTTTTTGTTGTTTTTTTTTTGTTTTGTTTTTTGTTTTTTTGTTTATCACAACTGCTTTGTAATATGACTTGAGGTCAGGAATGGCGATTCCCCTGAAAGTTCTTTTATTGTTGAGAACAGATTTTGCTAGCCTAGGTTTTTGTTATTCCAGATGAATTTGAAAATTGCTCTTTTCAACTCTGTGAAGAACTGAGTTGGAATTTTGATGGGGATTGCATTGAATCCGTAGCTTGCTTTTGGTAAGATGGCCATTTTAACAATGTTGATCCTTCCAATCCGTGAGCATGGGAGATCTTTCCATTTTCTGAGATCTTCTTCAATTTCCTTCTTCAGAGATTTGAAGTTCTTGTCATATAGATCTTTCACTTGCTTAGTTAGAGTCACACCAAGGTATTTCATATTGTTTGTGAAGGGTATCTTTGCCCTAATTTTATTCTCCACATGTTTGTCCTTTGAGTAGAGGAAGGCTGCTAATTTGTTTGAGTTATTTATATACAGCTACTTTGCTGAAGTTGTTTATCAATTGTAGAAGTTTTCTGGTGGAATTTTTTGGGTCACTTAAGCATACTATTATATCATTGGCAAATAGTGATATTTTGACTTCTTCCTTTTTGATTTGTATCCCTTTGACTTCCTTTTGTTGTCTAATTGCTCTGACCAGGACTCTCAGTACTATATTTAATAGGTAGGGGGAGAGTGGGTAGCCTTGTTTAGTCTGTTATTTTAGTGAGATTGCTTCAAGTTTCTCACCATTTCATTTGATGTTGGCTCCTGGATTGCTCTATATTGCTTTTACTGTGTTTATGTATGGGCCTTGGATTCCTGCTCTTTCTAAGACTTTAAACATGAAGGGGTGTTGAATTTTGTCAAATGCTTTCTCAGCATCTAGTGATACAACCATGTGTTTTTTTTTTCTTTGAGTTTGTTTATATGGTGGGTTGCATTGATGGATTTCCATATATTGAACCATCTCTGCATCTGTGGGATGAAGCCTACTTGATCATGGTGAATGATCGTTTTTGATGTGTTCTTGGATTTAGTTTGCAAGAAATGTATTGATTATTATTGAATCAATGTTCATGAAGGAAATTTGTCTGAAGTTCTCTTTCTTTTTAGTGTCTTAGTGTGGTTTAGGTATGAGCATAATTGTGGCTTCAAAGATTGAGTTGGGTAGTGTTCTTTCTGTTACTATTTTGTGGAATAGTTTGGAGCATATTGGTATTAGGTCTTCTATGAAAGTATGATAGAATTCTGAACCCATCTGGTTCTGGTCTCTTTAAATTTTATTTATTTGTTTGTTTGTTTATGGTTTGGGAAGCTTTTGATGACTGCTTTTATTTTTTTTAGGTGTTATGGGACTGTTTAGATGATTTATATGATCCTTATTTAACTTTGGTATCTGGTATCTGTCTAGAAATTTGTTCATTTTCTCTAGATTTTCCAATTTGTTGAGTATAGGCTTTTGTAATAGGATCTGATGTTTTCTTGAATGTCCTCAGTTTCTGTTGATATGTCTGCCCTTTTATTTTTGATTTTGTTAATTTGGATACTCTCTGTGTGCCTTTTAGTTTGTCTGGCTAAGGGTTTATCGATCTTGTAGATTTTCTCAAAGAACCAGCTCCTGGTTTTGTTGATTCTTTGTATAGTTTTTTTTTTTTTTTTTTTTTTTTTTTTTTGCTTCTATTTGGTTGATTTCTGCTCTGTTCGATTATTTCCTGTCATCTCCTTCTCTTGGGTGTATCTGCTTCTTTTTGTTCTAGAGCTTTCAGCTGCACTGTCAAGCTACTAGTGTAATCTCTCACCAGCTTCTTTTTGGAGGCACTCAAGCTGTGAGTTTTCCTCTTATTGCTCCTTTCGTTGCATCCCATAGGTTTTTGGTATGTTGTGGTTTCATTTTCATTAAATTCTAAAAAATTCTTAATTTCTTTATTTTTTCCTTGAATATGTTATCGTTGAGTAGAGCATTTTTCAGCTGCCATGTGTATGTGGGCTTTTTGTAGTTTTTGTTGTTATTAAAGACCAGCCTTGGTCCATGGTGATTTGATAGGATGCATGGGAGTATTTTGATCTTATATCTGTTGAGGCTTATTTTGTGACCAGTTGGACTATATGGTCAGTTTTGGATAAGGTGTTGAAAGGTGCCAAGAAGAAGGTGTATTCTTTGTTTTAGGAAGAAATGTTCTGTAGATGTCTGTTAATTCCAATTGGTCCATAACCTCTGCTAGTTTCACTGCATCTCTGTTCAGTTTCTGCTTCCTTGATTTGTCCATTAATGAGAGTGGGGTGTTGAAGTCTCCCACTATCATTGTATGAGGTACAATATATGCTTTGAGCTTTAGTCGGTTTTTTTTTTTTTTATGAATGTGTGTGCCCTTGTATTTGGAGCATAGATGTTCAGGATTGGGAGTTCATATTGATAGATTTTTCCTGTGATGAGTAAAAAGTGTCCATCCTAACTTTTTTTGATAACTTTTGGTTGAAATTTTATTTTATTCGATATTAGAATGGCTACTCCAGCTTGTTTCTTGGGACCATTTGCTTGGAAGTTTTTCCCCCAGCATTTTTCTCTGAGGTAGTGTTATCTTTGTCTCTGAGATGAGTTTTCTGTATACAGTAAAATGCTGGATACTGTTTACATATCCAGTCTGATAATCTATGTCTCTTTCTTTTTTTTTAAACAACTTTATTTTACAAAACAAAGATAAATGTACAGATTTTAAACATTTTTTGCTTAAAATTATACATTTTTGTCAGTACTTTTTTTCAGATTTTAACATAATTTTTACATAAAACTATATGAATATATTTTTTAGTCAGTACTTAATTTTTTTTAAAGGTTTGATAGTATGCCTTGAAAACTTAATAGTTACAATGAGCATAAAGTACATGTAAAACAAAATGTAACATGGAAATAGTTGAGGTTTTCTTGTTTTCTAAATTTTTTTTGTTTTGTTTTGTTTTCTTTATTTCTTGGACTTCATACAGTCTGTGAGTTGTTTCTGGGGGAGTGCAAGTCTCTGGGGTTAGCATCCCACTATCAGTGACTGCATATTATGTCTGTTCTTTTGTGACTGGGTTATCTCACTCAGGATGATATTTTCTAGATGCAGCCATTTTCTTAAGAATTTGGTTAAGTCATTGTTTCTGGTGGCTGAGTAGTATTCCATTGTGTATATGTACCACAATTTTTGTATCCATTCATCTTCTGAAGGACATCTGGGTTCCTTCCAGCTTCTGGCTATTATAAATAGAGCCGCTATGAACATTGTGGTGCATATATCTTTGTTGTGAATTAAAGTGTCTCTGGGGTATATGCCCAGAAGTGGAATATCTGGGTCTTCAGGTAGTACTATATTTAATTTTCTGAGGTATCGCCAGACTGATTTCCAGAGTGGTTGTATTAGCTTGCAACCCCACCAACAGTGGAGAAGTGTTCCTCTTTCTCCGCAGCCTCGCCAGCATCTGCTGTCATCTGAGTTTTGGATCTTGGCCAATCTGACTGGTGTGAGGTGGAATCTCAGGGTTGTTTTGATTTGCATTTCCCTGATGGCTAAGGATGTCGAGCACTTCCTCAGATGTTTCTCAGCCATTCGGTGTTCCTCAACTGAAAACGTTTTGTTTAGCTCTGTACCCCATTTTTAATAGGGTTATTTGATTCTCTGGTGTCTAGCTTTTTGAGTTCCTTGTATACGTTGGATATTAGGCCTCTATCTGATGTGGTGTTGGTAAAGATCTTTTCCCATTCTGTTGGTTGCCGTTTTGTTTTCTTGACGATGTCCTTAGCCTTACAGAAACTTTGCAATCTCATTAAGTCCCATTTGTTAATCTTTGACCTTAGAGCTTGAGCCATTGGTGTTTTGTTCAGGAAATTTTCTCCTGTGCCTATGTGTTCTAAGGTTTTCCCTACTTTCTCATCTAATAGTTTCAGTGTATCTGGTTTAATGTGGAGATCTTTGATCCACTTACACTTGAGCTTTGTACAAGGAGAGAAGAAAGGGTCTATTTTCATTCTTTTGCATGCTGAGTGCCAGTTGGACCAGCACCATTTGTTGAATAGGCTGTCCTTTTTCCATTGAATGTTTACTGCTCCTTTGTCAAAAATCAGGTGACCATATACATGAGGGCTCATTTCTGGATCTTCTATTCTATTCCATTGATCCACATGCCTATTTATGTACCAGTACCATGCAGTTTTCAGCACAATTGCCTTGTAATATAGCTTGAGGTCAGGGATAGTGATTCCCACAGATTTTTTTTGTTGTTGAGGATGGATTTTGCTATTCTAGGTTTTTTGTTATTACATATGAAATTGCACATTGATCTTTACAATTCCATGAAGAACTGGGTTGGAATTTTGATGGGGATTTCATTGAATCTGTAGATTGCTTTTGGTAGGATGGCCATTTTTAAGATGTTGATCTTTCAAATCCATGAGCATGGGAGTTCTTTCCATTTTCTGAGATCCTCCTCAATTTCTTTCTTTAGAGGTTTGAAGTTCTTGTCGTACAGGTCCTTCACTTGCTTAGTTAGAGTCACACCAAGGTATTTCATAGTTTTTGTGACGATTGTGAAGGGTACGTTTTCCCTAATTTCTTTCTCCACATGTTTGTCCTTTGAGTATAGGAAGGCTACTGATTTGTTTGAGTTAATTTTGTATCCAGCCACTTTGCTGAACTTGTTTATCAGCTGTAGGAGTTCTCTGGTGGAATTTTTGGGGTCACTCAAGTACACTATCATGTCATCGGCAAAGAGTGATGTTTTTATCTCTTCCTTTCCGATTTGTATCCCCTTGATCTCCTTTTGCTGTCTAATTGCTCCAGCCAGGACTTCCAGTACTATGTTCAATAGGTAGGGGGAGAGTGGGCAGCCTTGTCGAGTCCCTGATTTTAGTGGGATTGCTTCAAGTTTCCCGCCATTAAGTTTGATGTTGGCTGTTGGTTTGCTGTATATTGCTTTTATTATGTTTAAGTATGGACCTTGGATTCCTGTTCTTTCCAGGACTTTTAACATGATGGGGTGTTGGATTTTGTCAAATGCTTTCTCAGCGTCTAGTGAGATGACCATGTGATTTTGATCTTTGAGTTTGTTTATATGGTGGATTACGTTGATGGATTTCCTTATGTTAAACCATCCCTGCATCCCAGGGATGAAGCCTACTTGGTCATGATGAATGATAGTTTTGATGTGTTCTTGGATTTGGTTTGCAAGGATTTTGTTGAGTATTTTTGCATCAATGTTCATAAGTGAGATTGGTCTGAAGTTCTCTTTCCTTGTAGGGTCTTTGTGTGGTTTAGGAATGAGGGTTATTGTAGCCTCAAAAAATGAGTTAGGTAATATTCCATCTGATTCTATGTTTTGGATTAGTTTGGAGAGTATTGGTATTATATCCCCAATAAATGTCTGATAAAATTCTGTACTGAACCCGTCTGGACCTGGGCTTTTTTTGGTTGGGAGGCTTTTGATGACTTCTTCTATTTCTTTAGGTGTTATAGGGTTATTTAGATGGTTTACTTGGTCCTGGTTTAACTTTGGGATCTTGTATCTGTCTAGAAATTCATCCATTTCCTCCAGATTTTCCAATTTTGTGGAGTATAAGTTTTTGTAGTAGGATCTGATGATTTCTTGAATTTCCTCAGTTTCAGTTGTTATGTCTCCACTTTCCTTTCTGATTTTGTTAATTTGGATACTCTCTCTTTGCCCTCTAGTTAGTATGGCTAGGGGTTTATCAATCTTGTTGAACCAACAAGAAACAACAAAGAACCAACTCTTGGTTTTGTTGATTTTTTCAATGGTTCTTTTTGTTTCTATTTGGTCTATTTCTGCCCTAATTTTGATTATTTCTTGCCGTCTACTCTTTTTGGGTATATCTGCTTCCTTTTGTTCTAGGGCTTTTAGCTGTGCTGTCAGGTTGCTGATGTAAGCTCTCTCCAGTTTCTTTTTGGAAGCACTTAGAGCTATGAGTTTTCCTCTCAATACTGCTTTCATTGCATTCCATAGGTTTGGGTATGTTGTGTTTTCGTTTTCATTGAATTCTAGAAAATCCTTAATTTCTTTCTTGATTTCTTCTTTGACCCTGCTATCATTTAACAGAGCGTTGTTTAGTTTCCATGTGTATGTGGGCTTTTTGTTGTTTTTGTTGTTGTTAAAGACCAGCCGTAGACCATGGTGATCTGAGAGGATGCATGGGAGTATTTCAATCTTCTTATATCGATTGAGGCTTGTTCTGTGTCCAATTATGGGGTCAATTTTTGAGAAGGTGTCATGGGGTGGTGAGAAGAAGGTGTATTCTTTTACTTTAGGATAATATGTTCTGTATATATCTATTAATTCTAGTTGGTTCAAAGTCTCTGCTAGTTTTTCAGTGTCCTTGTTCAGTTTCTGTTTCCATGATCTGTCCATTGGTGAGAGTGGGGTGTTAAAGTCTCCCACTATTATTGTGTGCGGTGAAATGTATTTTTTGAGCTTTAGTATGGTTTCTTTTATGAATGTGGGTGCTTTTTTATTTGGAGCATATATGTTAAGGATTGAGAGTTCCTCCTGACAGATTTCCCCGGTAATGAGTAAAAAGTGTCCTTCCTTATCTTTTTTGATAACTTTTGGTTGAAAATTTACTTTATTCGATATTAGAATAGCCACTCCAGCTTGCTTCTTGGAGCTGTTTGCTTGGAAGTTTTTTTCCCACCCTTTTACTCTGAGATAGTGTCTGTCTTTGTCTCTGAGATGAGTTTCCTGTATGCAGCAAAAGGCTGGATTTTGTTTATGTATTCAGTTTGATAGTCTATGTCTCTTTATTGGGGAGTTGAGTCCATTTATGTTAATAGATATCAAGGAATAGTTGTTTCTGTTTCCTGCCATTATTGCTTTTTTGGGTTGAGTTGTGTCTGTGTTTTTTTCTTCTTTTAGTTTTCTTGTTTAGGAGTTTTCTTGTTTTTACTAGGCTGTATTTTCCCTCATTGTATTGGGTTTTCCACCTATAATTGGTTGTAGTGCTGGGTTTGTGGTCAGATATTGTGTAAATTTTGATTTGTCTTGAAATATCTTCATCTCTCCATCGATGGTGATTGATAGTTTTGCCGGGTATAGCAGCTTGGGCTGGCAATTGTGCTCTCTTAGGGTGTGCATGATGTCTGTCCAGGCTCTTCTAGCTTTCATAGTCTCTGTTGAGAAATCGGGTGTGAGTCTGATTGGCCTGCCTTTATATGTTACCTGACCTTTTTTCCTTGCTGCTTTTAGTATTCTTTCTTTGCTTTGGGAACTTGATGTTTTTACTATTATGTGTCGGGAGGTATTTCTTTTCTGGTCCAACCTATTTGGAGTTCTGAAGGCTTCTTTTATGCTTGTGGTCATCTCATTCTTGAGGGTAGGGAAGTTTTCTTCTATGATTTTGTTGAAGATATTTACTGTGCCTCTTAGTTGATACTCTTCTCCCTCTTCTATTCCTATTATCCTTAGGTTCGGTCTTCTCATTGTGTCTTGGATTTCCTGGACATTTTGGGTTAGGAGATTTTTGTTTTTTGCATCTTCTCTGGCTGTTTTGTCTATGTTTGCAATGTTGTCTTCTGCCCCCGAGATTCTCTCTTCGATCTCTTGTAATCTATTGGAGATGCTTGCTTCTGTGACTCCTGATTTCTTTTTTGGTGTTCTGCCTCTAGGGTTATCTCTTTTAGCGTTTTCTTTATTGTGTCAATTTCTGTTTTAATTTCCCTCTTCCATTCCTTTATTTCTTTGGTTCTGTTTTCCTCTAGTTCTTTGAGTTCTTTGAGTGTTTTTCTTGTTTCTTCTTTAAAATCTTCTGAATCTTTTTGCTTTTCCTCCCATTCTTGTTTAAGTATCTCTATCAGCATCTTGAGGTATGATTTCAGGTCTGTGTCTTCTTTTTCTGGAGTGTTTGGAATTCCGATGTTTGCTGTTATGGGAGAGCTGGGTTCTGGTGTTGCTAGATTGTCTTGGTTTCCTTGGGATATACTCTTTCTCTTTCCTCTTGCCATTTTGTTGTCAGTGATATGTTCTTGCCTTTCCCTTGTATCTGGTCTGTGTCCCTGGATCTCCACTGGTCCAGGTGTCAGATGGGCCGAGCCCTGTTCTATGCCTCAGAGTCGTCAGGTGGGAACAGAAGTTCCAACGTTCTGTTCCTGGTCACTGGCTCAGGCAGGGCAGGGCAGGGCAAGGCAGGGGGTGCACTTTCCAGGTGGCAGATGGGCCGGGCTCCGCTCTGCGCTCTCTCTATGTCTCTTTCTTGGGGAATTGAGTCCATTAATGTTAAGAGATATTAAGGAATAGTGATTTTTGTTTCCATTATTTTGTTGTTAGAGGTAGAATTATGTTTTTGTGTTTTTTCTTATTTTGGTTTTCTTGCATGGTGATTTTCTTGCTTTTCCTAGGTTTTAGTTTTCATCCTTGTGCTGGATTTTTCATCCGTTATCCTTTGCAGGGCTGGATTTGTGGCCAGATATTGTGTAAATTTGGTTTTTTCCTGGAATATGTTGGCCTCTCCATCTATGGTAATTGAGAATTTTGCTGGATATAGTAGCCTGGGCTGGCATTTGTGTTGTCTTAGAGTCTATATGACATCTGCCCAGGATCGTCTAGCTTTCATAGTCTCTGTCTGCTGTGATTCTGATTGTAACATTATATGTTACATGTCCTTTTTCCCTTATTGCTTTTAGTATTCTTTCTTTGTTTTGAACATTTGATGTTTTGACTATTATGTGTCAGGAAGAATTTCTTTTCTAGTCCAATCTATTTGGAGTTCTGTAGGCTTCTTGTATGTTCATGGTCATCTCTTTCTTCGGTGAGGAGAGTTTTCTTCTATGATTTTGTTGAATGTATTTACTGTTTCTTTTAGTTTGGATTTTTCACCCTCTTCTACACCTATTATCCTTAGGTTTCTACTTCTCTTTGTGTCCTGGATCTCCTGGACATTTTGATTTAGGAGCTTTTTGATTTTTGCATCTTCTCTGACTGTTTTGTTTATGTTTTCTATGTTGTCTTCTGCCCCTGAGATTCTCTTTTTTATCTTTTGTAGTCTGTTGGTGATTCTTGCATCTATGACTCCTGATTTCTTTCTTATGTTTTCTATCTCTAGGGTTGTATCTCTTTATGATTTTTTTATTGTATTTATTTCCATTTTCAATTCCTTCACCTGTTTGTTTGTGTTTTCCTGTAGTTCTTTGTGTAATTTTTCCTGGTTCTCCTGCAATTGCTTAAGGGAGTTATTCATTTGCTTCTTGAAGATCTCCATTATCATCATGAAATATGACCTTAAGTCTAAATCCTATTTTTCTGGTGTGTTGGGAAATCCACTATTTGTTGTGGTGGCAGAAGTGGGTCCTGATGTTTCCAGGTTCTCTTGGTTTCCATTGCTTGGGTTCTTGAGCTTTCCTCTTGTTATCATGTTGTCTGTGATTATAGGTGATCTTTTTGTCTCTGACTAGTGCTTGTCTCTCCTGAGGGCCTGTGGGTTCAGGAAGAAGATTGCTCCTGGGTGTTGGCTCTGTGTGGGCAGGCAGTGAGTTCTGATGGTTGTGACACAGTTCTGTCTTTGTGGTCTCAGGTGTGAGAGCTCTTGTGAGGCTGTTCTGGGAGCTCAGCTTTCTGTCTGCAGGTCCTGAGTCCTAATGGTGGAGATCTTGCTCTCTCTCTGGGCCAGAAAGGATCCTTTTCCAGAGAGCACCATGCTTTTTGTGCTCTGAAAACTCCTGGCCTTCCTTTCCTGGATAGTCAGTGGGCTTGTGTGTCAGGCTCACCTTTGGCTCAGGTTGAAGAGTGTTTGTGAGACTGTTCTGGGACCTCAACCTTCTGTGGGCAGATCCTGAGTCCTGATCTAAACAGTATTTTCAACTGAGGGATCTTGCATGGTTGAGAAGTGCTTAAAGGAATGTTCAATATCATTAGTCATTAGGGAAATGCAAATCAAAATGACCCTGAGATTTCACCTCACAACAGTCAAAATGGCTAAGATCTAAAACTCAGGTGAGAACAGATGCTGGTGAGAATATGGAGATAGAGGAAAACACCTCCATTGTTGGTGGGGTTATAAGCTGGTGCAACCACATAGAGTAGAGACTGAAGAAAGGGCCAACTAGGGACTACGCCACAAATGTGATTTATAATGCTAATAGAACAAAGGAGGAAATATATAATCCATCAGGTAAAAACAAATGAGGCATTTCATAGAATGTTTCCACTCTCAGCCTTGGCCAGAGAAATCACTGCCTTCTGTGGTCCGCAGGTAACACAGAGACTTATAACTGGCGAAGTGCTGCCAGTAACTGCCCAGCCATAGCCGGGACATCTACACAACTTTGCCCAGGTCTAGGGAACTTGGGGGCAGGAAGGACGTAATAGCTTGAGGTTGCTGAGGAGAGCTGTGAAATCCTCTTCTGAACATGACATGGCATTATATTCATGTCCCCACAGCCTGTGTGGCCACCTGTGCAGAATCAAGCCAATGAGGCGAGCTGACAGTCCAGCTTGCCAAGCCCTCATGTCTATACACAAAATAAATAAATAGGTAATGCATTAATTTTAAAAACCTGAAAAGATATGTGTGCTTTAAAAAGCTTATGGGCTCTAAAAATAGCTCTTTAGAGCAATGAATGGAAACAAAGATAAACGGAGGCCATACTCATGGATGGGCCACAGCACTGTGGGGATGCAGAGAACCCATTGGACAAAACCAAGACTAATTTAAAAACATTAATCATATGCATACACGTGTGCCATATCACATGTGAAGGCCAGAGGACAATGTGTGGGACACAGTTCTCACTGTGTAGGTGTCAAGGACTGAACACAGGTTGCTAGGTTTGGTGGCAAGTGCCCTTATCCACTGAGCCATCTCGTCAACCCCAAATGATGACTTTGTAAGTTATGGGGAAAAAAACAAAGAGAGTGATGAGGCTGTTTATATGACCCCTGGCATCCCTGCCATGTACCATGTGGGTGCTTCCTGCAGCAGGTCTAACCCCGGACTTCCCTTGGGTGCTGCAGTGTGTTTGCTGCTTGGCCGCTTCTCCTTCCCCAACCTCTTCCCCTACCATGGGAAAGCAAGCGGCTGCACATTTCTTACCTCAGCTCTGCGGGACGGGTGAAAAAGGCATGTAGGTGTGTTTCAGCTCGTTTGCCTGTTGACCCGACACCAACCTGTCCATCTTCACATCCCACCTGGCCATGGTTGGGATTACACATGTCTGCTACCACGCATGTCTTTTTTGTTGGCTCTGGGGATCCAAACTCAACTCTTAATTCCCAGGCAACTACTTTACAGACTGATCTATCTCCCCAGCCAGACTTATTCATTTATTTGGTTTTTTCCTTAGTTGTTGCTTTTAAAATATTTATTTACTTATTTATTGTGTTTGAGACAGTTTCACTATGTAGCCTTGGTTGACATGAAACTCACTGTGTAGATTAATCTAGTTTTGAACTCACAACAATCTGCTTGCCTCTGCCTCTGCCTCTGCCTCTGCCTCTGCCTCTGCCTCTGCCTCTGCCTCTGCCTCTGCCTCTGCCTCCAGAGTGTTGGGATTAAAGTGCTGGGCTGTGGTGGTTTGAATGAGAATGGCCCTGTATTTAGGATTCTCCAGAGTCACAGAACATCTCTCTATATTAATGGAATTTATTAGAATGACGTACAGTTTGCAGTCCAACTGAGAGACCAAGTATTTGGGTTTAAACTCCATTTTAGAGAACCCGAGGTAAGGTTGAACTCAAATTACTAACAGGCCAGCACCTAGCACCAGTTTCCAGGCTACCCTACAACAAGACCTGCATATAACACCAGTTTTCAGGTTACCCCCCAACAAATCTACACCCTCAGGTTCAAGCCTACCCCTGGTACTTCACTTCCTAGTAACCTCCAATCAGGAAGAAAACAAAAGTTAAGTTTATGGTTTGGCTCCCAACATCAGCCAATTATGTTAAAGGCCATAATGGCCCTCAATCAGATGTGTACCAGTCTAGACACCCCCTTCTTGCCTCTATAAATGCTTGCCTGAAGCTGGGCTTGAGCCCCCTTCTGTTCTCCTGCATCAGAGATGGTAGTATGGTCCGAACTTGTGCTTAAGTAAAGAGACCCTAATGTGATTGCATCTTTGGTGGTCTTTTTGGAGTTCATAAATGTTTCTTGGCACAACATTTTGGTGCATTGGCCAGGAGCTTCAAGGCCTTTAGAACATGACCTGGAGGGTCTCAATACCAGTAATTTCTATCTGTGAGTCTGTCCATGTGTTTGTGTACAATAATTCTTGTCTGTGTCTTTGTTCATAAACTCTGAGTGGTGCCACATCTGTAATTCTGTTCAGAAAAAGGCCTTAAATCTAAACCTGTGGCTAAATGTGGTTAAAGCAAACATGCTGGGACTGTGGCCACGTGGGACCAGAAGACATTCTGAGTACTGCTCTGGAGTAGGTGTGGGATCAGAAAGCCAAGGGCACACACATATCTGGTTACTTTTGTTCCTTCCTGACAGAGAAGAAGGGACACATGTTTTTCTTGTACATGAGCACTACCTTCTGGTTGTTTCTCATTTCTGCCTGATAGAAAAGGATGAATGTTTCTTGTGTTTTGTCTTTATTGTCTATGCTACAAGGTGATTTTCTGACAGACGTTTGACATGGGACAGATGCCTTCAGCTCCACTATGTTAATGCTAGGGGACAGACTCTTCTTGTCACCATTAGGGAAACTTTTTCTTCCCAGGCAATAGGCAGCCCCACCTTATTTAATCCCTCAAGCAGAAGGCAGCTTGACCACAGGCAGGGGACTTGGGGGGAGGGGAGACCTGCTGCAGGGACACAATGCTGCTTCCTGAGCCTGAGTCTGTTGTCTTGCCCTGGTGTGCAGCTAGGCCGCTCAGTGACTAAAGAAACCAGCTTACCTGACCATGACCTCGACAGGCCACTGCATGATTTCTCAGACACTTTGGTCCACATCCATGGGACCAGAGCAGGTCTTTAGGATGGATGCAGAGGTAACATGGGTCACCAATGGCAACAGCTTCATTTGGGATGGACAGAGGTCAGTGGGGGTCTCACACCAAGATTATGTGTGTAGAGCCACTCCTGGCAGAAGTGACAGTTTAAAAAGCTGAACTGGTAGCTCTAACCAAGACATTAGAACTGAGAAAAGATAAGATGCTTTTACTACTGCTCATGTCCTTGGACCTATTTATAGGGAGAGAGACCTTCTGAGTGCAGAAGGAAAGACTATCAAAAATAAAGAGAAAATTCTCTCCCTACTCGGAAGGACCCAGTTTCAGAGGGCAAAAATCTCTCTTGCCCTTGACTTTCCTGCATCCATGGGATCCTATGCTCCTGACCACCCTAAATATTAAACCTTGACTAGAAATTTGTTCATGTCCCAATATTATGATGGATGGTAGAGAAAAGCAGGTTGAAAACTCATTGTGCCAGAAGAAATGAGAATTCACACGCTTTAGAAGATCCACCACTCTTCCCACATGGAAATGCAGAGAACGCCAGATTTGATAAGACATGCTAATATCAGGATCAGATGTGTCAACTCAAAGATAGAGAAGATTGTCAAGCTCTACAAAGCCTGACAGCTAAAAAGAACCCTGTAAATAGTTTCAGAGACAGACTGACAGACACTACTGAGAGACAGATGTCACAGAGGTAAAACCAGAAAATTTAGATATAAATATTTACTGATACTTATAAATGCCTTTTCAGGTTGGACTGAGGCTTTCCCCACCGAGCATAAAACTACAACCACGGTGACAAAGAAGCTCTTACTACCAAAGTATGAGCTTCCTCAGATGACAGAGTCAGACAATGGACCAGCTTTTGTGTACCAGGTAAATCAGGACTAGCCAATACTCTGGGATTAACTGGAAACTTTATTGTACCCTAGAGCTCAGGATGGGTGGAGAGAATGAACAGAACCCTAAAAGAAACCTTAACAAAATCGACCTTAGAGACTGACAGTGACTGAGTAAGTCTCCTTCCCTTTGCTCTCTACCAAGTATAAAACTCTGCTTCTTAGATAGAGTTCACCCCCTTTAAAATCATGTTTGAGATTACCCCCGTCATTATTCTTAACATCCAGGCAGAAGTCATCACTTAGTTTAAGGACCACCAATTGGTAGATGATCTCAAAAGTGTCCAATGGGCTTATAAACATGTTTGGCCTAAACTTCATGTTCTCTATAAAACAGGTTTTCTCTCTACCCCAACCCCATTGCCCAAAAGGTCTCGGGATGGCAGCGTGAAATCACAGACCCATTTTCAGCTAAAGACAACTCTGACTAGTAGGAGGAAAATTCAGCCTCAGAACTCCCTTCTGTCTTCCATTGAAGGGGCTCCTACCAAAACCCCAGGGACACCATGAGGGCTGAGTGATGACAACCCTGACCTCCTCTAAAATATAATAATAACTTCAGGAAGCCCCATAGTTGGGCCTTCTAGTTACTAGAGAAAGGGGGAAATGAGAGACCAAATCTTTTGGGTTTAGACTCTATCTTAGAGAACATGACCTAAGGTTGAACTCAAGTTAACTAACAGGACTGTTCCTAAAACCAGTTTTGAGGTTACCCCCAACAAATCTACACCTCCAGACTACAACTGGAGGTTCATTTCACTTCCTAACATCCACCAATCAGGAGGAAAATAAAAGTTAAATTTTATGATTTGGCTCCCAACACCATCCAATTATGTTAAAGGTTATAATGACCCCAATCAAATGTATCCCAGGCTAGATACCCCTTTCTTGCTTCTATAAATGCTTGCCTGAAGCTGAGTTCGAGGCCTCCCATTCTCCTGCATCAGAGATGGTGGTGTGGCCAAGCTAGAGCTTAAATAAAGAGACCCTAATGCGACTGCAGTGGATTTGGCTCCTTGGTGGTCTTTTTGAGGTTCATAAACATTTACTGGTACACACAACAACCCCAACAATGGGCAACTGTAAATGGGATTCCAAGAGTCTGTCGTTTCAGCTGGTGTTCTGTATGAATGGAGTCCTAAAGAAGTAGGTTCTAAGAGATGTGCTGGCACGTAAGTGCAGGCAGGCAGAAGGTGTGGCCCAGATTAAAGGTGTGCACCATGCCTGGACCTAAGCTGTTCTTCACTTAGAACTTGCTCTGTCCCAGGCTGGCCTTAAACTCAGAGATCTGTGTGTCCCTGCCTCCTGTGTTTAAAGACGTGTGCCACCTTGCCTGGGCCTAAATTTTTCATGGCTACTATGCCTCAAGATTTGGATCATAGATGTGCCCTCCATTTCTGGATTGTCGTTCATTCCAGGTACGGTTAAGCCGACAACTGGGAACAGCTATCACAGACCCCAGAAGCTCATACATTTGAATGTCTAGTCATCAGAGAGTGGAACTGCTGGAAAGTATTGTAATCATTAGGAAATATGTATTTGTTGGAGGAACTGTCACTGAGGCTTTGAGGTTTCAAAAGCCCATGCTCGGTCCAGTCCCTCTCTGTTTGCTGCCTGTGGACCAGAATGTAAAGCTCTCAGATACTGATCCACTGCCATCGGTGCTGCCATGTTCCCCACCATGATAAAGGAGGAAATCTCTGAAACTCTAAGCCAGCCCCAGTTAAATGCTTTCTTTTCTAAGAGTTTTCTTGGCCATGGTGTCTCTTCACAGCAATAGAACAGTGACTTAAGACACGAACCATCATGATTTTGTTTTAAATTGTGTGTATATGTGTTTGTGTCTTTGTGTGGCTAAGTGCATGTGAGTGTGGGTACCAAGGAGGCCACAAGAGAGTTGGAGTGAATGTGGAGGCTTTCACTGTAGCCCTAGTGGGCTTGAACTACATCCCTACATTCCTCTAGCCACTGACATCCTGGCTGACTGGGCTGGAGGAGGTCCTGGGAATGTAGGAGTTACCTCCTACTTTTTTTCTCAGCAGCTGTGTTTGGAGCCCACATTTCAAGCCCTACAGGGCAGTCTCAGGAGCTGAGGAAGGGAACACACAGTCTACTGGGTAGAGCATACTGGGCATAGGAAGAGAAACAGGAGGCCATTATAAAGGTTTCAGGGTGCTTCTGGTGTGGAACCACAGCACCACCAATGCCCCCGTGTTGACAGGGCAACGTTCTCAGTAGGGTGAGACAACATTGTATAGGGAAAAGCTTTGGGCTTTAGGCTCTGACAAGCCTGAGATAGATTGTTTTGAGCTGTGCAACTTAGGTTACATGCTTGCCCTCTCTGAACTTTCAGTTTGTTCTTCTGTTGACACGCAGGATTCTGTTCCAGACTGCTTACAGTGTGGAGGGAAGCACCAGGCTGTGTGAGGATTCTGAGCACCCGAAGGAAGCAGACAGTATATTTAGACTAGCCAGGGTACAGGAGGCATAATTTAGGGAGAGAATCTACAGCACTTTCCTCGTACTCTTAAAAAGAGCAGTGTCTTAGTCCACAAGAAGCCACAGTGGTGACCAGCCTGTTTCCTCACACCCTCTTTTTGGGACTTTATCTTCACGGAGCCATCCACTGCTTCCTCCAAAGTCCGTACATAGAGGTGTGAGTGCCAGGACCTGGCAGTCTTGCTTTGTGACCTGTGCAGTCTTGAACTGGCTCTCCTATGCTCCAGATTGGCTCCGCCCCCACATGTTGGCCACCTATCCAGGCAGGGAGAGGCAGCTGGGCCTGCAAGGGATTGGCTGGTCCAGACCAGCCTTCTCTAGGTGCCCCTGGTCAGGAGCCAGAGAAGGGAAGAGACAGACCTGGGAAACAAGTGCTCCCGAGAGAAGGTAATAGACTAGGGCCAGTGGGGCTGAGAGGTCCTAGGTTGGGCAGGACAGGAAGTCAGCAGTGGATGTTGATTTCTGGCTAATATTCCCTTTCCTCATCCACCTCCTCCATCCTCTCCTCTTTCATCTTCTCTCTCTCCATCTCCTTCTCATCCTCTTTCTCTTCCTCTTCTCCCCTTCTTGCCTGCCCCTATGCATTACCCCGGGTCTCCCTACCTCCCCAGGCCTTATCCCCAACTCTTTAATTCCCTGCTCCTGTCCACTGCCTCAGACCACCCTGTCCTTCCATGTCCCAGGTTATCACCCTGTGTGCATTTGCCCTGCAGGATGCCGCAGCCAAGCCTGTCCTGGCTGGGCCTAGAGCACACAGCAGCCTCTCCATGGCTGCTGCTGCTGCTGGCTGGGGCCTCCTGCCTCCTGGCTTGCATCCTGACCCAGGTTTATGCTATCCTTGAGAACTCTCATCGCCTCCGCTGTTTCCCGCAGCCCCCCAAACGAAACTGGCTCTTTGGACACCTAGGCCTGGTGAGTGTGGCAGTAAGATGGACCTGGGGTGTCAGGGTGGAAGGACTTGTGAGGAACCTGGAATAAGGCCTGGGGAACTGGGCACAGAGCTGTACTGGGGCCTAGGAAAGCAGAATAGCATCATCCACAGATGATGTTTTGAGTCTTCCCCACACCCAGTCTTCTCTGAGTCCTTTTCCAGCCCATCTTCTCTGCAGATGTGGGCCTCGTGTTCCCAAGCTCTGTTGTGTTGGACTTGAGGCCTCCTGAGGGGAGACCAGGGCCAGTCTCCATGGTACCATTTGTTTTCCGCTCATCTCTGGCTTCTCACTGGTCACAGAAATGAGCTGCAATCCTGACCAAGGCACACCCAGGGGCATAGCTAGTCTAGGGGAGCTCTGAGGGCTGATTTCTTAACCCCAGTTCTTCAGCATCTTCCTCTTAAGTCTGACTTCTCCACTGAGATGTGCCAATGAGTCCTGTTGCTCAATCTAGATATGAGCTAGCCACTTCTTCCCCTTTTGGAAGCTGTCTCAGAACCCATCCTCCACCGCACACCTTGAGCATAGACTTCCATCTGGTTTTCCTCTGTGTGATTTGGAGACATTTGCTTTCCTTGTAAGTGGTACGGTGCCAGGTGTACAGAGTTCAGCAGGGCCACACACAGGCTGCTCTGTCAGCGCCTGGGGTCAGCAGAGGACAGGTGAGAGTGGCCACCTTGACGGAGACTTAGAGGTTACCTCTGCTCCCTTGGGGTCTGCCGAGGTTACAAGTTCCCCAGGTGTGTCTTGTTAACTTTGCTGGGGAGATGTGAACAAGTCTGTGTTCATCCCAGGTGGGCACCAACATAACACATCCATTCATGTCCAGCTTGGTGAGAATATTGGCTTTGTAAGAGTTTTTACAGAGAACAGGTGAGGGGTTACTTATGAGATCACGGGTGACACAAAATGACTGCATTATTGTAAGGTCCCACCCATCATGGGTGACGACCTTACGGAAGCTGCACCACAGAGTCCAGATTTAAAACCCCGTTTTCTTATACACTGTGGCATATCCCAAGGTCACTTTCTGCTGTGGGAGAGAGTCGTAGCTGGAGTTCCAGGAGATCTCCTGACCTTCCCTCAGGAGTTCTGACAGCTTTCACCATCCCCTCTGACCTGGCTACTACTATACTGCTGTAGTTGCTATGACTACCAGGAGAAGTTGAAGATGGTACTCCTTCTTCAACTAAGGTTAGGCCTAGGGGAAAAGTGCCACATAGAAATAATCCATGTAGATCATGGATGGATGTGGGATATCTTGGGCATCCTGAGACCACACTACTACCCACTATTCCCCCATAATACTTTCCTTCTGTGGTCACCCCTGATGCTGGGACTGCTCCAAGGATAAGAAAATCTACATTCCAAAGCCATGGTGTTGAGTGACTTTTTGGGGGAGACACGAGCTATATTTTATTCATCTGGGACAAGGCACCCAGGACAGGGTAATAAAACAACTTCACTCAATCTTTCTTGATGAGCTATGGAATTTGTTGGAGTTCCAAATAGGAGGTGACTCAGGCAGCTGCACCACTAAAAAGTCAAGCCCAGCATAGGTGACGACTCATGAGAACTGCATATCCCTGTAGCTCCCTGCTCAGCATGCAGGCAGCTCCACCAAAGATTGCTCCCCTTTCCCCAGCCTGCAACTCTTTACTAATTATACCCCTTAGACAGTGCAGTGCGCTGGTTAGTCTTATTAATTTAATAGGCTTCCTGATTGTTAAGTTTCCCCAGCTTACTGAGTTTTGTGACGTTTCCCTTCTGCAAGAGGGAGTGTTCCAAGCTGAAGGAAACAAGTCCACAGCATACGGCCTGAGTGTCCTTGTGTGAGACTTTTCTCAGGGAGACACCACACAGGTCTGCTAAGTTCAAATGAGGAAAGTAGGAGAGACCCAAGTGATCATTTTTACCAGTGTCCACCTTTGGGAACTGGAGAGTTTATTGGAGTTACTGACAGAGATGTGGATGGGGATTATGGAAGCAGGGAGGACCCAAAAGCAGGATGGTGACTCAGGAGCTCCTTGCATGACTTTTGGGCAGCTCACGGGTTAGAGAATGTTCTCCAGGTGCCAGGCAGTTGCTTCCTATTTCTGTAACCTGCAGAGGCTTTGGAAGCCTTCTCCACCTTCTCAGAATCCTCTACCCCAGCTTCCCACAGGGAATGTTTCAATTTAGAAAAAATATTGCTCTACAGTTAAACAACATATACTAAACCTGCCTATGGTGAGTGCCCTGCTGGTGACACTATTTTGGAGGTTTGGAAACTTCAGGAGGTGGGGTGTAGTTGGAAGGCATAGATCCTTAGGGACAGATCATTGGGGGTATCTTGTCCTCTGATATTTTCTTATCTCTTTTTGCTTTTGTTCATGTGGGGTAAAGAGCTCCCTACCCTAGGCTCCTGTCACCGTGCTGTAAACATCAGGTGCATGGGGGTAAGCTGCCATGGACTAAGTGCTCTGAATTCGTGAGCACAGTGAGTCTTTCTTCCTTCCAGTTGCTCTCTCAGGTGTTCTGCTCACAGGTTCAAAGAAATAACCAACAAAGAACTCAATGGGTAGTTATGGAGGAAGTCAAAAGTCCAGAATCTGATGAGATAGTGACTGACTTCACTTGTGAGGTAATGACTGTGACTATGAGTTAATGACTGTGCCCATGAGGTAATGTCTATACTCATCAGGTAATGTCTGTGCCCATGAGGTAATGTCTATACTCATGAGGTAATGTCTATACTCATGAGGTAATGTCTGTGCCCATGAGGTAATGTCTATACTCATGAGGTAATGTCTATACTCATGAGGTAATGTCTATACTCATCAGGTAATGTCTGTGCCCATGAGGTAATGTCTATACTCATGAGGTAATGTCTATACTCATGAGGTAATGTCTATACTCATGAGGTAATGTTTATACTCATGAGGTAATGTCTGTGCCCATGAGGTAATGTCTATACTCATGAGGTAATGTTTATACTCATGAGGTAATGTCTGTGCCCATGAGGTAATGTCTATACTCATGAGGTAATGTTTATACTCATGAGGTAATGTCTGTGCCCATGAGGTAATGTCTATACTCATCAGGTAATGTCTGTGCCCATGAGGTAATGTCTATACTCATGAGGTAATGACTGTGCCTATGAGGTTGCATGGTATTAATGTCTGCTTTTTGATATGTTTACACTGGGAAGTAGGAACAAAAAAAGCAGAACAGAATAATACAGAAAAGTTTTTAGTTTAGCCAAGGTTCTGCAGAGATGGTAGGATGGCTGAAAGCACTGACTGTTCTTGCAGACACACACACACATGATCATATGCACATGTGCACACACACAAGCATGCACACACAACAAAATGAGATAATAAGATAAAATAGAGTGTTTAGGAACCAAAGTGAGGATGTGTCTTCTGTGTGGCGATAGGCGGGCTCAGCACTGTGGATGAAGAAGTCCTGAATGAAACTCTTGGAGCCCCCTGTGGCTTTCTACCCGACTTGTTCTCTCTGGAAGCCCAGAGAGGCAAACACCGGGTCTTCTTCTACAGATCCAGAGCTCAGAGGAAGGTCTCCTGTACATCCAGAGCCTGGTGCGAACCTTCAGGGATGTGTGCTGTTGGTGGGTGGGGCCGTGGCACCCCGTTATCCGCATATTCCACCCTGCCTTCATCAAGCCTGTGGTCTTGGCTCCAGGTAGACACCATGTTGGTCCCAGCTTGCACACCTTGCACACCCTTGACCCTCAAGCACAGTCTACCACAGACGGGCTGTGGTAGAAATGTCCCTGCTGTGCCTCATCTAGATTCATGTGACTCATCTGTGGCCATGTGGAGCATGTCTGGTGTGTGCCATGTGATGTCTTCTGGGTGGCCTTAATCTTTCTGGTGTGAATTGTTATCTGGCTAGGCCTGGTTCTCACCTGGACTCATATAACAATGGTTCTTGGTGGGGCCATAAACAACTGTTGGGTTCTGACTGGCTCTTACCTGAGGTATTATTAGAAATAGTCTTTTTCTCCTGGCAGTGTCTAGATACTATTTGGAGTGTCTGAAGTATGGGACAAAGGACTTTCTGAGATATGACTGAGACCTTATTTGAGAAAATCTGAGTAGGGTTAAAAATCTGTAAAATCAGCAGGGAAGTTGATTTTAATATTTTTAATATTTTTACTTTTATTTAAAATTGTGTGTGTGTGTATGTGTGTGTGTGTGTGTGTGTGTAGTGTAGTGTAGTGTAAGGTGTAAGGCAGAGGACGAAATGCAAGAATCAGTTCTCTTTTTCCACTGTGTAGATCCCAGGAATCAAACTCAGGTTATCAGGTTTGGTTGCAAGCACCTTCACCCACTGAGCCACCTTGCTGCCCCCACATAAACATTTTCCCCTCTAAAACTATGTTTTCCTAAACACTATGTTTTACTTTCACTGTGTAGCTCTGGCTAGCCTGGAATTTATTATGCAGAGTAGGCTGGTCTAAAGCTCACAGAGATCCACCTGACTTTCTCTTCAGAGTACTGGGATTAAAGGCATGCTCCATGCCTGGCCCAGAAACCACATCTGAGACCTGTCAGTGGGGCGTGCTGAGGTGTGTTTGGCCATCTGTGTCACAGTCACATCAGGTCATGTGTGTTTCAGTCATGTTAGCCTATGCGTGTTCGTGTCATATGACTGTGTCAGATGTCAGCACATGCTGGGGTGAACAGGAACATTGGGTCTCTGTGAAGGTCTGCAGAGTGTGATGCTGTACTCAGCAGGCTAAGCAGGTCAGACCATGCAGTAGCCATGTGAAGGCGTGTATGCCATGTCAGGCTGAGCCTTCTCTCTCTAGTGCTGCTGCCTGTCTGCCCCTCTTGCCTCTCCATGTCCCTGCCCCCAAACCTACCATGTGGACTTGGAGGGAGGGGAGTGTGCAGATGCCAGGCTGAGGCCCCTATTTCTCCCATGCCCTCCCTCTCGGCATGGCTCCTGATAGTCCTTGTTCACACCAGCTTCAGTTGCCCCCAAGGACACAGTCTTCTACCGTTTCCTGAAGCCGTGGCTCGGTGAGTACCTGCAGGTGAGGGGCTGGGAACACCCTCGGGGTACAGGGAAAATGCTGTCTTTGCCTACTTCCATTCTGCTCTAACAGGGGATGGCCTCTTGATGAGCAGTGGCGACAAGTGGAGCCACCACCGCCGCATGCTGACACCTGCCTTCCATTTCAACATCCTGAAGTCCCATGTGAAGATTTTTAATGACAGCACCAACATCATGCACGTGAGTCCCTGCGACCCAAGTTCCCAGCTGGAGTCTAGGGGATGAAGGGGATGTAACAGATCTGGTCTCCAGCCCTTGCTCAGAAGGAAGCTGTGATAAAATACTTTGAGGGGATCAACTTCAGGGAGGAAGGGTTTAGTTCCTCACAGTTTAAGGTCACAATTCATCCACTGGGGAGTCGCAGTGGCAGAAGTGGGAGACAGCTGCTCCCGCTGCTTCACTTTCTTCTTCTCCTTCAACCCAGGATCCCAGCAGTTAGTTAACCCAACTATGTTTAGTCCTGGTTTCATGTCTGTTTCTGTGGTAAAATTCCCAGACAAAAAGCAGCTTAGGGGAGGATGGGTTTGTTTGGCTCAGTCTGTCATTGCAAGGAAGTCGGAGTGGGAACTGAATGTGTCAAGAGCAGAGTGAACAAAGATGTGGATCTATGCCCACACTGCCTAGGGGATGGTGCCACTCACAGTAGGATGGGCTTTCCTGCACCAGTTAACAGTTAAGACAATTCCCCATCCACATGTCCACAGGCCAACATGATCTAGAAAACTCATGGAAAGACTCTCTTTCCAGGTGATTCCAACTTGGGACAAGTTCACAGTCAAAACTAGCCATCACATTTAGATAACCATTCACAGGCATGCCCAGAGAGTAACCTAATACAGAGATGCCTGAAGTATGCCTCACAAGTATGCCTGGATGCTTGTCTCCTAGGTAATTCTGTATTCTGTGAGGTTGGTAATCAACATTAATCATCACAGAACATTTGTGTGAGTCATTGCCAATTCTCTCTGACCCTCAGTTTCCACAACTGCAAAGTGGGATTAAAATCTCTCCTTTGTGCCTGTGATGATAGCATGGACTCAGGTCCCCATACACAGTGGGCACTCAGAAGGAGTTTCCCACATGGTCACCCTAAAAACTGAACAGTCATGGTGAAGACTTCATACAAATAAGGATGGGGAGCAAGTCATTCTAAACTCCTTGGTTGGAAGCAATAAAGGCTAAGGATGCTGACAGTGATATAGGCCGGAGTTGGTTTTCATGCTAATCATGGCATATGGTTGTCAGAGGGGCGGGAGGAATGCCCCTTGATTCTGGCTCATATCTTTCATGTTGAGGACTTGGTCAACTCTGATTTAGATAGAGTAGCCTCAGAACCCTAGTTGGCTTCTTATAATATCAGGTGGCTTACAACCTCTTGTAACCTCATCTCTAAGAGATCTGATGCCCTCTTCTGTCCCCCATAAGCACTGCATCCATGTTTACATACACAGACACAGATGTTAACACATAAATAAAAAAATTCTTTAAAAGTTTTTGGAGTGGCTCCAGAGGGACTCGTGGACGTTTGTCCCTGTGGCTCTTTTCCTCCAGAAGGCATCTGGGGGTGTTCCGATGATACAGAGTTTCACTAAAATGAGAGAAGACAGAAATCATTAAAGGCTTACATCTTTCTCTTCTCTTCACATGTATGTGTGGCATATGTGCATATGTATATATATGTTCACAGTATGTGTGGGGATACCCAAGCTTTATGTTGGGAATCCTTCATTTCTCTCTTCTCTCTCAGCCTTAGTCATTGAGGCAGAGTTTCTCAATCAAACCCTCAGTCTCCTTAGCCACCTTGCATTGGGGATCCTGTCTCTTCCTCTTGCATGCTATGATTAAAGGCATAAGTGGTTATGCCAGGCTGGGATCTTCTGTGATAGGAAACTCAAGGAAGCCTGGGATTTTTTCATGGAAGTAACTGCTGCTGAGTTGTCCTGCAAACACAGCTGAGAAATGACCTAAGTAAGGAACAATGAGATAGTATTGGCATTCCTAGGAAGGATTCTCATGACCAGGAGCGACCACCTCTCACACACCACAAGTTTTTTTTGTGTGTGCATGTATATGAGCATGAGTGCATGCATGTACATACATGTAGAAATCAGGGGTCAACTTTGGGTGTCCTTTTCTCCATCCACTGTGCTTTTTTGATACAGGGTCTCTCATTGCTTATCAATTAAGCCAGGCTAACTAGTGGTTGAGCCCTGGGACCCTTTTGTCCCTATCTCTCTGGGGCAAGGATTACAGATCCTTGTCATCATACTACTTAAAAACAAACAAACAAGTGGACAAACAACAACAACAAAAAACCAAGGGTTCAAGGAATAGAACCCAGATCCTCATGATTGGATGGTCAGTACTTTTCTGATTAAGCTGTTTCATCAGTAACCAGGGATATTTTTAAAATAAATTTATAGCAGGGAAGATAACCTGTATGTCAATCATGGTCTCACATACTGATTCTGTAGTAGCCACTGTCTGCTTTAACATTCATAAACTTGTGAAGTAGAGGGTGTTTCTGCCCAGCAAGAGTGAATCTAAAGGTTTGACACATCAGGGAGCTTGTTCAAGTCCACTCAGCTAAAGACACAATCTAGGGATGGTGGAGCACTGGTTCTATGTTGGTTTAGCACACAGCAAATCAGATCAAATCAGAGGCTGTTTCAGAAGCTCCTGTATAATGACTGGGATTGGGAAGAGGCTCTGAGTACGAAGACCAAACCTTGTTCCTGTCCCTTTCTCTGGCCAGGCCAAGTGGCAGCGTCTGGTTTCCAAAGGCAGTGCCCATTTGGACATGTTTGAACACATCAGCCTCATGACCCTGGACAGTCTGCAGAAGTGTGTTTTCAGCTTTGACAGCAATTGCCAGGAGTGAGTACCTGTCCTAGCCTGGGAACCTGGCCCACTGACACAAGGGAGGAAGGCCTGGAGCGACAGAGAAGGGCTTTCCTGGAGGAGGTAACTCAGAACTAGCATTAAAGGACCCTGGAGGGGAGAGAGTGAGTGGGCCTTCCAGGAGGTACAATCGTTCAGACGACAGCATGGAGATGCTGTCTGCATTCAACAGTGAAGTAGCACCTTGCAGGTGAGAGTATGGGGGAGATGGGAAATGGTGGCTCAATATTAAGGACCCTGGAAAGCTAGGCCAAGAGATGTAAACCTCATTTGCAAGATTTCAAGAAAAATACTGAAGGTGTTTGTTTGGGTTTATAATAGTCAGATTTCTCTTACTATAACAGCATGTCTGAGACAGTCAACATCAAGAGAAGAAATGTTTGTTAGAACCCAGGGTCTCATCGTTTGTCTCCTGTGATAAGGCAGTACCTCAAAGTTGGAACATGGAAAAGAGGGGGCTTCAAAGTAGAGATATGGGGGAGAAGCTCATTAGTCCTCACTTGGAACTACAGTACCTGGGGCTCTGTAGGCATGCTGTGTGATACTACGCCTGGGGAGATGAAAAAAACCTGTGATAGATCAAAGAAAGTATGGACACTGCCAAAGCCCAAATTGGCAAACCAATCAGTTTTATTGGGGTTCACTCATTTCTGAAGGAGCAAAATTGACAGGTGTATCACCAAAGCCCCAACTCAGCATGGGCAATAGCTCACAAAGCTGAAACTCCAGAACTGCAGCTCTACAGGTCAGAGCATCTCCTCTCCTCAGCAGTCCTTACCACTTATGCAACTCTGGGGAATGAGGGACCTTGTGATTCTGGTGAGTTTCAGGGATTTCCTGAGACTTGAGAGTTGTTTACTTCTTGAGTCTTAATGACTCTTGCTCCAGGTTGAAAGGCTTCAGTTCAGAGGTAATTGCTATATGATAAGGCAGTTAATGGTTTCTGGAGACAGAGAAACATTTTCTTCAGTGGTATAGCCACTGGTAAGGTGTCCACATTTCCTGTAAATAAACCCTCATTAAACTCATTGAATTACCAGTAATGATAATTAATAGCTATAGACATGAAAATGGAAAGAAGAGGAGTTGAGAATTGAATTAGCAGGAGGATGAGGGGGGACAAGAGAGTGTACCAGGGTGAGTGAGTGAAAGTGATAATGAACCCATCATTGTGTACAACAGATGCCAAGAAAAAGATTTTCTAAAAAGAGAGATAAGAAACAGCCAGAATCCCAAAGTCCTCTTCAGTGATCACAAGACTCCCAAGTCTGACTACCACACACAGAACAAAGCTCTGGGGACAGGAGATGGGCAAAGTCTGACCTGAGCTCTGTAGACACTGACCTAAAGGCACAAATGAGTTCCCACTGAATGTGAGAACTGAATAGGACAGAACTGAGCTCAGAACTGTTGAAAGATGATTGTGCACTGTGGGCAGAGTTTGAGGAAGGAGGTGGGACAGTCTGGATACTGGGTGGAAGTGGAAGGGGAGGAGCCTGATGTCCACGCTGTATCCTGGGGCAGGAGGAGGCAGCTCACAAAAATGCAATGAATGGCTGGAGACTGGAGAGCTCTTCCCTGTGGCTGACGAACTGGCTTTTTCCCCCTGAGAGATGATTTCCTCCCTGGGAAGAACCAAATAGTTCTTCTCCAAAGGTGGGCACTTAGGACAGACTAAAGTGTAAGCCCAGCGAAGTTCACCTCTGTGAGACTAATGAGGCAAAATGAAAGTGACCTGGAGACAGGTTCAGGTTTCCCCAAACTCCAAGCATGGCACTAATTTGATGACTTTTTATAGTAACATAACAAAGAAAGTAATTAATTGGGGCTTAGTGGTTAAGAGCATTTGCTGATCTGTGCAGGACCCGGGTTCAGTTCCAAGCACCCGTAGCTCACTGCCACCATAGCTCTAGTTCGAGGGAATTCAGTGCTCTCTTCTGACCATTGTGAGCTTCAGGAATGCATGTTACACACATGTATACATGCAGGGAAAACACTTATATACATTGTGATGATTTGTATTTGCTCGGCCGAGGGAGTGGCACTATCAGAAGGTATGGTCCTGTTGGAGTAAGTGTGTCACTGTAGGTGTGGGCTATAAGACCCTCATCTTAGCTGCCTGGAAGTAAGTATTCTTTTAGCAGCCTTCAGATGAAGATGTAGAACTTTCAGCTCCTCCTGCACCATGCCTGCCTGGAAGCTGCCGTGCTCTTGCCTTGATAATAATAATGGACTGAACCTCTGATTCTATAAGCCAGTCCCAATTAAATGATGTCCTTATAAGAGTTGCTTTGCTCATGATGTCTGTTCACAGCAGTAAAACCTTAACTAAGACACACATAGAATAAAATAAATAAATCTAAAATTTTTTAAAAAAAACAGTCAAAAACCAAGGCACTTTTAGAATATATCGATGGAGACACCAGGTATGTGGTTAATGTACAGTGGGGGGGGGTTCTGCTGTGGGTGTTACCTGATGACACACTTAGCCTTTTTTGGTTGGTGGAAACTTATGGTTTTGTTAAGTTCCTACATTCTAAAAGCCACAGGATGTTAGGCTAGACACCGAGATGGGCAAGGAATGATGACTATTATGGGGGCTAAAGACTGTCCAAGATAAACTGTAATTAGACTCTGGATGTGACATATCCCAACTCTCTAGTTGTTGAAATTCTAATCCTCATATCAGCCTTGTAGAAGGGTCACAAGGTCAACTGCAATTCCTTCCAGGAACTGCCTTTACAGGTTTACTAGACTTACATATGAGCACAAGAGAGCAGTTACAGAAGAAAGGTGACAACATGACATGACATGCTCCTATGGGGAACCCCAAACAGCCACACTATCACCAAGTCCCACCCCACGGTGTGTGGTCTCATGGATATTCATGGAGTCCCACTTTCTAGATCACTTGCAGCAGGTGGTAGGAGACAGAGAAATAGCTGGAGTCTCAGGTGGTGGCCTCCTGGCCCTTCTTTCCTCCATCTACTGGGAGGCACAAATTGGTTTGTTACTATCACCATAGACCTGGGTACCACCCTATTGCTCTGCTCTAGTTGCCATGGTTACCAGGCAAAGTCCAAGATGGTGTCAAGAGTGAACAAATGCTTCCAGTTTCTCCATTCTCCATAGGCAGCAGCTGAGGTGTTTTTCAGTGCTCGAATATGTTAACATATCACTTCTGCTCTGCTCATGCCCTGCAGGAAGCCTAGTGAATACATCGCTGCCATCTTAGAACTTAGTGCCTTAGTGGCCAGAAGGCACCAGAGGCTGCTTCTGCATGTGGACCTGTTGTATCACCTCACCTGTGATGGGATGCGCTTCCGGAAGGCCTGCCGTCTAGTGCATGACTTCACCGATGCTGTCATCAAGGAGCGGCGCCGCACCCTCCCTGATCAAGGTGCTGATGATGTCCTCAAGGCCAAGGCCAAGGCCAAGACTTTGGACTTTATTGATGTGCTGCTGCTAAGCAAGGTGGGTTTCTAAAGGGGGGGCAGACTGGGGTCAGGGGAAACTGAGGCTGGGATGACAATGTGACCTGACAAAGTTGAGCACGCTCTGTCCTTACTTCAAAGGCAATCCCCATTCAACTCCTGTACCCCAAATGCCACTCATGTCTCCAGACACTTGTAGCACAGGGATAAAGGACACTGATGGGTTGCTGGTTCCTCTAACCAGGGGTCAGCACAGGAGGCTGGCAGCCAGAGGTGATGTCACTGGTGTGGGTACTCTGGTGATGAGCATAGGTGCAGGGGTGTGGTGGGCATGGGTGTCTAGAAACATCAGGGTCTTCAGAGACTGTCCTGGGTTAGATGCAGGAACCCTAACAGCTGGTGCCATCTGGTGCTTGCTTTGTCTTCAGGATGAACATGGGAAGGCTCTGTCTGATGAAGACATCCGAGCAGAGGCTGACACCTTCATGTTTGGAGGTGAGTGAGTGTGTTCCTGTGAACTGTTAGAGAGAGTGCAGAGGTCTAGGCATCCTGGCCACAGGGTTGTGGACCCTGCATCGTTCTAAAATTTCCCTTCTGTGTCCTTCTGGTTGGGTGGGAGTGGGGTGAGCCACCTTAGTGTTGTTCACTTGGTAGGGCTGTCCACCCAGGGATCCCAGACAGCCTATCTGCCTTTCAGGCCATGATACCACAGCCAGTGGGCTCTCCTGGATCCTGTACAACTTGGCGAGGCACCCAGAATACCAGGAGCGCTGCCGGCAGGAGGTGCGGGAGCTTCTGAGGGACCATGAGTCTGAGGAGATTGAATGGTAAGTCAGGTGCAAGAATTCTTTTGGGCCCCTTTCCTGGCTTTTTTTCTCTAGAGAAGAGAAAAGATAGTGGAGGATAGGAAAGAAGAGCAGGTCCACATTTTCACGGGGACCTGAAAAATATACAAAGGCGTTGAGAGACAGAGGTGAGGAGGGAGGAGAGGAAATGAGGAAGTGGGAGACAGATAAAGTTGTGTGTACATGTACATGTGTGTGCACACATGTGCACTTGAGTTCCTGTGGTGGGGCTGTGACGAGTCAGGACAGCCGCAACTGAGGCCATCGATTGGAAGCGGCTTTGATTTTAACCCAAGGGTAATCGGGAGCCATGGGAAGTGTTTGAGCTAAGGAGAGGCAGGTCAGCTGTGTGTATCATAAAGGACCTTGTAGAATTCTTCAAGTTTCTCCTTACTCTTTCATTTTCAGATTGACCTAATGTATAAGTCTTTAGTCTTCCAGAAAATCTTTAACTTAGTTTATTGGAGTTTCTTAGAAACATCAGATGAGCTGTGTGTCTTGGGGAGACCCTTTAGTCCCTTTACTCGAGAAATTGAGGCAAAAGGATCCCTTGAAGCAGGAGTTGATAATAAGTTCGGGTAGCATAGCAAGACCCTGTTCATCTCAAAACACAAAAAACAAAAATGAAAAATTGGGTCTGTGCTTAAGAGGACCTAGTTCAGTTCCCAGCACCCATGTTGTGTCTCTCACAGCATGACCAAGGCAAGTCATGAGGACAGCATTTAATTGGGGCTGGCTTACAGGTTCAGAAGTTTAGTCCTTTATCATCCAGGCAGGCATGATGCAGGAGGAGCTGGGAGTTCTACATCTTCATCTGAAGGCTGCTAACAGAATACTAGCTTCCAGGCAGCTAGGATGAGGGTCTTAAAGCCCACACCCACAGTGACACATCTCCATCAGAGCCACATCTTCCAATAGTGCCACTCTCCAGGCCAAGCATATACAAACCATCACATTCCACTCCCTGGCCCTCATAGGCTTGTTCAAACATATGAGTCTATGGGGACCACACCTACACATAGCATAGTGAAAAATTCATTAAGTCCAACTTCAAAGGTGCCCATAGTCTATAGCAGTCTCAACAATGTTAAAAGTCCAAAGTTCAAAGTCTCTTCTGAGATTAATCCAATTATTTAACTGTAATCCCCAAAGCAAGACAGGAAACCAGCTGGGCAAACTCTAAACTCTGCATCTCTGTGTCTGATTTCAAGGAGGTCTTCAGATCTCCAACTCCTTTTGCATCTTTGTTGACAACAAATTTCTTTCTCTTGGACCAGTTCCACTCCCTGTTAACAGCTTTCCTCAGTAGACAGCTCATCTTGGGGTCTCCAAGGCAACTTAAATGTTACGGTTTTTTGTTTCAATGTCTGGGATCCATATATGATCTTCTGGGCTCCTCCAAAGGGCTGGTGTCACTTCTCCAGCTCTGCCCTCTGTGGTACTCTAAGCTCAGGTTGATACACTGCCACTGCTGCTGTTCTTGGTGATCATCCCATGGTACTGGCATCTCCAATATGGCAGAGTCTTCCAATGCAACTAGGCTTCACCAGTAGCCTCTCATAGGATCTCTTCATGGTTCCAAGTCTCAAATCCTTTATGTGACTCCTTCAGTCCTGGGCCATCAACTACAACTGAGACTGCACTTTCACCAATGGCCTTTCATGGCCTCACACTGTGCCAAGCCTCAGCTGTTTTTCATGACACCTTTCATGCCTTCAAAAATCAGTACCACTTGAATGATTCTTACACATTACTAAGTACAGGTGCAACACAAGGTACAACCTTGGTTGTCTCTGGAACAAAGCTTCTTTGTGCTCTCAGAAAACACTTCCCAGAAGATTTCACCTCAGTGATGCTGGTCTCTTCTTAATCACCACTAATTTCTTTGCTCCAGCTGACCAGCACCAGTTGTCCCAGTTCCTTTCCATTCTTGACTCTAAAGCCAGAGTCATGTCGCCGAAGTTGCCAGGGTCTGCTGCTTGCAGGAGCTGGAACGGTCCCTTTGTTCTATTACATTATCACTAGCTTCCTGTTTTCCAATTCCTTTTCTGCCTAAGCTTGGTTGTCCTGAATCTTGCTCTGTAGATTGACCTTGAACTCAGATATCTGCATGCCTGTCTCTTGGGATTAAAGGTGGGTACCACCTGGATTTAAATTTTTCTTCACCTAGAACTTGCTCTGTCCCAGGCTGGCCTTGAACTCTGTTTGGCTTTATCTCCTGGGATTAAAGGTGTGCACCACCTTGCCTGGTGGTCCCACTCCCTTCATCCATTATCTCCTAGAACATAGGATTCAACTCCATTCATTTCCTGCTATCCCTTTAATTTTTTAATTTTTAATATAAAAACATAACTTTGTGTTATATTTTCCCTTTCTCAGCTTGCTCTGCTTGTTTAAAATACTCTTCATGAGACTTAACCAGAAGACAAAATCTATGATGGCTCTCTGAGACTTCCTTTGTCAATGCAATTAATCTGAGTCTCTTCACCTTAGCCTCAGGGACTCTTCAGACAAGAGCAAAAAGTAGCCACATTCTTCACCAAGATACCACAAAACAGTCTCTAGGTCACACACTGAAATTCTCCACTGAAATTTCTTGGGCCAGGTCTGCACAGTTCATATCACTCAAAGCAACAAAGTTTTCCATAGTCTTACTAGGATGGCTCATTAAGCCCCACTTAGAATATTCCATGGCTTTCCAAATCCAAAGCCCCCAAGTCCACATTATTCCAAACAAAAGCATGGTCAGGCCTATCACAGCAATACCCCAAGTCCCTGGTACCAACTTCGGTCTTCGGTCTTACTGCTGTGAGCAGACACCATGAGCAAGGCAACTCTTATAAGGACAACATTTAATTGGGGCTAGCTCACAAGTTCAGAGGTTCAGTCCATTATCATTAAGGTGGGAACATGGCAGCATCCAGGCAGACAAGGTGCAGGAGGAGCTCAGAGTGCTACATCTTCATCTGAAGGCTGCTAGCAGAAGACTGACTTCCAGGCAGCTTTAAGGGTCTTAAGCCCACATCCACAGTAACACACCTACTCCAACAGGGCTACACCTTCTAAAAGTGCCACTTCCTGGGTCAAGCATGTGCAAACCATCACAGAGGGATACATAAACAAAGAAACAAAAGTTAGCAACCAGGCAGCCTTTCAGAAGATGTGGTGATGGGCCACGGGGGGGTGAGTGGTGTGCTCTGGAGTGCAGATTTTCAGCTGCAGATTTAGCAGCATCAGGTCCTGAAATTTTAAATAATCACAACACACCAAAAGAAGACAAATTAAAGATTTTAACTGCACCATTGGCTCTTAATTAGTTGTTAGTGTTTTTCCCATGGATTCTGCCTGGGGTTGTGGCTTGGTGGTAGACCACTCACATAGAATGTGCAAGGCCCTGGGCTAGATCCTCAGTACCACAAAACCAAAACTAAACAAACTGTGGAGGTTTGAATATGTTTGGCTCAGGGACTGGCACTCTAGTGTGTTGCTGTGGGCATGGGCTTTTAAGACCCTTGTCCCAGCTTCCTGGAAGCCGATCTCCTACTAGCTGCCTTCAGAACAAGGGGTAGAACCCTCAGCTCCTCCAGCACCATAGTGTCTGGATGCTGCCATGCTTCCTGCCGTGATAATAACAGACTGAACCTATGAACCTGTAAGCCAGCCTCAGTGAAATGTCCTTTAAGAGTTGCCTTGGTAATGGTGTCTCTTCACAGCAGTAAACCCTAAGTAAGACACAAACTAAAACCAAAACAAGCACCTGCAATGCCTCTCTCTGCTGAAAGGACACACTCACCCTGCACCCCAGGCTGCACCCAGCCTTCCTCCCCACCTTGGCTAACTGCATTTCTAGCGTCTCCAGTGCAACGACGACAAAGCGAAGCTGTAGAGCCACTTATCTTCTTTCTACTGCTTTGTCGTTTGGTTTCTCTCTTTTTTGCCATAACAAATAATTTTTATGTAACTTGTTAAATTAAAATTTATTTTTATTTTAAAATCACATATGTGTATGTGTGTGAGTATTAACATGTGAGTGCAGTGTCTGCAGAGGCTGGAAAAGTGTGTCAAAGCCTGTAGAGTTGGAGTGTATGGGGCAGTTGTGAGCTGCCTGTAGTGCTGAGACTTGAACTCAGGTCCTCTTAAGCACTAAGCCAACTGTCCTGCCTGTTTGTTAACTTTTGTGTTCTTGGCATTACACTTTTGTTCTTTTAGAAAAAGATTTTTTTCTGGCTAACCTTTCTTTGGTACTCTTAATTATCTAATTTAAAAAGCTTTTGGTTAATTAATAAGTTAATCATTAAGAATGACACAATTAAACTATTTAGTCATAAGCTAACCAACAGTTAATTAATAATGAACGCCTTTTGAGACAGTGTCATTGTGTGCCAAAGGCTGGACTGGAACGCATAATCCTCATGTCTCAGTCTTTCCTTTGTTGGAATTCTGCTTTTTAATTGCATATACTAATTAGTTAATTAATCTCTCTTGGAGACTGAACTTGCCTTCAGACTTACTGGCAGCTGCTTTTCCTCTCTGAGCCATCTAGTCCGCCGTGTTTTCCAGTTCTCAAGTACTTCATTCATCTTAGCACTTAGTACAGGAAAAGGGTTCACTGGGTCTCAGGGGAGTTGAAGTTCTCTGAAGTCCTCTCATTTTTGATCTGGCTAACTATTAGTTGGTTTTTTCCCTCAGGGACGACCTGGCCCAGCTGCCATTCCTCACCATGTGCATCAAGGAGAGCCTGCGGCTGCATCCTCCAGTCACTGCCGTCTCCCGCTGCTGCACCCAGGACGTTCTGCTCCCAGATGGCCGGGTCATTCCCAAAGGTGCCCGCAGCATCAGGGAGGAGCGTTCTGGGCAGACAGTGGACCCAGGTTGCAGTGTCTTCATAGCTCCGTTTCCCCTGCAGGTGTCATCTGCCGAATAAGTATTTTTGGGACACATCACAATCCAGCTGTGTGGCCAGATCCAGAGGTGCTGTCCTTCTTAATTTTTCAATGTTGTGGGCTGGGGTTCTCAACAGGATGGTCTTTCTGTTTGTTGGATAAGGTCTGATGTAGCTCAGGCTGGCTTCAGCTTGACCTTCTGATCCTCAGTGTTGAGATGACAGGTGTGCAGAACCACACCTGGTTTATGGGATCCAGGGTTTGTGCTTGCTAGGTAACTGCTCTTTCAACTCAGCTACCTCCCCAGCCCGTCATGGGTTTTATGAAGTAGGGTGTCAAGTATCCCAAGCTAACCTGGAAGCCCTTATACAGGATTTTACCCTGAGTCCTTGATCCTCCTGCTGGATGGCAGGTTTGCAGCCATCAGTTTTATGCTGATACTGGGATGGAATTCAGCGTTTCCAACTACTCCTCACTACATCCCAGGAGGTATATATGTCAACTCTGACCTTCCACTCTCGTCGGGCTACACTGGTGATTGATCCTCATCCGCCATGGTTCTATGTCTCCTGCAGGTCTATGACCCTTTCCGCTTTGATGCAGAAAATGTCAAGGGCAGGTCGTCCCTGGCTTTTATTCCCTTCTCGGCTGGGCCAAGGTAAGGCCAGGACTGAGGGGGGAAGGGTCTGGGGCTGACAGTGGGGACAGGGGTTGTTGGGGTATTTGGAGGTTAGTGTCTCCTTCCTGCTATAGAAATTGTGCAAAGGTTTGGGGAACCAGGGAGGAGAAGGTAAAGAGAATTTGTGCTCAGAATCCAGCCCTAGGTTGTTGTTACTGATCTAGGCTAGGCTCTGAGGATGTCGACGCCCATGCATGGTCCCGGATACCTCGAGTCTCAGTCCAGGTTCTAGCGCTGTGTTGGTCCGGGTTAGGGTCTAGGGCACAGTCAGAGTCCCCACCCCGCCCTGATGCAGGAACTGCATAGGACAGACTTTCGCCATGAGTGAGATGAAGGTGGCGTTGGCGCTGACTCTGCTACGCTTCCGCGTTCTGCCGGATGACGAGGAGCCGCGCAGGAAGCCAGAGCTGATCCTGCGCGCGGAGGGCGGGCTGTGGCTGCGGGTGGAGCCGCTCAGCGCAGGATCTTAGTGACCCCACAGCTGGCCTGGGACCGCCCCATCCACCTACTCACCTACGCATTTCCAGGAATAAAAAAATCTCTTGTCACCTTGTCTGAACTTCACCAAACATCCAGCTTACATGCCTCATGTGAGCCACAGGGAGCTATGGAAGGTGTTTGAGCCGTAGAGGTATTTAAGGGACTTGATGATTAACATTGTCACCTAAAAGACAAGGCACAACCGTGAGGGATTATCTGGATAAATCAACTGAAGTGGAATGATCCATCCTGATCCTAACTGGCAGTGGCGCCATTACTGGGTTTGGGTTCTGGGTTGTATTATTTAAAAAAAAAAAAAAAGTGTGGCCCAGATTAGAGGTGGCTCTTCCCACCTCAAATGATCTAATCAAGAAAAATCCCCTAGAGGTGTGCCAAACATCTTGGGCTTTAGTTAATTACAGATGTAGTCAAATTGAAAACCAAGAATGGCCACCACAGCCAGACTATCTACTCCTTCCCAAACATTTCCACCGGTGTGGGACCAAGCACCTGAACACATGAGCCCTTGGAGTCATCCTCATCCAAATCAACACAGTCCCTTACCTTTTGAGGGTATGTCATTATAGCAACTGGGCAGGTATATTAGTCAGGGTTCTCTAGAGTCACAGAACTTGTGGAATGTCTCTGTATGTTAAGGGGATTTATTGGAATGGCGCACAGTCTGTAGTCCTGAGAAGCCAAATCTTTTAAGTTCAGATTCCATTTTAGAGAACCTGACCTAAGTATGAACTCAGGTGAACTAACAGGCTGGTACCTAGCATTAGTTTCCAAGTTGCCCCCAACAAAACCCAAGCCTATTTCCAGTCTCTAGGCTAGTCCCCAGTAAGACCAGCATCTCCAGGTCACACACCCAACAAACATACATGTATGAAATGATCAGAAATAAAGGAAACATTTAAGAAGTGTATGTCACCCCGCCATCAGGGAAAGAGAGACACGCTGGAAGAATGAGATCTGCCTGGTTCTACCAGTGACAATGACAGGAGCTGCTCTGGTGACCTCTCCACAGCTTCTAACACTGAGCATTAGAGTGTGCCCAAAGATGTCTAGATATCCAGTACTTCCCTGTGGATGGACATATTCTCTTTTGCTTATAATTTGTCTTAAATTAACTGTGTGAGTGTGAGAGTGTGTGTGTGTGTGTGAGTGTGTGCATGTGTGTGTGTGTATGTGTGAGTGGGTGTATGTATATGTCTGTGTGTGTTTATGTATGTGTGTATATGAATGTGTGTGTATGTGTATATATGTATGTGTGTGCATGTGTGTGTGTATGTATGTGTGTGTATGTGTTTATGTGTGTATGTGTGTATGTATATGTGTGTATGTATGTATGTGTGTGCATATGTGTGTGTGTGTGCATGTGTGGAGGTTAGAGGGCAACTTGCTGAATCCAGTTCTTTTCTTTCATTCTGAGTTCAGATATTGAACTCTCTTGGCAGCAGGTACCTTTATCAGTGAGCCATCTTGCTTGTTCCCAAATAAAGTTGTCTCCTTTTTGGGTTCTACCTCTTGTCTTAAGGGAGGTTTTTTTTTTTTTTTTTTTTTTTTTTTTTTCCTGAAATTGTTTTTCTCATCTGAAAAATGGGTAGGGTGTCTTAGAGCCTTCATGAAGTGCCTTCTCCTGGTGTAGGAGGCCATAGCCCAGGTCAGGAAGTGGGGACAAAGACCTTTGGGCTGTTCTGAAAGCTTCAAAAATACGCTGCTTATGTCTTACCTGTCTTAAAATGGTGCTGGAGGACTTGATCCAGCTGAGGAACAAGGCACTCCCTATGGGCCAAATATTCAAACACGTGATTCTATGGAGACCAAACCTACTCAAACCACCCAGAGGGGAGGACGCTTCCAACCACATCCTCTCTTCTCTCCACTGCCCCTTTCTCTCTGGGTGTCCCAGAAATGACAGATATCCAACATGACCCAGGCTTCATTCCCACACTCCCTGCAAAAACCACACCACAAAATAGACCTTGAATTTATTGGGGGGGGGGGGAGGGATGCAAAAGGCTGCTTCCAAGTGAGGATGGGATAGAGGGGGTGCTGGGGACCTGAAACCAGGGCCACTAAACGTTGAATGACTCCCTTGGGAAAGTCAAATTTCAAAGCAACATTCATGAGCAAACAGCTCCACAGTGGTCATGTTGGACCCAGAGACACACATCTGAGGCACCACTATAGCTAAGTGAGAGCGTTTCCCCATGTGGATGCCGGTGGGGCTGGAGGGAGCCCAGCACCTGTGTCAGGTGGCATGCAGGGGTCCAATGCTCTCTCCTGGCACGTGAACACATGCACACACACCCTCCCCCATCATAACCAACATAACGAGCATACGAAACAATACTATTTTAGAATGACTGAGTAAACTTTGTGCTGAAAAGTGCAATTTATGTTAGAAAACAAACAGGAAATATATTAAAATGATAAAGTACAGCCATAACGAGCCAGTGACAAAATCTGGTGTAACTGCAGGCTTTCCCAGCTGTGCCTAAGTTCCCGAAATGACTGTGATGAGTCATTACCTAGGCTATGAGCTTGGGCTTCTAGCTTGTAGCTGAATTAACCCTTTATTGCATTCTAAGCCATGCCACCTGGCTAGTTGTCCCGCCTCAGTTCATGTGACTATCTCCATCATCTCCTCCTGCGCCTGACTCTATCCCAGAATCCACTCTCCCTGCCAGAACTCCCACCTATATTTGCCTAAGCTAATAACAGGCCAACAGGTGATGCTTCCATACAGTACAGAAGAGTCTCTACAAACTAGACAAATTTACTGGTCCATTAGCCACAAAAGTACTTAAACATGATTTTATTTAAAAATGAAAACTAAGGGTCTGGAGAGATGGCTCAGCGGCTAAGAGAACTGACTGCTCTTCCAGAGGTACTGAGTTCAATTCCCAGCAACCACATGGTGGTTCACAACCATCTGTAATAGAATCTGATGCCCTCTTCTGGTGTGTCTGAAGACAGCTACAGTGTACACACATATAAATAAAATAAAAATAAATCTTTAAAAAAAATTAAATATATGCAAACTTGGACTGCATTTTTATCTTGTTATATACACACTGCCATGGCATGTGTTGAGGTCAGAAGGCAGCTTATAGGAGACAGTTCTTTTTACCTTTTCAAGGACTTGAACTCAAGTCGTCAGGGTAGGCAGCAAGCACCTTAACCACCCAGCCACCCTGCCAGCCCTTGAAATGCATTTCATTTTACTTGTAGGATCGAACTTTGTTAAGATGCACAAATGAAATTTTGTTGTCAAGGAAAAGACACATTAAATACGCACATAGTCTGGAAATCTTGGCAGACAGCTATGGTCCCACTTAGACTGGAGACTGAAACTAGAACCAGGTAGTTTCAGATGAACATGGGTATTTCAGCATGACTCACTCTGCTCCCAATAAAGATATTAAAACCACCCAGAAACAACTGCTTAAAACCCACAAAGGGGGACGAAAGATATCGGAGCTGAGGACAGAGAATGTGCCTGCCACAGACCACCCCAGCTGGGTATGGGGTTCCTTGGAATGTGGGTCCTCGAAAACTAGGTAGATAAGGATTCAGAGGTGACAAACAGAAAGAGGCAGTTTGAGAATGAGTGTATTTTGCAGCTTTCACACAGGTGTTTTTATGCAAGAGAAACAGGTATTACAATTCTAAAAGATGTGTCCATTGAAGCAGCTACAAAGAATTATAATCACCTGGCACAAGAAAATACAAAATCATTCAGGTATTACATTTCCTAAACAGTGAGCTCAAACAATCAATTATGAATGGAACAGATAACATCATTGTCACTAAACAGAACAAAGGATATAAAATCACTTACAGTTAATGGCAAACTTCCAGGAGCAGGCTGAAAAGGTCTTCAGGGCACTTGGTTATGACCCAGGTCCTGATCAAGTTAATAAATTTTTATGGGTAATCTAACATCTAGCTTCTCTTATTCAAAATCCTCAAAGTTCCATTTAAAACTGAACTTAAACAATGCTTTCTATACCAAAATGTCAGAGCCAACCTCATCTACACATGCACAGCCATACAAGTTCATATATTGTTGGGAGGGTTTTCACCAAAGTATTATTTGTAATTAATTATGTAAATGATTATGAAGCAAAGTGTTGAATCTCTCAGAGGTCATAACCAGTGACTCCATCTCAAGGAGTGGCTTCTAATCCAATTTTCTCACTTAAATACTCAGCCCCGGCTATCAGGAACATCTCGTAAATATAGAGAAGGAACAGAAGATAACGCAGACAGACTGCCATGAGAACTATGGCTCAATCTTTTTCTCTGGCTAGAGTTCCACAACCGCTTCCAGGAGACCCTCTCCCTTTGGAGTCTAAGGCCTCAGTCTGTGGATCTTGTCACACAGAATCTACTGGGGTTGGTGTGGCAGGTGCTGCCTTCTGGACAGAGCGCAGCTGTTTCATTCTTTAACACGTAGCTTTGGCTACGTGCATCAGATAATGGGTTACAAACAGGTGGGGGATGGGGTGGGGAATGAACATGAAGGTGGGAGGGGGACAGGGATGACTTGGGGTACATATAATTGAGAGAATGCACTTTTGAAATTGTAAAACAAAACTAAACCCTAAAATAGCAACAGAACTAGTGACTAAGAATCAGAAATCCACAGTATACTGACACATTAGCAGTGAGCTACTGAGAGAAACCACAGGACACCATCATGTTTCCCACGGTGGCTTCTAGGGGATCAGCAGGTTTTATACTTCTTAGACTCATGAGATTTGGCAACTTATTGCATGGGTTGGAAAACATTCGTTAACTTGGTAAGAGTCCAACGATGTCCTCCACTAACAGTTTGGATCTGTGGTGGTTTTGCACACACAATAAGGCTGCACGTTACTAAAGTCTTTCCCACACTGCCAAAACTCAAGGAAAAGTGAGAGCCACACATAGATTTCTCTCTCTCTTCACCATGTCTTCCCATGTGGGCTAGCAAGGCTGGTCAGAAAGCTTTCCCAAGTTCTCTATGGGGAAGTCATCTTCAGTAAGTCCTCAGAGCTGGGATGCTTCCCGAAGCTTCTGGCACACCAAGAGGAGGCATGTGCTGACATTGGCGCACATACTGTGCTCACAGGCTTGGTTTCCACTGATTTTTTTTAATGAGAAGCTCTTCTATATATCTAAGCATCTAAGTTATATTTAAAACTATTCCTCTCCACACTGTGTGTAGCCACGTGTCTCTGAAGACTTTTGGAATATGAGAACACCTTACCACACTCCTTACACTCATAGGACTGCCGTTTGTGTGTTCTCATGTGATTCTGAATGTAACTGGAACAACTGAAGGTTTTCCCACATTCCTTACATTCATAAGGCTTCTCGCCAGTGTGAGTGGTCTCATGGTTGCGTAAAGAAGAAATGTATTTAAAGGCTTTCCCACACTGTTTACATTCATAAAGTTTTTCTTCACTGTGGCTTTTTTTGTGGTTTCGAAGGGAATAGATATAGGGGTACGCTTTCCCACACACCTCACACTTGTAAGGCCAGGCTCCACTGTGGGTCCCTAGATGTCTTCTCGCACAGTGGCCAGAAGTGAACGTCTTCCCGCACTGCACACATTCATAAGGCTTCTCTCCAGTATGGATTCGCTTATGTGCTTGAACGTGGCTGGAATGTCTGAAGGTCTTCCCACATTCCTTACATTCATAAGGTTTCTCCCCAGTATGAGTCCTTTTATGCAGCTGAAAAGAACAGTAACTCATGAAGGCTTTCCCGCAGTGTTTACATTCATAAAGTTTTTCTGTTGTGTGAAGCCTCTTATGCATGTCTAGGGAACTGGAAGTCCAGAACGTTCTTCCACATTCCTTACATTCAGGTATCTCTCCAGAATGAATTGTTTTATGTTCCCTAAGGGCAACAGCATTAGGGAATGTTTCTCTGCACACCTTGCATTTATGCCTGTCTGAATTGTGAGTTAGCATATGCCTTTCAACACAGTGGCGGTAACTGAAGGCTTTCTCACAATACTTACATTTATATGGATTCTCTCCAGTGTGGGTCTTTTTATGTTTTTTAAGGGAGCTAAGGCACGTAAAGGCTTTATCACATATTTTACATACATAGTATTTCTTTACATATTTCTGATAGTCACATGGTCTGTATTTAGAGTTGGATGCAGTGTGATTCTTCAGGGGTGACTCAGTAATGGTGTGACATTCAGGAAGCTTTGGCTGGGCAACTGCTCCTCCACATGGGCCACTGTTTGTAAGTTCACGGTTTCTCTTTACCACTTGGACTCTGTAAAAATTGAGAAATACAACTGTAAGTTTGCTTATCAATGATTTTGTACTTGTGAGTAGATATTAGATTTACACTGGGACCATTCACAAGGCAATGTAGGTGTTTATGCTCTGAAGGGTGGGCAGACGAGGAAGCCTGGAGGGAATATGTGAGGGGAGAGTAACATCCTGAGGGAAATGCAGGCACTGACACGGCATGGCCTTGTGTGACTGGTGAGGACAGCAAAGCCTAGCGCTGGCCGTCTGTACAGGTGCCTGCACACCACAAGTGCTCAGGTTCCAGCTGTTGCACAGATGGTGCCTCTCCAGAGTGCACTCGCCCACCCCCTCCAGCCTTCCTTTACACGTTTATCCTTGCCTCACGGCCTGCAGCCCAGCCAGGGTTCCTGGTCAAGCCACGCATGCAGGGCATTTAAGGGTCGGAAAGACGCTGGACCACAGCTACTATTATTGCTTTTTAAGATCTAGTGTTATTTATATATTATTTTAATGACATGCATGCAGTAGTTTGAGTGAGAATGGGCTCCAAGGCTCATGTATTTGAATGACTGGTCACTACTGGTACATTGCTTAGGAAGGATTAGGTGTGGTTTTGTTGGAAGTGTGTTACTTCGGGTGGGGTAGGGGCTTTGAAGTCTCCTCTATGCTATGTACCTACGGATCCGATGTAAGCTTTCAGCTACTGCTTTCTGCACCATGCCTGTCTGATGGCTGCCAAGCTCCCCTCAGTGAGGTTATGGACTCACCCTGTAAAACCAAAGCAAGCCCTCAAGTAAATGTTTTTTTTTTCCCTTCCTTTTCAAAAAATCAGCTGCTTTGATCATGGCATCTTCACAGCCATAGAGTGTAACTAAGGCAGCAGTTGGCACCAGGGACTGGGCATCACTGTGACAGGCCTGACTGCTGCCTTTGGGACTCTGGAATAGGAAAGTGGTTGAATGCTCTAAGTGGGACTTATGGCCATCCTAGTAGGAGGCTGGAAGACAGCTGAAAGAAAGTGGACTATGGAGGCCCAGCTCAAGAGGCTTTAGACAAAATAGAGACTAAGCCAGAGGCCATTTTGGTGGTATTTTGGCAAATCTGAAAAGTCAGTGTATGTGTGTCTGTACATGTGAATGCACATGCAACAAAGGCCACAAGAGGGTGCTGTGTCGTGAGCTGCCGGATCCCAAGGGGACCAAACTTGGGTACTCTTTAAAAGCAGCAAGTACCAATGAGCTACCTTTAGCTATCATAGCTAGTATTGAAGCACTATTTATCTGAATTATCTTAAGAGATCTTGTTTTATACTTAAAGGCTTCAAGGATCAAAATTAGGTTGCCAGATTTGCATGGTATCCTGGCCCCAGCTGGAATGTCTTAATATTGTTCCTACATAAAGTAATCTTCAGACCCCAAATATCTATCTACAGCACACAGATATTCAGTTTCAGAGCTAATAAGTAGTCTGAATTGACGCTGTTTTAAATATTTTCCCAATAATTCTCGAGGGACACAGCTACTTCTTTGTGGGTATTCATTACCTCAGATTTCTCTCTAGACTTCTGAAATAAGCTTCCAAATCCCAGCATTCCCAGTTTATGCCTAAAATACAGATATAGAACAATTAAGATAAAATTAATGGACACGTATAACAAGCTCATAGACTAGCTCAGTGCAATCGCTGATGTTCCGAGGCCGACTCTGACTGTGGTGCATCCACCTTCATTCCAAATCAGCGCCCTGCTCACTTAGTGAGCGAAGCCAGGGATCAGGCTCACCTACAGAAGTCAGGTTCCTGCAGGTCTCCAGCATCACGTCTCCACAGAGAGTCTTCTGGGAAGGATCCAGCAGAGCCCACTCTTCTTGGGTGAAGCGCACAGCCACGTCCTCAAAGCTCACTGAGGCCTGAAACATCCCATACATCACTGCGGGTAAGGAGACTGGCAGCACCTGGTACTTTTCTCCCCTGATATCAGCCTTAGAGATAACGCTGACTTCAACCAGTTCCAGAGCCTGGTACTCAGACGTACTGTCTGCACTGTCTCCCATACTGCAACTGTGATTTTAAGCAACAAATTGGGTTCTAGTTTGATTTCTGTGGCTGTGATAACAACTGTGACCAAAAGCAACTTAGGAAAGATTGAACAATGAACGGGCAGTGGCTCAGTCCCTGGAAGCCACATGGTAGGAGAGAAATGACTCCCGTAAATTGTTCTCTGACCTCCACACAAATGGCATGGCACAACTCCCCCAGACAGATGCTCTTATTAATAAATAAGAATGCATTAGATGCTACACAACCAATATGAGATTAAGTTGCAAATATTGCCACCATGGAAAATTATACATGTGAATTAATATATGTTAATTATTTTACAGTTTATACATATTCCCAAGTATGCTTTAACTTATAAGTATATTCAAATGTCAGTTCAATGTTATACAAACAGCCTCCATCTCTTCGCCTATCACTTGATCTCAGAATTATAATGTAATTACTTTAAGATTAAATGGGGCAGAAGGGGTGGCTCTTGAGTAAGAAGTTCAGTTCCCGGCATCCACTTCAGGCAGTTTACAAACACCATAACTCCAGCTCAGGGCATCCAGTGCCCTCTTCTGCCTTCCCAGGGCACTTGTACACACATGGTACACACAGACACATAAAACCAATCATTTCACAGGTGACCAGCTCCATCATGATCTTGCAGCTGTGACTGTCCTACCATGAAATGGACATTGGAACTGAGCTGAAATGAAAAAATCTGGAGATATGTGCTTCCAGCACTGACTGAAAGGAGCAGGGGCTACCTGATTACTGCAGACGAAGTATGCAGAAGCTTGAGAGAAACTACAAGAGATGAAACAACGCCATTGCACCAAACCCTTAGGTCTGTTTCTAAACAGGGTTAGCTCAACAACACAGGTGAGTGATGGTAACAGTGGGTGGGGGTGGCTCTGCTCCTGAGAGCACCTGCTGTTTCACACCTCTTCTGATTCCACCTCCACAGTATCTAGCACCCTCCTCCCAAAATTAAAATAAAAATCTTTTAAAAAAAGACCAGGAGAAATAGAATTCAAGAAAACAACAAAAGGAAAATCCTGTTCCTTGAAAAGATGGGTGAGATTAATAAAATTCAACTAGTCAAACTAAAAAAGGAGAGAAGGCTCAGCAGGTAAAGGTGCTTGCAGCCAAGCTTGATGATCTGAGTTCAATTCCTGGGACCCACAGTGGAAAGTAAAAACTGATTTCTAAGTGTCCTCTGACCTCCTTATGCACACACACAAATAAGATAATCTAGAAATAACCAATATCCACGAGAAAAGACATTCCAGTGAACATGATCTTGTTGAAATTAAAGGGACCACAAAAGAATATTATGAACAATTCCAGGCATACATATTTAATAACTTGACTGTAATTAACCAGTTCTCAGAAAAAAACAATATACTAAAATTGAGATTAGTAGAGGTTATTGATAGGATGAATGAAGGTTCAAGGCCAGCCCAGGTTGTAAGAGGTGCCTGTTGGCTTCAGTCCACATTCTTCCCACCAAAGATCCAACCAATAAAACCAAAATCTTACATCATAACATGAAATAATTTTGGAGGTAAGCTTTCAGTATGTAATGCAAACAGTCCTAGAACTTACTCTGTAGCCCAGGCTGGCCTTAAATCCTACCTCATGCTTCTGAATGCTGGGGCTGCAGGCCTGTTCTGTACGGCTTGACAGGAATAATAAATTCTCACCTGCTTGACTAAAACAGAATCTCTACAGAGGAAATCTACCCAGGAAAGCAGCCGATGTCACTATCAGAGTCCATACTCTGAAGATTAGATGTATTTCTTGTCTGGCCCGGGTGGTACCTGGAATTCCGTTGAAAGGGTCATGAGAGTAGGCCAGGAGACGGGTGTTATTACAGATGGCCCTGAGACCTGGTGAGATGGCTCAGCAGGTAAAAGCTGCTTGCCACTGTCATTCCCCTCCAGCCCTGCAGACAACAAGTTAAGGGTATATGTGGGTGAAGAGAGATAGCACAGCAGTTAAGAGCACTAGTTCTTTTTAGGCAACCTGGGTTCCGTTCCCAGGACCCATGTGGTAGCTCACAACTCCTTGTAACTTCAGGGGATCCATTGCTCTTTTGACCTCTGTGGGAATCAGGCACGCAACTAGTGTACATGCATGCATACAAACCAAACACATAAAACAGAGATAACTCTTAGAGAGAGAAAAGAAGAAAATAAAGGAAGAAGGGGGGGGGGGGACATGGGCTGGAGCTATGCTCAGCAGTCAACATTCAGACTGCTCTCGCAAAGGACCTAGGTTTGGTTTCTGGCACCCACATGGCAGCTCACAACTATCTGTAAGTCCAATTCCAGGGGATCTGATGTGCCATTCTGGTCTTGGAAGATTCCGGCATGTGCATGATGCCCACACAGACATGCAGGCACACATTCATACACATGAGGTAGCTAGAAGATGGGAGCTCTTACGGAGGACCCCAGTCAGTTCTCAGCACTCACAGCAGCTTCACACTGCCCGTCATTCTAGGGGCTCCAACACTCTCTTCTAGACTGTGGGCACTGGATATACCCACATATACTTGCCATTAAAATTTTTCAGGGGGCTGGAGGGATGGCTCAGTGGTTAGAAGCACTTGCTGCTCTTGCAGAGGGTTCAGGTTCGCAGCTACATGTTGGCTCACAACTGTTGAGGCCTGTTCGTTTTAACATAACTGTGGCCATTTTGCATTTAGCCTCCATTTTGCTCATAAGGAGAAATTAAATTCAGGTTCTTAGACTCCACTTCCCAGAAATAATTATCCATAGCTTACACTGAAAATTCCTAAAAGGCCGTAACACTGTGGTGGTATTGCTTATGCTCTGTTAACTCTATGCTCTGAAACTGCCCTGTTCACTCGTCCACAACCTCTTACCTCACTTAGGACCAATCAGCTTAAAGGCTAGCTGATAATACTTTGTCTAGTTAGCCAAATGCAGTGCTGCCTCCACCCTTGCCCTCTGAATCTTTGCCTTCCTTAAGAACAGACTGGTACTACAGTTAGGCTCTGGGGTCCTTTTCTGTGGTCCTACATCCCAGTGTATGTTCAATAAACCAGTCTTGCTTCACTAAGATCAGTGTGCGCATGGTTTGTATGCCAATTCCTGAACCTCAACAACAAACATCAAAAACTCCAACTCCAGGGGACCCAATATCCTCTTGTGGCCTGTTGGTACCGGTGTGCACGCATGTACACAAGCACATCGGGTATGTGTGTAGCTGACTCACTTCAGAGCAGGTTTCCCTTCCTACACATCTTCCAAGGAAGGCCACAACTTCTACTCATTATTTTATTTTTTTACTTATTTAGTGTTGTTGTTTTGAGACAGGGTTTCTCTGTGTAGCCTTGGTTATCCTCAAACTTAGAGATGCAGGGATATATATATCCTTCAATGTGATCCACAAACTCAAAGATTAAAATCACATGATCATTTCATTAGATGCTGAAAAGCCTTGGACAAAATACAACACTCCTTCATGTTTAAATCTTGGTGAGATCAGGAATTCATTGCGCATACCTAAACATAATAAAAGCAATATACAGCAAACCAACAGCCAACATCAAATTAAATGGAGAGAAACTTGAAGCAGTCCCATTAAAATCAGAGACTAGGATGCCCACTGTCTCCCTAACTATTCAATATAGTGCTTGAAATTCTAGCCAGAGCAATTAGACAACAAAAGGAGATCAAGGGGATACAAATTGAAAAGGAAGAAATCAAGGTATCACTATTTGTGGATGATATGACAGTATACATAAGTAACTACCAAAATTCTCCCAGAGAACTTCTACACTAATAACTAACTTCAGCAAAGTGGCTGGATATAAAATTTACTCTAAGTAGCTTTCCTTTCTACAAATGATACATGGGCTGGGAAAGAAATTAGGGAGACAACACCCTTCACAATAGCCACAAATAATATAAAATATCTTGGTGTAATTCTAACCAAGCAAGTGTAATGCCTGTAGGACAAAAACTTCAAGTCCCTGAAGAAAGAAATTGAAGAAGACATCAGAAGGTGGAAAGATCTCCCATGCTCATTGATTGGTAGGGTTAACATAGTAAAAATGGCCATTTTACCAAAAGCAATCTATAGATTTAATGCAATGCCCATCAAACTCCAATACAATTCTTCAGACATGAAAAGAGCAATTCTCAACTTCGTTTGGAAAAACAAAAAACCCAGGATAGGCAATATAATTCTCAACAATAAAAACTTCTGGAGTAATCACCATCCCTGACCTCAAGCTCTACAACAAAGCAATAGTGAGTGATAAAAAACAGTATGGTACTGGTACAGAGACAGGCAGGTCAATCAATGGAATAGAACTGAAGGTACAGAAACAAACCCACACACCTATGGTCACCTGATCTTTGACAAAGAAGCCAAAACCAAAAAAAAGAAAGCATTTTCAACAAATGGTGTTGATCTAACTGGAGGTGAGCATATAGAAGAAAGCAAATTGATCCATATTCATGCACAAAGCTCAAGCCCAACTGAATCAAGCTTATCTAATAGAAGCTGCATCTAATAGAGGGAAATAGTCTTGAACACTAGCACAGGGGGAAATTTCCTAAACTGCACACCAATGCTCAGACTCTAAGAACAACAATTTACAAATGGGATTCCATGAGTCTAAAAAGCTTCTGTAAGGCAAAGGACACTAAATATAGGACAAACCAGCAACCTACAGATTGGGGGAAAAAAATCTGCACTAACCTTACATCTGATAGAGGGCTAATATTCAAAATATATAAAGAACTCAAGTTAGACTATAAAGACAAACAAACAAACCCAAATAACCCAGTTAAAAAATGGGGTACAAAGCTAAACAGAATTCTCAACAGAGGAATCTCAAATGGCTGAGAAGCACTTAAAGAAATGCTCAACATCCTTAGTCATCAGGGAAATGCAAATCAAAGTGACCCTGAGATTCCACCTGACACCAGTTAGAATGGCTAAGATCAAAAACTCAGGTGACAGCGCCTGTTGGAGAGAATTTGGAAAAAGAGGAACACTGTTCCATTGCTGGTGGGATTGCAAACAGGTACAACCACTCTGGAAATCAATTTGGAGGTTCCTCAGAAAATTGGAAATAGTTCTATCTGAAGACTTAGTTATACAACTCCTGGGCATATGTTAATCTTATAGAGATTTGATGCCCCCAGGGAAGGGAGAAGCTCTGGTGTGTGTGTGTGTGTGACCCTCTCAGAGGCAAAGGGAAGGGGGAGGGAGTGAAGAACTCTGGGAAGGGGGCAACATTTGGAATGTAAATAAATACAATAATTTAATAAAAAGATTTTAAAAATCCTTAAAAATGAGTTCTGAGACCTTTAGCCCACCCCCAGGTTGAGGCCCTTCTTTACAGCTACCCTTAAGATCAGGGAATGAGGTGACTGGGGCTCACCAGCTTTCAGTCTAGCAGAGAAAGGGTGAGCCTCAGATACTGCCTTTTGGCCAGTGCTGGGCACCTGGGGGTTTAAGGAGGTCTGGAATTATCTAGGGTTCAGGTAACTCCTGAGAACTAAAGTTCTCAAGAGGAAGTGGAGAGGGAGAAAAGGAAGAAAGGAGGGAGAAGAAACAGAGATAGAGAGGGATATATATATATCTATATATATAGAGAGAGAGGGGGGGTGGTGGTGGGAGAGAACAGGGACCTATGTTAAGGATTCTGAGGCCTAAGTGACTGCTTATCTTGAAGGTCCTGGAGAGGAGTGACCACACCTTTATTGGTGGCACCTGGAAGTCAGAGGAAGGAGGATCTCTGAAGTCCCAGGCCGGAGTTCCAGGGCCACACAGTGAGACTGGAGAGATAACTCAGCACGTTGCTTTTCTAGAAGACCTAGGTTCAGTTCCCATGCACCCATATGTGTCCACTCAAAAGATTATGGAGAGTTTAAATTATTGAAAGCTTATTTTTGGCTCCTTGAAATTATTAAAATTCTTGTAAATCTTCTAGTCAACTATGAGCTTCCAGCAAACCCAGAATATCTGAGAATGTTACACACAACACATACAACATCAGAAACCTCCAGCATTGAGTTCCCTTTGGCCCCCACTGATACCTTTGATAAACACCTCCCCCTCCCCTTTTTTAAGGCATTTTCAAGGTGGGTTCCTCTGTGTAGCCCTGGCTGTTCTGGAACTTACTCTGCAGACAGGCTGGCTCCGAACTCAGAGATCTGAGTTGTCTCCTGAATGTTAGGATTAAAGGTCTCCAGCACTCATGTAACCATTACCACAGTGGGACATAGAGGGGTGTTTGGGGACCCCAGTCATGGCCACTCAATAAACTATGCCTGTACTCCTTTTTGAGGCAAGTTCGAGTTGTGTTTTTTGTACCAACATGCCTTGTTGTAGGGAGCCATGCCTGAGAACCATGCTTAAGAACCATGCACAGCAGCCACCTTAGAACTGGTCAATGCTGTACGAGGAGTTGTACCTACACCCCACCCATGAGAGCCTGAACTTTCCAAGAAACACCACAATGAGGTTCTGCCGGGATTAGCTGTCAGGTGGCAAGATAAGATATCCTGGAACACATACCTGACTGTTAATCAGCAACTGCAGCTTCACCCTTTTCCTTATCACATAGATGCTGTAAAAACTCCACTGCACCCTGCTTCCCCCTTTCTGCCCAGCCCACATAAGCTGTAAGCACCAAACCCTCAATGAAGCCTTGACACCATTCAGACTGACTCTTGTCGTTCTTTGCGCGCTTGGCTTCCTTTCTCTCTCACCCCCATGACTTTCAGGAGGAAGGCCTCTTCGGGACCCTGAATAACCTGACCTGCTGGATGGACCACCTTGTATTATTTATTCTTCGACTGCTCTCAAGGTGTCACTTCTGCTGTGGGACGGGGTCCCTGTTTCTGTCTTTAAGTAGGACAGCTGCCACAGGGTTATGAAGTAGTACTAGTGAGTTGGAGGTTACAGTGGGCCTCTCCCCACTACCTCTTTTGTTTGTGGCACACCAGGAAAAGGAGAAACCTACAGTAGCTGAAGGGAAATTTTTCCAAGATGATGTGATTTTTCTGTTGGGGACAAAAATTCATGTTTTTTTTCCCTCCTCTCATCCTAGGAATACACGGTCCCACCAAGTTTGTGAATATGCACATAGGAAATGCATCTTTAGAATAAGTAATAAAGGAAAAAGGAAGAGGGGGCTGGTGCGATGGTTCAGCTGAAAAGGCGCTTACTGCCAAGCCTTTAAGACTTGCGTTCGACCTCCGAGACCCACAAGGTGAAAGGAGAGACTGGGCTCAGATTACTTCCCCATGGGCCCAACACCGACAAACAAGTGTAAATTTAAAACATCAAAAAGAACACAAAACCAGCTGAAAGAGCAAATTAACTCAGTGAAGACCCTATGTAGTCCCGAACACTTGTATACATGATGATCCCCTTTACACTGCGGTTCGGCTGCAGCTTCTGAAAAGCGACACCAGGGCCAGTTTGCAAACTCTTGGCAAGTTCCGAGCGTCCGACTGCTCAGAGCCAGCAACTCCTCCGCCCCGCGCTCCCACCGCGTCTCTCCGGTGCACTCACCATGGTGCGCTCCCGTCCTGCCTGCGCGCGCGGCGCCGGGCGTCCCGCCGCTGACCATGCGCATTGCGAAGCTGCCAGGGAAAGCGCATAAAATGGCGGCGCCGGGCGGACGAGCGCTGCCCGCTGCTGATTGGACGACTCCGCTGTGCGCGATCCCAATTGGCTCTGGGGCCTCTGAGAGTCAGGACTGGGGACGCGCGTCTGGTAGTCAGGAAACTGCCGCTCAGGCCTGGGGTTCGCAGAAGCACTCCATTGGCTCAGATCTGACTGGGCTTGTGCGCCTGACTGAAAGTAGAGGAATGATTTGGAGTTGCGGGCTAATCCTAGGCTGTGTAGTGAGAGGTTAACCTGGGCTGCAGGACACCCTGTCTCCAAAAAGGACACCAGAAAAACCAGATTTATTCAAGGAAAATTGAGTGTAAAGGCACACACAACCAACCTGACATCCCAGCACTGGGGAGATGGAGGCAGAAGAATTAGGAGTTCAAGGCCAGTTACTATGAAACCTGTAGTTGGGCGAGCCAATCTAAAGCTTTCTTAATCTAAGGCCAGATGAAAGGACTGTAAGATTCAAAGTGAGCCTTAACTACAGGGAGAAACCCCCCCCCCCCCAAATGAGAAGAGTTCGACACAAGAGGTTTATTGTTCCAGTGCACTGGGGTGTCTTGCACCCAGAGCCTTCTCATTCTTTCATAAGTTTTTTATACAATTTCTTGAGAGCAGATTATAGCAACAGCAACTAGGCACATAATGATTGGTTGTCCTGGTGACCCTTACGTTAATTGGCTGGGCAGGAAGTGTGTGTGAGGGGGGTTCAAGGACCCTCCCTATCCCCAAGTGGCTGGATAATTGGCTAGACAGGGAGGAAGACTCAAGGATCCTCCCTAAGGCCTGGTGGAAGTTCTAAATCGGGGCTCTCTCAGGACAAGGCCAGGATCAGATTTGTCAACGTCATAGCTGTGGCCAGAGCAGTGAGGGAGTCAAGTCCCTCATCCCCACCCCCGTCCCTTCTTATTTCTTATGCCATTGTGTCCCCCCAACCCCAAAACCCATTCCCACAACCCAGGGCTGTGGTTATCACTCCCAAAGCCACTGTGCTCAGTCTGGGATGTACTTTAGATGCCCTGTGTTCCTTCTGTTCAGCATTGCTGATAAGGTTCCCTGTTCAATAGGGACTGGTGGAGGTGACTTGGAAATAATCAGGAAGCAGATAGGAAACTCCAGAAGCAGACTTGTTCTTTAATCAGAATGTTGTGGGTCATTAGCCAGAGAAGGTTTCTCAGATGTGGGTTATACCGATAGAATGTCTTTATTAATTGGTTGGTTACAACACTGGGTGTTTAGGATCCCAGTATAGTCCTGAGAGCCTTTCTCAGGGTGAGCTTTTAAACACAAAAACCATGTCCTAGGTCAATATGCTTTGGTTAGCAAGACCGATTAGCCTGAAGTGAAACTATAGAAGCCAAACCCGAGCTTTGTACATTTAGAGACTTTCCCAGAACCCTAGGCTTTGATAGATTAGGGTTTTGTTTTAGTTTCGGCAGGTGGTTCTGTCTGTGCTGAGTTTTACAGCCTGAATGCCAATTCTATCATGGAGTCAGTGGTCTCCACACCCTAAGGTCTGGGGCCTCTTCTAAGAACATTGGGAGGACAGCCGTCTTTCTGAAGAGTGGAGACTGCAGAGATACCACCAGGCACAGTCTTCAAGGCTATGGTTGGCCCTTTCCCCCAACCCCATCCCCAACTCGTCCTTCAGACGAGACCTCATTCCTGAGCGTGGCTTTTCACCCACTGGCTTCACTCGAAAGCCCTAGTATGAGGTACTGAGTCTCCTTGGATGATCAAGTGTGGTGATGACCTACTTTTCAGTTGGTCTTCTTTTGGTCCTCTCTGAGTTTTGGGGATGCCCTCAACAGGTGCATCTGTGATATCTCTCTCATCTATGGGGATGGTGTCATCACCTCTCATTTCTCCTTGGGATACCTTAAAAAAATCTCTGCTGTCTTTGCTAATTTGTGGGTTCTTTCTTCCACTCCTCTATGTGCTTTTTCACCCTATCAACCCCCAACATTAGATAGAGAGAGAAAAGGATAGAAGGGAAAGGGGGCAACATTAATGTGAGTTCCTTGGGGCCAAGTTTGTCATCAGGATAGCTAATTTCTTCCTCTTCTTGTTTCTTCTTTGTGCATGACTACTTAACAAACCATGACCAACAGGAACCAACCAACAGCCAGTCAACAACTGACCCCTCTCAGGGCCCTAGCATTTAGATATCCTCTGAAAAGTTCCCAGAATTCCAAGTGTCACACAATTACAGAAACTGTCTCCTGCTGGCAAGATCACGCCCCTGCCTGAGCATGAAGAAAATCATAGCTGCTGTGGACAATCTGAAGCAGCTCCATCTCTCACACCTGGGATTAAAATGATAACATATTCTTATATTTCTGTTTTTAAAAGAAAGTTGTCACTACCCTCTACTCCCTCCTCCTGGCACTCAATATACAAGGTCCCAGACTTATTCACTTTTGAAATAGAATTTGGTCTCAATATTCCTGAGATAACTAGTCCAAATAGGTACCTAATGGCACCCTGGATTCCAATATCATTTGGGATGTTTACATTTACTGTGGACTATCAAGGAAATGGAAAGTCATTCCATCTGCCCAAGCCTTCTATCTCTGCCCCAAGCCAACCCCCTCTGTTTTTCCTGTTGCCCCATCCAACTTCCTGGCTATGAAGCCCAAACCAGGTGATTCCTCCATTCCTTTTAGTTCCAAAAACACCTCACCCTCATCACCCTCACCCTGTTGCTACTCTGCCACAGCATCTCCTTAACCTCTCCTCCCAGCCTATCCCAGTCCCATTTCTGAACCTCTCCTCCCCAGCCTATCCAAGCCCCACTTCTGAATCTCTCCTCCTCAGCCTATCCAAGCCCCACTTCTCCTGAATCTCTCCTCCCCAGCCTATTCCAGACCCACTTCCGAACCTCTCCTCCCCAGCCTATTCCAGACCCACTTCTGAACCTCTCCTCCCCAGCCTATCCAAGCCCCACTTCTCCTGAATCTCTCCTCCCCAGCCTATCCCAGCCCCACTTCTCCCTTTATGAGAAGTTTCCAGGGTGGACAGCTTGGTCAGGGGACATGTTCCCTTCTCATTAACTGGATTCTTTCAAATAGAAAAGAGACTGGGATCCTATTCCACTGATTCCCCTTCATTACAGGTTCCCATATACTACCCGTATCAGCCAGGGTTCTCTAGACTCACAGAGCTTGTGGAATGTCTCTCTATAGTAAAGGAAATTATTGTAACGACTTACAGTCTGCAGTCCAACTAACCCAACAATAGGCAGCTGTGAATGGGAAGTCCAAGAGTCTAGTAGTTTCCCAGTCATATGAAGCTAGGTGTCTCCGCTGGAATCATGAAGACATAGGCGCCAACAGATGTGCCGGCAAGTAAGTGCAAGCAGGCAGAGAAGAAGGAAGCCTTCCTTCTTCCATTGCCCTTAGTGGATCTCCAGCAGAAGGTATGGCCCAAAGTAAAGATGTGAGCATCACCTCTGGATCCTACTTGTTCTTTACTTGGAACTTGCAAGGCATGTGCCACCTTGCCTAGGCTGAAGTTCTTTATGACCACCATGCCTCAAGATTTGGATCATAGGTGTACCCTTCATTTCTGGATTATAGTTCATTCCAGATATAGTCAAGTTGACAACTTGGAATAGTCACCACCCAATCATATTACCTCACCTTCCATGACACTTGTCTCACCAACAGTAAATATAGAGAAGGAACAGAAGATAACGCAGACAGACTGCCATGAGAACTATGGCTCAATCTTTTTCTCTGGCTAGAGTTCCACAACCGCTTCCAGGAGACCCTCTCCCTTTGGAGTCTAAGGCCTCAGTCTGTGGATCTTGTCATACAGAATCTACTGGGGTTGGTGTGGCAGATAGGATCAAACTTAAACATCTAGATATGGCACTCCTGACTCCACAGGCGGAAGTCTTAGCCCCGAGAGATATGAAAGATACTGTAAAAAAAAAAAAAAAAAAAAAAAAAATCATACTGGAGGGCTAAGGCCTTCCAGCTGGCTACAGAATTGTTGGGACTCCCTTGCCTCCCAGAGGACCTATGAGTTCCCACTTCAAATGTGGTTAAAAGGGTCACTAGGCTCTAGACCCACGTGAACCCTTACAAACCATTCTGACCATGTCAAATTTTCCATCAAAAGGGAAATTGGGTTGTTGACTGTTCCTGCGTCTCTCTCACTGTGGGAAGATCAGACCCAGATCACTCTTCAGTCAACTTCCTTGGTCTGGCTATGAATGACTGAGGGAGCATGGGCTCCCTTGGTGTGACCACTGGAATCACTGAGCGGGAGCCTTGAGTAGTTATTATAGTATCAGGCCAACTTCTCCCTCCTTCTGGATACTTACTAGGTCCTGATAGAATTTTGGGGATCCACTTTTTCCTGTTCCCCTATTGTTGCGGTAAAGTAACATCCTTATCAACTTCACCAAACCCCATCGCTCACTTTTATCTTTAGTGGTATTCCCTTACCCACTCTTTTCTACTGGTACTCCCCTGTCCTTTCTCCTCACTGGGAAGGGACATCCTAAGTCAAAGTGGAGGCTTCTATCTCTTTTGCTTTCCCATATGCTTGGCTCCAGACTTGCCAGCTGTTACCCTCTTTCTTCCTCTCCAAATCACATTGTCTGACCTTTTCCCCAGTGGCCTCCTAGGTGGATCCCCAAGTGTGGGATATCCAAAACCCTCTACAGCAAACATCAGCCCTCTGTCAGCATCCAATTACAAAACCCTTCCATTTACATCACCCAGGCCAGTGCTCACTCTAACATCTAGGGGACTTAACTCTTATTTTCTTAATAAAAAACCTTTTTGTGTCTCATATCATCCCCCTTTAATCCTCCCATACCGATGACTAAAAAACTCAGTGGAAACTTGTTTCCACTTGGTTCAGGATCTCTGACTCATTAACTCTGGTAGTTCCTCTCCATCTTGCAGTACCCAACCATATACTCTCCTCTCCACCATTTTCTCAGGGACCTCCCATTTCTCTGTCCTAGACATTAAGAATGCCTTCTTTTCTACTCTCCCTGATCTCCAGTCACAAAACATCTTTTCTTTTACTTGGACTGCCCTGGGTATTCACCTTCCTACCCAATTCACTTGGACTGTCCTACTCCAGGGGTTCCAGGGCAGCCTGCATCTGTTTGGCTAACTAAGCTTTGCCTCTGACTTGGCTGGCAGTTTATGGAGGTTGTGTACATTGGTCCTGCAAATATAAGACAGATCTGGGCCATCTTAATCTCCTCTGTTCATGTTTACATATAGGAAAGATCTTTCAACTTCTGCATTCAAGACCCAAGGGACACCAGATGGGAGGAGAGTGTCACTGGCAAACTGTATTATGACCTGCTTAGCAGGTACACAGTGGGCACAATCAAAATACAAAGATGATCTTCCCTGCTTTCCCAACATCTTGGTATAGAATATAATAGAAGGCGTGACCCAATACTCACCAAAGTCTGTCACCTCCCTAATGTGATCCCATATTCCTCTCCTCATGTTTACTCCATCTCTTGCTTTAGACCTTAACCTTCACATATCAGCCGCTAAATGTTACTGCCCAGCACTTTGGGAAATGCTGGCTGTGCTTCTCTCCCAGGTCAAGCTCACAGCCAGCACTGTGTCTTCACCATCACCTTATCACCTCTCCCGTGTTACCCTTTGTCAGATGCTCTGTGAGCCAAATATCACTGCCTGCCCTTCTCTTTTCCACATTTCCCTCTTCAGCACTGCAGACTGCTTTAATTGCTCAGAGACATACATTGTGGGAACATGTTATAGAAAAATATTTAATCTTAATCTGGGGATTCTACCCTGCTTATGAGATCATTCAGATCTTGGATAAAAGACACACATGTTTTATTATTTATAATAAGTCTTACTCAGCACAAGAGCTGGGCATATATCTATTCTCCATGCTGTTACATCTATTTCCCACCCAATGATCTCCTTAGATAATTTATCATGTTTCTGCTGCTCTAACTCCAATTAGCCAACCCACATGGCCATTATTTTAAGATTCCTACCCCATGGTGTTGTCTCCTCTCTCCATCTTCTTCTCTCTCTCTCCTCTCACTCTTGTCTCACCCTAAGGCTGGGAACATCAAGTCCTGCCTATCTCAATTCTGCCCAACTATAGGCTGTAGGCTTCTTTATTCACCAAACAGACAGAACTTGAGAACAAAGTCACATAGTGCCACTTGGGTCTAGGTGAGGACTCTCTCATCTCTGGGGCAACCAGGTCTTTAGAGCCCCGCAGTCAGCATTATAACATATAGCAACAGACCAAACCTCAGTAAGCACACTGGATTCTTCAAACTGCAATAATATCCTAACCCTCATTATTACCATTCTTCAGCCTCTGACTTGTCCAGAAACTTACAGAGGCTGCTCACATTGGTCCTGCAAATACCACCAGACAGATGTGGGCTATCTTAATCCTCCTCTCGTCTTTACATTCAGGAGGTTCAGTGGAAACATCTCGTTCTTTAGAAAGTCAGTACGCCAAATGATGTTTTGCTGGGACACACAGGTGAGAGGATGTCTTGCAAAAGCAGACACATGAAAGCTGTTTTCCTGAAGCAGACACAGGTGAGAAAATGCTTGGCTACAGCAGATGTGTGAAAGGACACAATGAAGGAGTATAAACATGACCCTCAGACAGTGGGAGACTTGAACTGAGCCTTGGTCCCCCAGAGACACTCATGTACGGGTTTCCCTTCCCTACGTAGCTCAGCGTGTGACGTGCGGCTTGTGAGGTTCCTGCTGCCTCTGCAGGCTTGCCCCGGGATGTTTGGCAAACCCGGCAGTTTCTTCAGGATTGAACTACAGCTGCCTGGTGTCTGCCTGCACTGAGGACTGGCTGCAGCTGCTGAATTTTGTAATCCAAACTGAGTCTTATCAATTTGAGGCTCCAATGAATGAGATGAGAGTTTGGGGATCGATGCATAAAAAAGAGGTTTATTAGTCCAGTGCACTGGGCTGGCCTATATTCAGAGGAGAGGCAACCTCACTATCCATTTGTACAGTTTTTTATACACTTAATAATGGGTGGGCCGCAGCTATGGTGACTAGGTGTGCAAGCATTGGCTGCTGCCAATGTGGGTTGCACCTAAGGGCCTATGCCTTCATTTTAGGGCTACACAGATAAGGTAACTCCCCCTTCAAAGTGTCGTGCCAGGGTCATGAGGACAATGTAAAGGATTGTGTCTGGTCTGCAGTCAGGGGGATGGAGCCAGAGTTCCTCCACAGTGTCTAAAAGTTTACAGCCGATGTATCAGGAGTGAGTGGGTATGTTGTAGGGTGAGAACTTGCATAGAACATTCCTATCTGGGTCTAGGGGGGAGTCTGGTTCCTTTAAGGGGGGCAAGTCCAGTAAGTAAGTCATCTAAAGGATGGCTGGCAATTTAACCCTGAGCATAATAATAAGGGAAGGAGTGACCAAGGGGGAGAAGGAACTAGAATGCCATGTGTTGAAGGGGCCGAGTCCCTGCATCTCTGACCCTCATCTTTAGCCGGTCGGGAAGGGTAGGTACAGTAGAAGCACCTGGCATGGAGAAGGGCACGAAGCTCACCCTTAGTCAGACCTAGCTCTCCCTCATTCTCTAGCACTCCAGCAGCTGGGGAACAGAACTGGTCCTGAAGGATGTTAAGCAGATCTGAAATTTCTTTCAGATTTTCTGGGAGCAGGTGAGACAGATTAACTGACGCAAGGACACTCTCAGCCCAGCTGCTTTAGATCTGAGGTGCTGCCCAGAGCAGGGAGAAGGATCAGCTGGGTGCCCTGCTGGCCTCCTTAAAGGCTGCCTGAACAGCTTCTAAAGCTTTGGGGATACAGCTCTCTCTGAAACTTCGATGAGCTGATAAGAGGTGCTGTAGAATGAGCCTCTCAGTGTGTGGAGAGCTCTATGGTGTCACTGGACAGTTGGTGGTGGGAATTTTGATATCTCCAGAACAAAAGAAGAGAGTCGAAGCAGGAATCCGACTCTGGCCCAGGCTCAGGAAACAACCCAGATTAAGAACATTTACAATGGAAGCTCTGGGCAGCCTCTGCAGATGTAAGTATGGCAGTCCCTTTGTCTTGGTCCCCTCACCCTAGAAAGATGTTTACAGGATTTTTGATTATTGGCTTGCTTGTTCCTTGACTCAGAACTGATGTTATCTTTCTGCATGTAATTAAAGTGGTTTAAAAGAGGACTGAAGTATACCAGTTTCATTTTAGCCTTGGAACTGGCTGGAGTCATGTTATAGTTTTGTCTAATTGTCTTTTTTTCCTTTCAATCCTCGTTCCTGCCCTGGATTTTTGACTGAGCTGGTTTTGGTCAGGAGTGTCCATCTAACGGGCCATGGTACAACTTAACAGATGTCAAAGATCCAAAATATAAGGCAGCCGTGGGACGACACTGTATCCTTGGGACGCACTATACGCGTGAAGTAGCAACTAACATACAGCAATGAGACTGTTAGACTTTCCTGTTGAAAGCATAGTTTAAAAACATAGGACAGAGTTGTGTCCTTATTTCTTACTCAAGGAAGAAAACTGTCTGGAGAAACTTTGGCAGGCTCTGTCATTGGTGTTAGTGAGGCTGACGGTTTTTGTCACTGTGGTCGAATACAGGATGTGAGGAATTACTTTGGTGTAAGATAAAGAAATTTTTCCCAAAGATGAAAGCACACAGTTGAGAGCAACCATAGCCCAGACCCAGAGCCTGAGGCCTGGGCAGTGAGGGCAAGAGTTCAGTTAATAAGACAGAACAGTGCTTACAGTGGATTCCCTGGAAACACAACTGACAGGATAGATGGCAAGGTCTGGAGTCCATGAGCAGCAGCTTCTGTCAAGAGGCTGGGCTGGACTGGCTTGATCCCCCACTCCGTACACAGGCTCACATGGAAGAAAGTGGGATGGTATGGCATAATAGCTCTGGGTCCGGAGGCGTGCTTGGTGTGGGATGCATGGTTCTGGACAGTATTCTCGTATACTTTCACAGCTGTGGGTGTGGTGAGCAGGACCACGTAGGGACCCCTCCAGCGTGGTTTCACCATACGTAGACTGAGGCTCTAACCTGGAACTGATGGGAGGTCTTAGGAATCCCTGGCTCATAGGCAGCTGCCAGCTGGGACCATACTTTCCTCTGCACCACCTGCAGACCTTTTAGCCTAGCATACAAATTATTATTATTATTATTATTATTATTATTATTATTATTATTATTATTATTATTATTATTATTACAGGGTGGTTCTTATAACAGTCAGGGGTGCTGGAGTCTCATACAGAACTTTTAAAGGAGTCGGGCTAAAGCGGGATGGGATGTTTCTAGCTCTAAAGAGGGCAAGGAGGAGGAGCATCAATCACCCAGTCAGCACCAGTCTCCAAGGCCAAATATTTACCTGTCCTGAACTTTGGGGATGGTAAACACAATGAAGTTTTTAATTGTTCTCTAAGAAACAAGCTAATATCTGACTTACCTGGGCAACAAAAGCTGGCCCATTGTCTGATCTAATTGCCTTAGGGGTGTCAAACCTAGGGAAGATCTTTTAGAATCTTCTTAGCTACTATTGCCACAGTTCCTTTGTTTGTTGGGAAGGCTTTCACCTACCCAGAAAAGGTATCTATAAAGACTAATAGATACTTATATCTTCTTGTCTTAATCTCTGTAAAGTCTACTTTCTAGTAAACCTCAGGTGTATCTCTTTGGCCTCTTTCTGGCACACAGTTGTCTACTACTTGTCTCACTAGACACCTCAAGTCTGGCACAAAAGAATTTGACCACAAGATGGTCCTTACAAGTTTGTCAACATCTAAGAGTCCATTGGTGTATTTACTTCAAGTCCAGTACTGCACACCAGGTTCTAAATGAGGGCAATTAGTTCAATAGGTTATAGGGGTTAGGTACCGTGAGGTGGAGATCAGTCACCTGTTTACCTCTCAGAGATCTTGAAAAAACTGGCAGTCATTGGGTCCAGGTTTCCACACTGGAAGGAGAGGAAGTGTGACTGACACTTACGCAGAACCCTGAATTGGAGTAGCAGGATGATGTGTGACTTGATTTTGTCTCATGCCTCCTTTGACGTGGGGTGCTGACGCACAGCTATCAGGCTAGCCTTGGCTTTTCAGTTCTATATGGATGGGGACTGGTTCTTAGCCTCCCCCACTTTTGTGGTTTCTACCCAGGCTTGTGGATACAGCCACCAGTTTATATGTTGAACCCTTTGATCTTTATTTATAAACAATTGATATTCATCTTTTAATTTAATAGTCAATACCTGGATGGGCTTTCTTCATCATTTTTAATTTGCAGCCCTTCAGGGAGAAGTGGATTTGGGCCCATATCTTGGTGAGGAAGTCTCTCCCCAACAAGGGAATAGGGGCATTCAGGACTGACAATGAACGAGTGGATACCTGGCCCACACAGAGATCTACTGCTCTTCGGGTAGTCCATGAATAATGTTTGGAGCTTGTAGCCCCTTGAGCCCAAGAGTTTTTGTTTGACATGGGTCCCTCAGTTTGTAGCAGGACAGAGGACTGAGCCCCTGTATCTACAAAGAACTAGACAGGTTCTCTTCTACTTTCAAGGTTATTCTGGACTTGAGGAAGGGGTCTGAGCCCCATCTCCCCTAATTGCTGTCTTCTTGAATGGCCAATATCTTCGGACCCAGGAGTTCATTTTCAGGATCACAACCTCCCCCTTTTCTTCCGTGGGCAGTCTCTTGCCCAGTGTCTTTTTTCCTTGTAGTAGGCACACTGATCTTTGTCTAGAGGCTCCTTCTTAGTGCCAGACTTGGTTTTTAATTCCTTGTTCTTTACTACTGTAGCCAGGATCCTCTGTAAATTCTTTTCCTTGTCTCTTGTCTTTCTTGAACTCTCTAGCTTCCTGCTCTTTTTGCTTTCTCTATGAATTCCCCTCTCTTCATCCTTAATTTCTCTTCACTTGTCTCTCCTTTTTACCCTACTCTTTATCTTACAAACTCTTACTTTCTCAACAACTTGCACTAAATCCCACAATTTATCTCAAACCCTCTAGCCTCTGGAGCTATTTTCCTGACACCTCTACTGGTCTATAAACGCTTCTTTGTTGCTGGGGTCATAGGTGGGATGTCTCTATGAGCTGCTCTAGAAAGGCTTGTCTGGTCCCTGCTTAACTTCATGAACCTTTGTCAAATTGGTAGGTCATCCTGCAACCCCCTTAAGATTTGCAAACTGGAGCCTGGTGTAGAAGGTAGTGCTCCTTACCTTTTGCAGAATTGAAGTTCCAGCCAGGCCTAATCAGGGGATATCCTGCATCTATGTCCACAGGCACAAGGGATACCCATTTCTCCCCCACATTTATTTAAGCCTCAAGGATGATACTGTTTCTCCTCTGTATAGCAGCTGTTGGCAAGTTGTCCCAGATTGGTTGGTGGGAGAAGAGGAGTAACTCACGTAAATTAGTCAAGGCCTGCAGGTTCTCAGAAAAAGAAGACTTCCGAGTTTTCCAGTTATACAAATTGACTGAGGAGAATGGCCAATATTGTAGGGGTTGTAGGCCCCAATCATCAGGAGGGCCAAAGGCTCTGAAGGGCAAGATATGTGACTGCTCAGGAATTGTGCCATGACAACTTCAAGTCTCCTTAGCTGCCCCTCCATCTCTTGCCCTTGTTGGACTGGAGGTGCGGAGGAGTGGAGGCCCCCCACCCTTGGGGGTCCTGTTCCTGCTCTTTTGTGTCTTATTAAGCCTCTGACCTTGGGATCTCAATAATTCAGTATGTCTTTATAAGGATGGTATGACAATCTGGGCACTATCTGGATTAAAACACAAACATTATAGTCATTGTTTAGAACCTCTAAACTTATATAGGTTGTGATCCCTGAGACACAGGCCCACCAGCCGTCTATAGGTAGAAGATGAAATTTTTTAATCTTCTGGATATTAAGGTCTATAGCTGTATGAAAACTGGAGTAGTGGTTGCCAGGGAGGCAATTTTTAAACTCTCTCAGGCTGGCTCTCAGAAGTATACTCAGGGTTACGGCTGTAATTGTCTTTTTTTCTCTGGCTTAGACCCAGTTCCTTTTCTAGTATCTTAAAAACCTTGGAACCCTCATGAGTCAAGACATCAGCTGAACTAAGACACAAAACCCCTTGGCCTGATTTAGGACCTGAAGGTGTACATAAGGGGTTAATCTTGAAGAGCAAGCCCACCAGGTATCTTCAGGGGGAATCAAATACCCATCTGGTCTACCATAGTCATGGGTGGAGTTACAAAGAAACTTTTTCTCTGGAAGGACAGTGTCTATGTATATATAGTCTTTCTCTCAGTTTCTGAGTGGAAATATCTCATGTGTCTAACCCAAAAGCCAAATTGCTATTTCTGTGTCTTTAGGGTCTCACATTCTAGTAAATTCTGTCTTTGTCTACTTTCTCAAAAATGGGTGTTTTGGAAAAGTCTCAGGGCCCCTAAAAACTTTTGTTTTTTACATCAGAGTATGATGTCAGGATTGTCCCTTCCAGGAGCCTGTGAGGAGAGCAGGTGACTATTGAAGACTAAGGCACAAAGGAACACAATTAGAAAACAGATCGATGTTGATTACGCTGTATGGTGCAAATGACACATCATGAATCTTGAGGAATGAAAATTGCTCTTATGGGTTTGCTTGTCAGTACTCAATGCCAGGCTCCTGATCACAGGAGGATAGGGCCCCTGTGGGATTGCTGACTCTCATAGAATAGGCACTTAGATGCTTGCTGAGCTTTACTGATTTTGCTTCAAAGAAAAATACTGTAATAAAGTTTATGACCTCCTTCATTCTGGATGTTAAAATATAGGGCTAAAGTAGGTTAAAAAATAAACAAACCAATCTCTGAAAAAAAATCATACATTTTATGGAATAATTAAATCTGCTTTGAATCTTGCTTGTGGCTAAGCTAGTGTGCAAATATAGAGTATTGCCCCGACCCACAGGGTAGTCAATGGGAACCGGGGATCACCTAGGAGAGATGGGGGAACAAGAGGCGTGAAGAAGGCCAGCAAGTCAAGTGGTCTGATCAAGCTGACAAATTTTAATTTTTCACATGCTAGTTTTATACAGGTGGTAGAAGGAAATAAGGATGGGAAAGTAAGGCATGGAACTAAGGGAACTTTCCGGTTAAAGGATTTCTCACAATACCCTTTGTGAAGAATTTCTTGAGGAGGGGGATGACCCAGGTGCAGGAGGGAATGTTCTGCCAAGCAGGATCCGTTGTCTGGGTGACCGTTCTACTCAACTAGCTACCTGACCAGAGTGAGATCACCTATTTTCTGGGAAAAGGCCTTTACTGTGGGAAACAGAAATCTAGGCTGAGATCTGTGTAAAATGGTGTTACTCAGGCTAAGGGAATTTCTAAATTCTGTCAGTTCCTGGCAGAGTATAAAATGTGTAACCTTTTTTTAACAAACAGTTATAGCTGGGTATTTGTTGTGGATTCTTTTTCTGCCAATCTTTAAACCCCTAACACTAGATAAGAGGGAAAATAAAGGATAGGAACTTCCTGAAAGGAGGTGAAAGTATCATTAGTACCTCCTGCTGATTAGTGGCAGCCAGTTCCTTGTGGCAAGTGTAATCTCTGCTGGTGGCACTTGCTCTGCCAGAAGCTACTCCAATCTGGGAAGGTGTGAAGATTTAAAAGAAAGACATGACTGAGTCATTCTTGTTACTAGAATTAGGGAACTGTTTGTTTCTGTGAAAGTATGTGTGCCATTACTGCATCCATAGGGTTATTGTACCATTATGTATGTTGATATGTGGGTCTGAAGGGTAAAAATTGGAAATGCAAGAGATTGATGTCAGTTGAAGCCCCGAAGATGGTTATGCAAATAACTGTCAACTGGTAGGTGCTTTTTGAACTTCCAATTGTAAATCCACTTTGCCTGGACGCACCACAATGGGGCAGATGTGCAAGGATCTAGGCACACTCCAAACCCCACCTCCACAGGAGAGAATGATGTAGGCTCTAGCCAGATCAGCCACCCCCTAAATCCCTACTCTGTGTGTGAGCGCACGCGCGCGCGCGCACACACACACACAAACACACACACACACACACACACATGTAGCATTAGAAAACAACTATAGCTAATCTTAGAGGCAAATGAATGGGAATCCGGTGGTTGGATGCCAGGCTGTTTAAAAAGGACAGAAGAAAGAGAGGTGTGTAAAAATACATACGTTGAAACCTTCTCTGTCCTGGCTCCTTTGTGGTCCTGACTCCTTCATCCTCCATGAACGCTCTATTCCAGAGCCCTATTGCTGGCCCAGCACTGCTCCTGACAGCCTGGCTGGGGTTCACAGCCTGGCTGTCAGGGCTTTAATCTCAGCACCCCACTGAGCGTTGGCCTGCCAGAGTTCACAGGCCTGGCAGCACCCCTCTGGGATTGTTTCCACGCCTCCCAGCCTGAACTCAGCAGGCCAGGCAGAGCCCCAGAAACTGATTTCCCTTGGGCCCTGTAGTGTGGAGCTAACTTTCCTCAGAGGAGCAGAGTGGGACCCCCTGCGCAGTACTTTGATGTGCTTTATAGGTGTCATAGCTGGTTGGGATTGTTTGTTGCCTCTTTGTAAGCTCTCACAGTGGGAACAGAAATTCTTGACTTTGGGTCCCATGGAGAGCAGTCTCTGCTCCCAGACAATAAACTCCCACAGCTTGCCTCCAGTGACATTCTCCCTCCAGAAACACTGGACCTCACATAACCTCTCCAAATGGCACCATTTGCACCAATCACATGTTCGGATAGTTAATCCTATGGCGGTGGTGGGGCACAGTCTTATTCAAACCACCACAGTAGCCATCCTAGCAGCGTGTGAAGAAATATCAAAGTGATTTTAATTTGCATTTCTTTGACTAAGGGTGTTGAACATTTCTTCTGAGAAATCTCTGTTCAGTACTTCTCACCTCTTAGACTGTATCACAGCTATGATATGTTGCAGAGAAATGTCCCCCTCCCCACTCCCAAGACAGGGTTTTTTTTTTTTTTTTTCTATGTAGCTCTGACTGTCCTGGAACTCATTCTAAACCAGGCTAGCTTTGAACTCACAAAGATCCACCTGCTTCTTCCTCCCAAGTGCAGGGGTTAAAGGTGTGCATCCCCATGTTTTTTTTTTTTTTTTTTTTTTTTTTTTTAAAGATGTGTTTATTCTATGTATGTTTTGCCTGGGTGTAGATGCACTCCTGGTTCCAGTGAGGTCATAAGAGTGTGTAAGTGCCCCTGGAATTGGAATTACAGACCATTGTAAACTGCTCCATGGGTACTGGGAACTAAACTTTAGTATTCTGCAAGAACAGCAAGTTCTCTTAATCCCTGGGCTATTTTTTAAGTCTTGCACATATTTTTTTAAAGAACAAAACCATTATATGTGTGTGTGCACATGTAAATATGTATGCCACTGGAAGCCAATAGAAGGCAGTGGATCCCATAGAGCTTCAGTTACAGGAAATTGTGAGCCATCCAACATAGTATTGGGAACCAAAGTCTCATTCTCTGCAAGAGTAGCAAGTGTGCTTTCCCTGGAAGTATCTTTCCAGTCCTGATCATGCAGAGCCTCTCCCAGGGGTAGAGACACCCTGTGGGTTCGTCTCCAAGATGGACACTTACTGCCTCTTATTAGCGTGACACACACACACACACACACACACACACACACACACACACATTAGAGACCTTCATTTTCAGTGTCTATTTCCCATGGGTCTTTCCCAACCTCCCTATTTTTTAAAATTGTTTTTCCCAGACAGCATCTCAGTGGGTAGCCCTGGCTGTCCATCGAACTCACAGAGATCTACCTGCCTCTGCTTGTTGAGGGCTGGGATTAAAGGCCTGGTCCACCATGTGTGACTCTACTATTGGAGGGTCAGAGAAACAGTGCCAGAGGGAGAACACACCAGCTCAACCTCCGCTTTCAACTCTTGTAGTTACAGTGGGCTCTGCACTACAAGAGCACATGCTTTGCAGGAATTCACACCCCAGACAAGTCTCTGCTGGGCATGAGCCCATACCTATGACCCCAGCACTGGGGAGGCTGAGGCAGGAGGATACTAAATCCAAGGGCAGCCTAGGAAAGTTTGCATGATTGCATTAAGAACTGTCACTTGGCTTAAGAACTTTATTTAAAATATATTTAGCCAGAGTCTACCTTAGTTGCTTCAAAAGGTTTGGCCAGTGCTTCCCTGGACACATGGAACAAGGGTTCCAAGCTTGGTGTTTTACAGTCTTTTTAATGTAAAAAGATTGTCCTTGTTGGCTGACACTCACCACATGAACCCACAGGTTATTTTTTAGACCATTGGCAATGGACAGCATCATTTTAGGTACAATTATATCAACTTTGGCAAGCAGTACATCAGGTATCCCCCTTGTCACTCAGAGCTTTCTACAGAGTACTTAATTATGCTGAAGTCAGTATTATTCCATTCGAACTGGCCCGTTAGATTAGTACAACCAAAATATGCCCCATTCATGTGATTAAATATTTTTAGACCATCATTTATTCAGATAATTGGTGCTATAGGATAAAAACAATTCATAGTCCAGCAAGGGCAAGACAATATTATATTGTCTCTTGTCATGGGTGTGTCTTTTATTTTCCCTGATAACAGGCATTTAGATTCTGCATCGGCTAGTTGAGAATTAACATGCAACATAGTCAGTAAACATAACATCATTTCTGAAGTCATAATGTTGTATCCTTGCTGTTTCCCCAACGTCTCAGCTTGATGAGTTATATTTGTCTTATTTGCAATTGTTCCTGTATTAGAAATTTAGCCTATTTTGATTCCCCCCCCCGAAGGGGCCATTGGTCAATCTTTAAAGAGTCATTAGAAATCCATTGTTTTAAAAGTTGTATGAATGGCCCCTGATCAATGATTTCAATTAAGAAAAATTTGCTTTTTTGTATCATAATTGTGATGGTTCATTCTAAGGAAGTGCTCGACATCCCTAGTCATCAGGGAAATGCAATTCAAAACAACCCTGAGATTCCACCTCACACCAGTCAGAATGGCTAAGATAAAAAAAACTCTGACAGCAGAGGCTGGCAAGGATGTGGAGAAAGAGGAACACTCCTCCACAAGTGGTTGTACCAGCTTACTATACCAGCACTATACCAAGTGGTGGTATATATACTTGGTACCTGGTATAGTGGTGGTATAGTAAACTGGTACAACCACTCTGGAAATCAGTCTGGCAGTTTCTCAGAAAATTGGACATAGTCCTACCTGAAAACCCAGTTATTCCACTCCTGGACATATACCCCAAAGATTCTCCAACAAACAATAAGGATATATGCTCCACCATGCTCATAGCAGCCTTATTTATAATAGCCAGAAGCTGGAAAGAACCCAGATGTCCTTCAGTAGATGAATGGATATAGAAATTGTGGTATATTTACACAATAGAGTACTACTCAGCTATGAGAAACAATGACTTTATGAAATTCCTAGGAAAATGGATGCATCTAGAGAATATCATCCTGAGTGAGGTAACCCAATCACAAAACAACAGACATATACAGTCACTGATAATTGGATACTAGCCCCAGAAAGCTCTGAATACTCAAGAAACAACTCATAGACCATATGAAACACAAAAAAAGAAAGGCCAAAAAGTGGAAGCTTCAGTCCTTAGGGAAAAAAAGTGTATAGCACCCTCTCAGAGTGTGGTACACCTAGACCTTAAATCATTAATAACTCAAGCGCTAAGAAGATAGCCTTGTGGCAATTTTTGGTATTTAAAAATCATTGTTCAATCTTTACACACCAAAAAAACTTTGACTATTTTCATGTTACATTTTGTTCTACATGTACTTTATGCTCATTGTAACTAGTAAGATTTCAATGCATAACTTTAAAAAAAATCAAGTAATGACAAAAATATATTCATGTAATTTTATGCCAAAATGCTTTTGAAAATCTGTACATGTATCTGTTTTTTAAAAATAAAGTTGTAAGAAAAAAAATACGTTTACGAAACTCAGGCCAAGGCTCATGCACCTTCTGACTTAATGTGGTCAGAGGAGCTGCGGTTTCTCCATGTTCACAGTGCACAAAGTGTTCTTGGTCAAAGTATTATGCAGAATCAGTCATCTGTATTAGAGCATCACTATTATCCCACTCCTAGCAGCATACCTAAATTAATAGAGACATCATTATTATGATTTTGTTATGCCCCTTCATCACATTCATCATAACGTGTTGTGTTCCATGTCAAAGACTGTCCTGAAGTTATGGGGTTTGCATGTTTGCTCATAGTCCCAAGGGGTTATAACACCCTGCGGAGACATTTCAACATCATATCGGTAAAAGGAACATGCAGTTTATTTTCAGCAACAGATTTTGTGAGACTCTTTAAGAACTCAGAAGTAAATGGGTGATGTTGAGCACATTCAGGTCTTGAGGATTTAAAACCGCAGGCACTGGAAGGACTGACATGAGGGAGGCTTTAGTGATTATTCTGTTGATTGTTTTCTTCATCCTCCGTAAGTAGTCTCCAGAAGTGTGGAAGCACAGATTAAATTTCTGAATCAGATAACTATTTTTTGTTGTAGATGCGTATAGTTTTGGAGTGTTTGAAAGAGGAGGCAGCGTGTCTAAATTACTCATGTGTGGCAGCAGTAGCCCTTCTCTGAGATGTTTCTGAAGAAGTTTCTTCTCTGTGATCCTCTTGCAGTCCAGATTGCAAACGTAAGTGACAGGAATGTTGTTCCTTGGGCTTATTTTACATTGGCTCCAATCCATTCTTGATTTTTAACATCTATGGTCTTTTCTTCGGAAACCAAGGGTTGAATTTTATAGTTGTTTGTATAAAGTTATATAGCTGCTCTGAATATTTTGCACCTTTAGATATTAACAAATATTTCAATAATTGCATCGAGTACTTTGTCTCAAAGGACTGGGAAGCACCCATATTAATTTCTACTTCTTCCCTTACAGTTGCAACCCTTGGGTGAGAAAACAAAGTTTCCTAAGCCCCTAATTTCTATTTAAAGAAAACTTTTTTTAAACTTTCTTTGGGGGTCTCATGTGTTCCACTTTGCAGGGCAGGCTGCGGTGTTTCCCTGCAGGCTTCACGGCAGGCAGGAAAAGTGGCCCATAAGGAGACAAGGGTAAAACTTGGTTCACCCTGGTTTCATTGTTCTGGGTGCTGGGCCTGGACGTCTAGAGTCTGGCCCAGGTCATTTCTTTAGCCATATTTAAGCACATTACAGTTTTGAAAAAATGTGGTCAGATAACAATTAACTTGGTCTCATGTACACAACAGTTTAAGACATGTTTACATGGAGATTCTTTGTTTTCTTTCTTTATTGTTAGGTACAACATATAAATACATAAAAAGCAAGAACTAGAGATTTTCCTAGGCTTCAAAAACAAAAACCAAGAGGTCTCAAAACCTTTTGTCTGCAAGTATGAAACACGGTGATACTGCAGGCCAGAGGCAGCCGGAGCCGGACAAGCACTGCTCTACACCTGAGCCTGCCTTTTGCAGCTTCTTCACCAGCAGCTGGATGTCGGACCAGGAAACTACTGGAACAGCACTCCCCTAGGACAGGGAGAAGAGGAAGCACAGTCAAACTGAGGAAAAGAACATCGTTTTCCCCAGCTTTCTAAAGCTCCTTCTTCCTGGTCCAAACTGAGGAACTTCCCTGTGCGCGATGCCCTGCGCTTGGCATTTACCAAAACCTGCCCCACTCAGTCCCTAACCAAAGCCAGAAGGTGCCCAAAGTTTTCTGGGGAGGGGATGAGGCTAGTGTGATACCAAACAGATCTTTATTTGAAGTCATCATTGGTGCTGTTTCTTGCTGTTGATTTGTTTGCTAGCCTGTTCTTCCAGTTGCACAGCCAGGCGCAGGGCCTTGATGACATCTCGAAGGGATGAGGAGTGCTTAGCCTGTGGTGTCAGCGCAGATTCTGCTTTGTTCACAAAGGTCTCCAAGTCACAGTCTGGCTGATCTGTCATTTCAAAGAGCTCAAGCAAGCCTAGTCCCTGCTGGGAAGGTTACATGTGCTGGAGGACAGCATGCAGCAGGTGCAGGCTGTGGGACCGCAGGAGTACCTGGTTACCTGTGCTAATGATGTCATCAAGATGATCAATATAGGCAGTGCCTGCAGGACTTCCGGACAAACATTTGCCCACTCCACTCCTGCTCTCACGCCTGCTTACACATTCTTCTTGAGCTAAGGGGAGAGTACATAGCAAATCTTTGTTGGATCTGTCAGGGAATGAACGAGGGGCCGACATGTCTAGTGCTGACCAGCAGACTCTCATGGAAGGTGCAGAAATTAACAAGTCTCTCCTGGTTCTGAAGGAGTGCATTCAGGTGCTGGGGTAGAACAAGGCTCATACCCCAGTCGGTGAGAGCAAGGACGTGCGTGCGTGCGTGTGTGATCGCCATGATCTCACTGGACATAAGCTCCTGTGAATACACTTTAAAATGCCCTTCGAAGTGCCTCCTTTGGTTTCTCCACGTTCACTGTGTCTGCATTTTCCACCTGGGCAGACCATCATCATGTCTGCTTCTCTGAAGACCCCACAGTCTATAGGCCCCCAATGAGGTCTGCTATAGCCAGAAACACAGGATAGGGACCCTCCTAAATAACCACAGTAACTGGGAACACTGAGGATCCCAGTGAACTTGGGCTCCACCCCCACCCCCTGTGTGAACGAATTCCACTCACTTTCAGGCCTGTGCCTTCCACCTGGCACCTGGGCAGACCTTCAGCATGCCTGTTCCTCTCTCTCTCTCTCTCTCTCTCTCTCTTATTGGATGTTTTATATATTTACATTTCAAATGTTATCTTCTTCCATTCCCCCTCCCCCCTCCCTTTCTGTAAAGATGCTCTCACTCTCACCCACCTGTAGGGAGCCGCACCCTGCACCCCCCATAACATGGCGCCGATATCCGGTGATAGCCTAATGATAAACAAGTCGGTGCGCATGTGCTGGGTGATTTTCCATGCTTGTAACCCTGCCTTTCCCGTGGCGTAATATGGCCTGAGAAACAACCACCAATCAGAAAGTAACACGTCCTAGGCGAGGACTGCTTTCCTATATAAGGGGATGGGTTCCTGACATTGGGGTCTCCGCTCTGTAAGCTGATGCTCTCCCTCTCAAGATGCATTAAAGCTTTGCTGCAGAAGTATCCTTTGTGTACCGCGTCGTTCTTGCTGGCGAGACGGTAGCATGGGACACCCACCCACTCCCACCTCAACATCCTGGCATTACCCTATGGGACTGTGAAAGGCACCCTGGTTCCAGGTTGAGATAAGGCTTGAGACCCCAGTGACCCTGAAAGGGACAATAGGAGTTTCTCTTTACTCCTGAAACTAGGCACCCATCACTAGTTATAACCCTCCGTAGATTTGTGGCCATCAGTTACGTAAGGGCAATGTCCCAAGCCCCTCCACAGGTGAGGAGGTGATCATAGGTCACATAGGCTCAAGACAGATCTTCATTATAATGTTACCAATCCAGCCCTACAGTAGATTCTAAAAGGAAACCTCCCACACAAGGAGGGTACTTACTTATACCAAGGAAAAAATATATTAATCATCTCACAGAACCAAAGGGAGAGGATCACATACATGTAATGCCACCTACAACAACAAACATAACAGGAACTAACAATCATCTCTCCCTAGTATCTCTCAATATCAATGGACTCAATTCCCCAATAAAAAGATAAGCTAAAAGACTGGATATGCAAAAAGGATCCAGCATTTTGCTGCATACAAGAAACACACCTCAATGACAAAGATAGAGACTCCCTCAGAGTTAAAGGCTGGCAAAACGTCTTCCAAGCAAATGGTCTCAAGGTTAAAACTTTTATCATATTTCTGACATTGTATTTTATTAGATATTCTCTGTATTTACATTTCAGGTGTTATCCCCTTTCTGCTGATCCCATACCCCTCCCCCCCACTGCCTCCATGAAGGTGCTCCTTCTCCCAGCCTCACTCTTCCACCTCAGCACCTTGGCATTCCCCTACACTGGGAAAACAAGCCTTCCCTGGATCAAAGTCCTCTCTTTCTGATGCCTGAAAGTGATATCTTCTGCTGCATGTGCACCTGGAGCCATGGGTTTCTCCATGAGAAAGCATTGGGTGGTGTTTTAGTCCTTGGAGACTGTGGTAGGTTTGGTTGGTTGATAATTTTGTTCTTCCCCTGGGGTTGCAGACCCTTTCACCTCATTTAGTCCTTTCTCTAGCTCCTTCATTGGGTTCCCTGTATTCAGTCAAATGGTTAGTTGCAAGCATCCTCCTCTGTGTCAGTATGGTTCTGTCAGAGCCTCTAAGGAGGCATCCATATCAGGTTCCTGCCAGTAAGCACTACTTGGCATCAGCAATAGTGTGTGAGTTTAGTGGCTGCATATGGGGTGGATCACCAGGTGAAGCAGTCTTTGGAGGATCTTTTCTCCAATCTCTGCTCCTCGATTTGTCCCATTATTTTCTCCCATGAGTGTTTTGTTCTCCCTTCTAAGGAGGACTGAGGCATCCACCTTCTGGCCTTCTCTTTGAGCTTCATAATCTCTGAATTGTTTCTGGGTTATTCTAAGCTTTATGAGCTAGTATCTGCTTATCAGTGAGTACAAACCATGAACATTCTTTTGTGACTGAGTTACCTCACTCAGGATGTTAGCTTCAAGTTCCATCCATTTGCCTAGGATTTTCATGAAGTCATTGTTTTTGATAGCTGAGTAGTACTCCATTGTGTAAATGTACCACATTTTCTGTATCCATTCTTCTGTTGAAGGACAACTAGGTTCTTTCCAGCTTCTGGCTATTATAAACAAGGCTGCTATGAACATGGTGGAGCGTCTTTTGGGTATATACCCAGGAGTGGTATAGCTGGGTTCTCAGATAGTACTATGTCCAATTTTCTGAGGAACTGCCAGACTGGTTTCTAGAGTGGTTGTACCAGCTTTCAATTCCACCAAAAATGGAGGAGTGTTTCTTTTCCCCTACATTCTCACCAGCATCTGCTGTCACCTGAGTTTTTGATCTTAGCCATTCTGACTGGTATGAGGTGGAATCTAAGGGCTGTTTTGATTTGCATTTCCCTGATGACTAGGGATGTTGAGCATTTCTTTAGGTGCTTCTCAGCCATTTGGTATTCCTCAGTTGAGAATTCTTTGTTTCGCTCTGTACACCATTTTAAAAAATGGGATTATTTAATTCTCTGGAGTCTAACTTCTTTGTATATATTGGATACTAGCCCTCTATCAGATGTAGGATTGGTAAGATCTTTTCCCAATCTGTTGGTTGTCATTTTGTCCTTTTGACAGTGTCTTTTGCCTTACAGAAGCTTTGCAATTTCATGAGGTTCCATTTGTTGATTCTTGCTCTTAGAGCATAAGCCATTGGTGTTCTGTTCAGGAAAATTTCCCCTGTGCCTATGTGTCCTAAGCTCTTCCCCACTATTTTATTAGATTCAGTGTGCCTGGTTTTATGTGGACTTGAGCTTTGTACAAGGAGATAAGAAAGAATTGATTTGCATTCTTCTGCATGCTGACTACCAATTGAACCAGCACCATTTGAAGAGGCTGTTTTTAGCTCCTTTGTCTGACATTTAGACCCAAGTATGCTCAGTGATTATCTACTGATTTCCCAAAATCAACCTGGTATCTCACAATTGTACTCCTTACACACTTAGCAGAGACCTCACAAGCTCAGGTTTTAGTTCCACCACTGTCCACAAATAAGAAAATAAAAATTGAAGGAGACATATAGAAAGAGTCCCTTATCCTATGGTCAAGTTGAAGTTTGTCACTTGTTGAAAGTCAAGAAATTTGGCAGAACCAACAATTTATCAAGACTGTTTTCATACTCTTTTTATACAAAGACTATTTAAAAACATTTTATTTTTAATTATCTATACATATGCTTATCTTAGAGTGCATGCAGCTGTTCATAGAAGCCAAAGGTGGGTTATGTCTCCTATTTTGGAAGGTTGTGTGCCATCTAGTGTGGGTGCAAGGAACTCAACGTGGCTACTCTGTGAGCACTATGCACTCTTACTATTGAGCCATTTCTCCAGTCCCCAAAGTTAAAATAGAAATGATGAGTGGATAAAACCTAACTTTATTTTCTCAGATTTAAACCTTTGTCTGTATTGAATTTTGGTTTCTAAAACAACCAAAAGGCCCACGTCTTTATTTTAATCCCAGGTGTGCCCTAAACACACAAGATTATTATAGAATGTTTTCATTATAATTCAGGTGTGGGAATATAGGGCTACTTCACAGTAGCTATGATTTGCCCCATGTTCTAACAGAGGCACAGTTTTGCCAGGTATAGTTTCTGTGAATTTGTGACATTTAGAATTCTGTAAAAAAAATTTTCCGAGTATATAAATGTTAGAGCCCTAATTGGGGGCGGGGGGGGGGGAGTTGGTTGTGGTTAGTAGTTGTGCTCAAAGAAACCAAATTAGATTCACGTCTCCGTTTTCCTTTCTCTTCTATCTAGTGATGGGGGAGAGGGGTAAAGAGTGGGAAAAAGAACCCACAAAGCAGCAAAGACTGGCTACAAACAAAAAGAAATTAGCTTCAGGGATCTCTCTCTCTCCTATTCCATCTAGTGATAGAGGGAAAACTGAGGGGTGGGAAGAAATAAAGGATGGAAAAAAAAAATCCTCAAAGTAGCAAGTCAGCTACATTTGTCCTAAGTGAGACTGCAGAGAGGGGCTGTCACCGGATCTCAAGGCAGATAAGGGGAACTTCATTCTAATAGGATCTTCATTCTAATAGTACCCAAGGACATTTGTGTGTGTGTGTGTGTGTGGTGTGGGACAATCATTTAGGCTCTTCTACTTTGCTATGTTGTCTCTAAGTATTTCTTCCATGAAAAAGAATATTGTAGCAGTATGAATGAAAATGGTTATAAATTTACATATTTAAAGGTTTGGCTCCTGGTTAGTGAAATTGCTTGGTAAGGATTAGGAAATGCCTTCCTTAAGAGGTATGTCACTGGGGGGTGGGCATACCACCTCAACAGTCATTGCCATTTCCAGGTAAGCTTTAAGCGAGGCTCTGTGTATCTTCCTGCTGCCTGTGGATCCCAAAGTTGAACTGTTACTTCTCCAGCACCACATCTGTCTGCATCCTACCATGTTTCCAACCATGTACCTCATTGTGAAAATGGACTAAACCTCTAAAACTGTAAGCAAACCCCAATTAAATCATAGTGTCTCTTCACAGCAATAGAACACTAGCCAAGACAACAATCAAACTTTATTAAAAACATTTTTCTAGGAGGTAGAAAGAATACAAAGTCAGAGGAGGGGAATAGTGATAAATTTGTTCATTGTATGGCTATTATATTCGCAAATTCACAGTATTTGTGGTTTCCTGCATAGGGTAAAGACAGCCAAAGTTCTAGCATGGATGGGGTAGGTAATCTCCAACCTTTACCCCCGAGGAGCTATTGACATGATGGTTTGAGGAAGTGGCTATGCTCATGCACAGCAGTAACTGGACTCAGTGGCTTGAAGGGAGAAAATGGAGTAATATGCTCATAATTCATTGCATATATGAAGAAAATTACTGAGAATAAAGAAAAATAACATAATTTTCTTTTAACAGATAGATAATATAGCTCAGAACTCAAAATTATTTTTAGTTTTGAGCTTCCCAAGTAGTAGAATTATAGGTATATGCCACCTCATACAGGAAAACAAAACTGTTATGTGTTTTTTGTATTTAATCTCCTGATTCTATGCGCATTGTTGCATGTGGGCCATCTGAAGAGCTTGTTTTTGGTATAACATTTTTATGTTAAGGGTTTTCTCTCCATACTTTTGCATTTGCAAATGGATGGAAAACATTCCCTCATGCTAAAAATTATGCATTTTCATGAATTTTAGAAAGTCAAGTTGATAATGAAGTGTTTCCACATTTTATATTTAGGATTTCCCTTCAGTGTAAGTTTTCCCATGTTTGTTAAAGAAGCAGAATAAGTGAACATTTTCCTGTATTATATCCAGAAGTTTTTCTCCAGTGTGAATCCTTTCATGGCATCACAAAGAACAAGGGTCAATGAAAGTATCCCATAATGGATACAAACATTGGGTTTCTTTCCAGTGTCAGCTATGTCATGTAACTGAAAGGAATCAGAGCAACTAAGTTTCCCCACATTTATTACACTAACAGAGTCTGTTTTCTCTATGAGTCTTTTCATGTTTCTGAACACTACTGTAACAACCAAAGGTTTTCCCACAACACTTACAAATATAGGGTTTCTCTTCTGAGTGAACTATATCATGCCTTCGAAGGGAACTGTACAAAGTGAAGGCTTTCCCACATTGCTTGCATACAAAAGGTCTCTCACCACTGTGAGTTCCTTCATGTATATGAAGGGAAGTGGAACGAGCAAAGGCTTTCCCACACTCCTTACACACATAAGGTTTTTCTCCTGTGTGAATTCTTCTATGTATCTGAAGGTAATTAGAATGAGTAAAGGCTTTCCCACATAGCTTACATGAGTAGGGTTTCTCTCCGGTATGAGTTATTTTATGTATTTGCAGATGGCTAGAACGAGTGAAGGCTTTCCCACACTGCTTACATAAGTAAGGTTTCTCTCCAGTGTGACTTCTTTGATGTATGTGAAGGTAACTGGATTGAGCAAAGGCTTTCCCACACTGCTTACATACATAGGGTTTCTCTCCTGTATGACTTCTTTTATGTATTTGCAGGTGGCTAGAACGAGCAAAGGCTTTCCCACATTGCTTGCAGATGTAGGGTTTCTCTCCTGTATGAGTTCTTTTATGTATTCGAAGGTAGCTGGATTGAGTGAATGCTTTCCCACAATGCTTACACACATAGGGTTTCTCTCCAGTGTGACTTCTTTCATGTGCTCGAAGGGTACTGTAGGAAGTATAGGCTTTCCCACATTGCTCACACACATAGGGTTTCTCTCCAGTATGACTTCTTTCATGTGCTCGAAGGGTATTGTAGGAAGTATAGGCTTTCCCACAATGCTCACATGCATAGGGTTTCTCTCCAGTGTGACTTCTTTCATGTGCTCGAAGGGTACCGTAGGAAGTATAGGCTTTTCCACAATACTCACACACATAGGGTTTCTCTCCAGTGTGACTTCTTTCATGTGCTCGAAAGGTACTGTAGGAACTATAGGCTTTCCCACATTGCTCACATGCATAAGGTTTTTCTCCTGTGTGATTTCTCTCATGGACTTGAACATTACTCTGTCTCTTAAAAGACTTCCCACATTGTTTACACGCATAGTTTCTTTCTCTAGTATGAATCCTTTTATGATTTTGAAGAGAACTGAGATACTTAAAGGCTTTGTCACACTGTTTACAGACATAGGGTTTCTCTTGTGTGTAAAATTGTTCATGCTTCAGAAAGCTTTGGGGAGAATCAAAAGCCACTCCACAGTCTTTAAATGACTCCTCTCCGGATTCTTTATACTCATGTGTTTTGCATCTAGTCTGACCTCTGAGGGACACAGTGATGTCTTCTCCACACACACGATTTTTACAGGGGTTTTCTCCAGTCTTATGGCTCACCACAGGATCTGGAACATCACTGAAGATTTCTTCCCATTGACTATCTGCTTCACACTCACAGAGCTTCTCTACCACTTGATGTCTATAACAAAAGTGTAGAACATTACAACATGATTTTACATTTACGTAAAGGTAGAAAACTTACTCTCTTATATTATCAGGAAAAGTGTAAACTTTACATCCTAAATTGCATAAAATGAAGAGAAGGCTCAGTAAGACAGCTTAATTATCACTGGCCAAAGCAGTGGTAATCATGTGGGGTTTCTCTGAATTTTCCCCAAAGTTAACTATTTTGCAAACATTGAAAAATCTATGTTGCAGCCAGACAATGGTAGTGCAATGCCTTTAATCCTAGCACGGCAGGGGCAGGGGCGGGGCAGGGGCGGGGCAGAGCAAGGCCCGGAGGAAAGTTTGATTCTAAGTAAGATTCAAGGTTCCTTGCTTGGACCTTCCTTCTTGTGTAGCTTCCTTGGGTCTCTGGAGTATAGCATGGGTGTCCTGTACTTTATGGCTAATATCCATTTTTGTAAGTGAGAACATACCATGCATGTCCTTTTGGGACATGTCCTTACTCAGGGCAGGGGCAGATGGATTTCTAAGGCCAGTCTGGTCTACATTGTGAGTTCTAGGACAGCCAGAGCTACACAGAGGAACTATCTCAAACAAAACAAAGCAAAACAAAAACCACCAAACAAACAAACAAACACCTTGTACTTTGGAAATCAAACCTACCTCAAGACCCAGCTATTCTATTCGTAGGCATATGCCTAAGAGATGTTCCAACATCGCACAAAGACACTTGCTTAACTATGTTCATAGCAGCTTTATTTGTAACATCCAGAAACTGGAACCAACCTAGATATTTCTTAATTCAAGCATGGATAGAGAAAATGTGGTACATCTACATAATAGACTACTATTAAAAACAGCTATTAAAAACAAAGATATCATGAATTTTGTAGGCAAATGGATGGAACTTGAGAATATCATCCTGAGTAAGGTAACTCAGTCCCAAAAGAATATACGTGCATGGTATATACTCACTTATAAGTGGATATCAGCCATAAAAGACAGATACCATGTTATACTCTACAGACCCAAAGAAGCTAAACAAGAAGGTCCAAACAAGAAAGCTTGAATCTCACTTAGAAGGGGAAAAATAGTCATAAGAGGCAGACAGAAAGAGGGAACTGGGAGGGAGGTGGCATGGGGAGGGGAATAGAGGTTTCAGGATCAAGTGTGGGGAAGGACAGAGAGGTGACTGAATGGATGGCTATGAAAATGAAGGGAAATCTGCAACTGGCTGGGGTGAGTAGACCTGGGATAAGGGAAACACCCAAGAATCAATGGGGGTGAACTTAGTTGTGACTCATTACATTGGAAATATGGAACCTGAAGAGGCCACATCCTGTAGCCAGATAGGAACCTCAGGTGAGCAATAAAGACACTAACCCACACGCATTTCAACCCAAAATTTATCCTATCTCCAAGAAACTCAGGCACTGGGGGGATGGAACAGAAATGCAGGCACTGGGGGATGGAGGCCAACCAATAACCAGCCCAACATGAGACCTATCCCATAGGCAAGCACCAATCGCTAACACTATTAATGTTATTGTTACACTTGCAGACAGGAGCCAAGTTGTCCTCTGAGAGGCTCCACCCAGCAGCTGACTTGGACAGATATAGCCACCTACAGCCAGTGGATGGAGCTTGGAGACTCTTATGGGAGAATAGGAGAAAGGATTGCATGGCCCTGAAGGGGATAGGAACCCCACAGGAAGACCAACAGACTCAACTAACCTAGACCTTTGGGACTTTCAGAAACTGAACTACCAACCAAAAACCATACACAGAGTAGACCTAGGCTTCTCTACACATATGTAGCAGATGTACAGTTTGGTCGTCTTGTGGCTTCTGAACAACTGGAATGGGGACTATTCCATTTCAAAAGCTGTTGCCTATCTCTGGGATATGTTCTTCTAGCTGGGCAGCCTTGTCTGAACTCAAAGGGAGAGGAAGTGCCTAGCCTCACAGAAACTTGAGGTTCCTGGGGGATAGAGGGGTAGAAGAAGGGGAGAAGGAGATGGGGTAAGGATTGTGGATGGGTCAGTGAACAGATGTAAAGTGAAAAAGTAAAAGAAAAAAAAAAATCCCAACCAACAGCAACAACAGAAAAAAAAAAAAAAAAAAACAGGAAGAAAAGGTTATATCTAAATATAGCTTAAGCATTCCTCATTCAAACACAAAGGACAAATAGGGTAAATTTTAAACTTTTTAAAGATTTATTTATTGTTTATAAGTACACTGTAGTTGTTTTCAGACACACCAGAAAAGGGCATCAGATCTTATTACAGATGGTTGTGAACCACCATGTGGTTGCTGGGATTTGAACTCAGGACCTCTATAAGAGCATCTCCACTGAGCTATCTCTCCAGTCCTAAATTTTAAACTCTTAGAACAAGACTTAGAATAAGAGGTGAGACTTAAATGCAAACATACCTTGCATCCAAACTTGAAGGTAATATCATACAATCTCTTTAATAATTTTGAGTATGAAATGAAGTTTGTATGCCATTAAAACATCAGAAAGTATCATTTGTGGTATCATGCTTATACTTAAATTCATATTTACAAATTTGAATTACAGTCAGTAAATATATTTAAAGACACACTGAAAGTAAATCACTTTAAAGCTTGGCTTACTTTGTTTGAAATATTTTTTTGCAATTCCAAGTTTCCTGAGAAGTATTACTTTTTCTTGTGAGTGCAAATTACCTTAGATTTTCCCCAGGATTTTTGTATGCATTTTCAGTGTTCTGTTCTCCCAATTTCTGTCCTAAAAGTAGACCCAGAAAACCCATTATAAATTATTATGCAAAATATGACTCAAGTTCCTGTTACACCGTGACCATACCAAGTTGATTCATCTAAATATTCCATTTTCATATCCCAAGTCATAGAACAACATTGATGGGCAGTGGACATTGTTCTTTGAATGAAGAATTATATAAAGTGGACATTTCTGGTTTCTTTGGAGACTCAGGATATAATGATGTTTTGCTGAAGGGGATAAAGGTGAAAGGATGTTTTGCTATAGCAAACATATGAAAGGATGCATAATGTTTAGAAGGAATATAAATATGGCACCAGACAGTGGGAAGGTGAGCACTGGTTCACTTTCTCCTCCCCACTAGTCTTAACTTCTGACATGCACATATTTGCTTGCCTTACATTGCGTTGCTGAACTTTGCTTGTGGTGACCTCATAGAGAGAAACTCACCAAAGAACTTGTGAGGCTCACACAGCTTCTTGACGCTTCTGTGGACTTGGGCTGACTGGTAAGCCTAAATTTCTTCTGGATTGAACTGCCCTTGCTCATTCATGTGTGATGTCTGCCAAGTGTTTGATGTTTGCTAGTGGACTGGACTGAGAACAATGAAGATTGGAATTGCCCCTCAAAACTATTTCTAGACAGATCCACTTTCTCCCCCATATCCTAATAACCTTTCCTTTCCACTATCTCTGGTGAGTGATGGGCTAGAGGGGAGGTTGAACCCTTTTTAACATAAGCTGTGAAAAATATATGCCTATAATTTATATCCCCCTTACCTATATCATGCAGGTTCCTGATGGTTTCTCTCATCACAACTCTGTAAAGATTTTCCTGCGAAGGATTCAGCAAAGTCCACTCCTCCAGGGTGAAGTTCACAGCCACATCCTCAAAAGTCACTGACTCCTAAAACAAACCACATATGTTTTCAGGAGCAAGGTGAAACTGGCAACACTCAGGAGCCACACTCAATTCCTAGGAAATGCTCATGATGCTGGGAGCGCCTGATATTTACTGTGAGCTGACTGTTTCATGACTTGTGATAAGTTTCTGGGTCCTCCCTAAGTCTTCATTGCATGTACTATCTTTTTTACTTGTGTCTAGATAACTGGCCTTATCACTATAACTGCCAAGAGGAGCTTGATTTACCAAAACACTTCTTGTATTTATTTACTAGCATCTGCTCTGAATGTTGGTACTTGTTTTAGATGCTCAGTAGAGACAGCACTCCAATCTCCCAGGGACACGTCTTTAATGAGCTTTTTCTATAGACACATCATCACACCCATTGAAACAACTTGTTCCCTGAGAAATATACATTTTCTGTGATTACACTAAAAAACAACATTTGGAAGTGTCAATATAATATCCAATAGTTCAAAATGAATTAAATGATACATAAGATTAAAGAAAGTGTAATTATCACTAAAAACAATTTAATGCATATTTCATAACATAGCAAAGAAGAATCTGACTTTCTAACACAGTGGATGCTGTGTTATGTTGTTTGTTATACAGCAAACACCCAGGAAGCAGACTGATACAACAGGTACTACTGAATGCTGGCACAACTCAACAAAACTTTAATCTAATTGGATACTGTATTACATTCATCTGATTTCATGTTTAGTAATCAACTCACTGTATAATTAAATGAAAACAAAACTCTGAGCTTGGAAATGTCAGTCAAGTCTTTAGGACACAACAGAGAATTTTCTTACAATAAAAAATAAGCTGTGCTAGTGTATGTCTTTAATCCCAGAAGGTGGGAGGCAGGGGCAGGCTGACTATGTGAGTTCAAGGTCATGGCTTGGTCTACATAGGAAATTTTAAACTAGTTTAGGCTTTGTAGTGATCTCTTTCCTGGAGAGAACAAGCCAGTAAGGTGAGGGTGAGAATGAATGAGTCCAGGAGAGCAGGGGCCTGTAAGATGGCAGCAGAGCTGGATGGAGCTGGCCTGACTGCAGTTCTGGCCTGCTAGTGCGATCTCTCCTAGATACAGTTTCCACGCTCAAGAGAGGAAAGGGACCTGGGATCCAGGCCATGCTGTATCCTTGGTGGATTATGCTCAAATTTGCAGTCATGAAGTCTATATGGGTTAAGAAAGCTGTGGCCAGGGCTGGAGAGATGGCTCTGAGGTTAGCACTTGCCGTCCTTCCAGAGGTCCTCAGTTCAATTCCCAGGAACCACATGGATCCTCAGAACTATCTATTATGAGACCTGTTGCCCTCTTCTGGGGTGCAGGCATTATACCTATCATTTGTTTTTTCTTTTAAGAAAGCTGTGGCCAATCCTGTTCAGCAGGAAAATCTTTGTTACTTAGAAGCCTCTCAGGTTCCTGCAGAGGAAGATCTTCTGTGACATCAGGAATAGCAGTGACGAGAAGGGAAGAAACACCTCCAGAAGAAACAAATGCAACCAATACAAAGAGGACTTGGGGCAGTGCTAGAGAAGAATATCCATGGGTATCTGGCTATTGCTAGCCTCTTATAATTCACCCTGTCCCTTTAATATACTAGTTATTTTAAGAGGCCAGATCCCACAGCCTAAAGACATCAGGCCATCCTCATGTAGCTTTCCCACTGGGACAGTGTTAAGAAGCTGTTTTGTGGTATGGTTTTCACAGCCTCTCTAATTTGTGGTCCTAATCATTACCTGGCCATTCCATATTTCTTATCAGTAGGCTATCTCAAACTGAATCACATATAGGGACTACTGCTACACCAGCAAGAAAGAAAAGCCAGTTTCCTTTATTAAGGGGCTATCTCTAAAGGCTCTCTTTTCTGCACCCCTACCTCCAACATAATGTACTTGTTCCTGTCTAATACTCTCCCCAATGAAGACCCAATCCTGGTCTGAGGCCTTTTATCCTAATAGAACTCATTCCTAGGCGGTAAATATGTGATATCCTCTATCTGCTGTTTCCCTTTCTGTACTTAGCACTGAAGACTATGTGATTTTTCCCCTTGACTTGTAGGAATGCTTAGAATATCACACTTAAAGCACTGAAGGTACTCCATGCAGGATGCTTCTCTCACATAGTACCTGTGACCAAAATCAATTTCAGGTGTGTGGGATCCAATTTGTACTATAGTATAAATAATTTTCTGCTGGAATCTCCAAGAATCCAGTCATTCTAGAAGGCACCCAGCATACTAAAAAATTCCAAATATTTGTCTGAGCATATGGCTTACCAGTTAAGTGCTTGTCAATTTAGATCCTCTAAGACCCAGTAAATGCTAGAAAGGCATAATGGCCTGCTTGTAATTATAGCCTTGGAAATTGGAGACACACGGTCTCTAAAGCAAGCTAGCTAGCACCACTACCCATTTCAGTGAGCCCTGGCTTTAAGACCCTGCTTTAGTGGATAGGATGTAAAAGTGATTTAGGATGATTCCTAATACTAACCCTGGGCCTTTTTGTTGTTGTTGTTGTTGTTAAGATTTATTTAATACATATAAGTACACTGTCTTCAGACACACCAGAAGAGAGTATCAGATCTCATTACAGATGGTTGTGAGCCACCATGTGGTTGCTGGAAATTGAACTCAGGACTTCTGGAAGAGCAGTCAGTGCTCCTAACCACTGAGCCACCTCTCCAGTCCAACCCTGGGCTTTCTCATGCACACGTACACTTACATACATAAAAATAGAAAAAGAAAAGAAAAAAAGTGACTTTGATCTAAATGTTTACTTTTCTGGCACATAAGATTATTGAGAAGGGACAGGGATCACTGTGGGAATTCAGGAAATTAAAGAGCAAGTGTACGGACAATCACACCAAATCAGAGCAGGACTACCGTCTACTGCAGATTACCACCCTGACTCTACCTTCCCATTTGTCATAGGACTGCTATGGATCCTGTTTATTACTGAGGTGAGGACAGGCAGCGGCATCAAGACAGATCACTGAATCAACATTCCCGTCCTGGGTGGTCACAGCTCCCAGTGGACAGCCACTGAAGTCATCCTGCACTCAGCTCCCAGTGTTCAACCCTCACTCTCTCTTCAGAAGCAATCTCACTAAGTAGTTTCGGCTTGGAACTTACACAGACAGGGCAAGTCTGCATGTGACAGAGATATCTGCCTGTTTCTGCCTGTAGAGCTGAAACTAAAAAAAGCATATGCCACCATAATGGTTGGGTTTTCAACTCTTTGATTGGCAGCATCCAGGTCTTCCAATTTCCCTGGGGACATAACTACTGTTTCCTGTCCCTAAGGGAAGTTCTTAGTCTAGTCTGTTTATAAGGGGAAGCTCAGTTTTATGCCTGACTAGTAATACACATCTGGTTTGGGTTCCTGTGGTGCCTATTACAGAAGGTAGAAAGATTGAATCGAAGGGGATAGGGAACACTATGGTTTATAAAATTTTAATGTAAAATCCTGTATTTGAAAGGAGAAAAAAAGTAGTCTTGTCAAGCTGAAAGATATCAAAATTAACGGGGTGCAAAGATAATACAGTAGAAGGAAAATATCTGCAATACGAGAAATTGAGGATGAGTGTGCTGAGTATAAATGGAACCATCAAATCACTAAAGATGGAAAAACTACTAAAACATTTGAATCACATGTAAAGAAAGACATAGCCACTTGATAACAGTCAAATAAATACAAGTAGATCCCATTAGGCGCCATAACGACAAAGTTCAGTCAATATTAAGTGATGACCACAGAAAAGTTACTCAGGAGTAACATTTGTATAGGGGTGGGGCTGTAGCTTGGTATATGGTAGATTGTCTAGTCTCAAAAAAGAAAAAAAATCGATACGCTTGCAATTCACTGTTTGAACCTGAGCACGACTTAAAGTCCAGTCATTTCCAAAAAAGCATATGTTACTGGAAAGGAACAGAGGTTTTTAACCCGAGTAAAAGATAAACCCGACAACTCTCAAGTACCATACGCACACAGATGATGAACACTGAAAAGTTCTTGCCTCAGACCTTAAGTCAGAAGGGATGAAGATAGTTACGTCATACTCTATAAAGGGATAATCTACCATGAAGATATTACAATCCTAAACGCGAGAGCTGCCAAAGACTTATATGCAACCAAAGAAAACAACTGTGACTGTCCCTTGAGAAGCCCACTTACACCTGGGCATGTCTCAGTCTTCCCACGATCACGTCCATGCTAAAGATCTATATTAAACATGTCTCTTGGGTCTGGAGAGATGACTTGATGGGTAAAAGTGCTCGCTGAGCAAGGGTGAGAACCCGAGTTCAAAAAAAAAAAAAAAAAACAAAAAAACAAAAAACCAGACATGGGGACAGAGCCGGGAGGGTCGTTGGAGCTTGCTAGCAGGCAGCCTAGTCACAAGTTCAGCAAGAAGCCCTGTCTCATAGGAATAAGGTGGACCGTGACAAAGCAGGACACGGTGTGACCTCTCGGGCCTCCGTGCATAGCGGGGCGTAAGTCTCACTCTCAAGAACTGTCTCCTAAACCTCCAGCTCTGCTCCACACCATCCAGCCTCGAAATTCTCTTTCCGCGGTGAAGCTCGGAATCCCGCTTCCGTCTGACTTTCGCTAAGGGAAAAGCAGCATTTCTGGAGCCCCAGGCGACAGTGCGCAGCCGCCCTTCCGCCCCCAGCGCAGCGCCGTCCGGAGCACCGGCTGCCCCGGACCAAAGGCGCCTCGCACAGCCCCGCCACTTGCCTGGCTCACCATGTCTGTGCCCCGGGATGCTGCGGCTCCACAGAGGCTCCGGAACAGGCGCTCACACGACCGCGAGGACTCAGCAACTTCGACTTCTTCAGCTGAGAGCTATGAGGAGGGAGACGCCAGCAAGAAAGATGGCGGGTGAGGAACTTCCGCTCCGCCCGCCGGCGCTCCTGATTGGGCAGCTCACACACCGGCGTCTGCACCTGGACTTTCCTGCGGACCTCACGGCTGTTCCTGGGTCAGACGTCATACAAACTAGGAAACTAAACTGTACTGGACTCCCACAGTTGGTTGCTGAGTAGCACCAGGAAGAGAGATGGTGGACAAGGAGCTGCTTCTCGGCGCCCTGAGACAGTTTGTACTCCTTTGGCCCTCATTGCTGGTGCCCTCAGATCCAGTTTGAGCCCTGAGTGACAGAACAAACTTATACTCCACTCCCTCTTACTGACACAACCAGTCCCTCTCCCGTCAAAAACACTAATGAGATTCGTTGGACGCACACGAAAGATGAAAGAAATCGAGAGCAAAGGTGTGAATATAAACAAGCTATATTATGTACATGAATGAAAATGTTATAATGAAACATTCCGTGTAATTTCATGCTAATGAAAACATTCTAGCAGTTAAGAAGAAAAAGCTTTGGCAGCTCTTTCATAAAGGAAATTCTTTTTAGGAACGAGGTTTATTATAAAGTTCCTCAACCCATGATCAAGCCCTGTAGATGGAAGGGACATCATTAGAAACAGTACAATTTATGCAGATCTAAACATAGGGCCTGAAAATAAAAGGGCAGGCTTTCATTCAAATCCTGGCAGGAGGGCAGAGGAGGAGGTGATGGGGGTGAGGAGGAGGTAGAGAAAGTAAGGGGCAGGAATTGGTGTACAGACTGACTTTGAGAAGGAGAGGGGAGAACAGAAGAGTCTCAGAGAACAGCCTTCATGTTTGGACCAAATCCCTGCTATCCTCCTGAGGTGTCTCAGACTGCTCCCCAACAACAACAACAACAACAAAAAAAGTCTGGTTTTTAAAGAATAACCTTTTAGGGGGGTGGGAACTTCCGTATCACGTGATTTGGGTCAGCATAGTATACCTGAAGGGGAGCAAGGAGGAGCCAGGTACTATAGAGAACTGTCACCATACAGCACACAACTTAACTCTGTCCAAGAGAGAACTGCATAGACGTGGGTCTAAAGGAGCAGGCTGGTAAAAACCAGCCACTTTGGCCCATCCTGAGGGGTGTCAGGTCTCACAGAAACCTGGGACAGATGGCTGAGGTGCCTATTAACAGACAAAAGCAGACACTGTCAGCTCTCCCAGCATGTTTCACCTGACTCCCTACCTTAAACCTCTGCTGGGTAAACCCTGGGGCTGGGCTTCCTTTGCCCCAGCCTTTGATCCTGTTATCGTTTGGCTCCTGGATGTCTCTTGATCTTTTCGCCATTCTCTTCTCTCATGGTCCAGTTCAGCTGGTTAGCCATGTTCAGTCTGGACCCATCTAGGTTCCTTTGGCAATATTCTTCTATCTACAGTAAACCTTCTCCACCATACCCAACAGTCTTCATGCCAAAAATTTTCCTTCAGGGAGTAACTATTCAGAACTTACTCTTGACTTCCCAGGGTGAGCATTTTACTTCTTCCTGTGTGGTAGATTCTTTTAGCCTCTGTAATCAGCCTCACAGAAATGAAGATATTTTAAAAAAATATGCCTTACAATCTACCAGACTAGTAAAATGATGAGCTTCAAGAAACCTGAATTTCCCCCAAGAATCTTAAATTTGGAGAACAAAAAGGTGCCAGCCAGAAGGGGATTTATGACTGGTAAGTCTACTTTTCAGGACTAGGCTGAAGTCCAGACAATAATAGGTCAACGGTGGTTAGGACCAACCTAGACTGAGACTAATTGTCATGGGTAGCTTCAGTTGTCAATTTGAAACACCTGAGAGGAGGAAATCCTGAGCAATTGCTGCCACCCAACAGTGGGCATGTCATATCTGTACATCATTCTCTCGCTAATTAATGTAGGAGGGCCAGTGTGCTGTGGGTAGTACCTCTCCAAGCAGCTTTCCTGTCTTTAGAATCCAGAATTAAAACATCGTTTTCTTTTGTGTGTGATGTGTGCTTATATGCCCACACACTTGTGGGTGCACAGAAGCCAGAGGAGGATATCAGGTATCATTCTCTTTCTCCATCTTATTCTCTTAAGAAAGTGAAAGATCCCCACCATTGAGCTAGCCTGACTGCAGGAACAAGGTCTGCACAGACGAGCATGAGTTCAAGGTAGAAGGTAAGGCAGAGCAGTCATCTGTAATTCAAGGTAAAAGGCAGAGCAGTCATCTGTAATTCAAGGTAAAAGGCAGAGCAGTCATCTGTAATTCAAGGTAGAAGGCAGAGCAGTCATCTGTAATTCAAGGTAGAAGGCAGAGCAGTTGTCTGTAATTCAAGGTAAAAGGCAGAGCAGTTGGTCTGTGGTCAGCCACCTGGTACCAAAAGAGGGAGTAGAGGGTTCTTGCAGAAATCCCCCACCCAAGATAGGGCCAAGTCAGCTATTATCTAAACACCATGTCCTGGGCAGGTGGCTAAGGACCTTGCCCCCAGTTCGACCCACCGCCTCATTTAAATCAACCAATTAAATCCCTGTAACCATGCATCTGCTTCTGTAAGCCTGCTCCTGCTTCCTAAAACCCTATAAGAGGGAGAGTGCCCAAGCCTGGGGCGCAAGTCCTCCGAGAGACTGTGTGCCCGCAGGTACCTGTGTACTTTGATCAAATAAACCCTCATGCTGATTGCAGCCTGTGGTCTCGGCTTGGTTTTTGGGCTCGAGGGTCTCCTCTGGGGAAAAGGTCCTCTCTGAGGGTCTTACAAAAGGATTTTCCCGAATCTAAAGTCAGGGGGCAGACAGGAAGCCCATCCATCTTCTGGGTCTGGCCCTCTCTACAGATATCACCAGTGGCTAAGCTCAGCTTGTTATGTGGGTGCTGGGGACCAAACTCAGGTCTCATACATGTAAAGCAAGCACTCAACTTCACTGTGCCCCCCTTCCCCAGGCAAGAGGATTTTCATACATAAACTGGATCACATTTAGAATACTGGCTAATATGAAATGATGGTAATATTTAAAGATAACCAATTGATACCACATTTGCTAAACAGCAAGAACGATTTAACATGTACTCTTGTGTTTATGTGTGTCAGTGCTAAGAACACCAGCTGACATGTTAGGCCAACAATGAAAGCTTTCTTTACATAGTGAGTTTCCACGAAGATTGACACACACCTCAGCTGTATGGAGCCACCTGATAATACCTACTTTCCTTTATAGCTCTAAATGGGTGTTTCAACCTCGGTTCACCAACTCTCAAAAAAAAAAAAAAAAGTACTTACATTTGCAAATAGTATGTTCTTACATCTACAGTATGATTAGAGCAGCGACATGGTTTGGGCTTGCTTCTATGTCCCTATTTTACAATACTGTTCAGCACGAGATGTTTGGAAGTTACTTCTGTGCAGTGAGAGCTATGCAGCCCCTTCTTAGGGTTCTACTATGGCAATTTACCTAAACGTTTACCTAGAGACACAACATCAAGGGCTGATTATTAGCCTAGTTCTCAGCTCAGGGAGAGACATGGTGTCAAGGGACTGAGGCAAAGAGTGGGGCAGAAGGACATCCTCCTCTGGCCTCCAAAGAAACACAGGCATATACAACTATGCACATGCCACACATACACAATAGTAAAGTAAAAGGAAATGATATTTCTGATGAACAAATCCGATATGACATGTAGATAGATTCATTACTACAATCCATTATATTTGATGTGACCAAAGGCTTGGTACTGGTGATCTCTGGCCATAGTACACTTGAAAGACCCCCGCTTAGCAACAGTAAATGCCATTTCTGTAAGGCTGTGCACACACGGGGCAGGCTAGGTCAGGGTCCCAGGTGGCCAAGCAAGATACCGGTGGGCGGCCAGCTAGCAATAGACAAAGAAAAAAAGACATTCAGACAAGCCCAGCTTTCAGATAAGCTGCAGCCCCCGACTGGAACCAGGAGTTGTGTCCTTGGAGCCATATTTCTGCCACCATCCCCACACTTAGATGAGCCCAAAGCAATTATCCTCGGAAGCTGCAGCCCAACTAGTACCAGGAGTTGCCTCCTTAAAGCCATATTTCTGCCATAGTTCCCACACTTAGATAAGCCCAAGGCAACTATTCTCAGGAGCTGCAGCCCCAGCTGGTATCAGGAGCTGTTTCCTTGGAGCCATGTCCTTGGGCTCACCCCCTGGCCACATTTAAACTAACCAATTAGAACCCTGTTGCTATGCTTCTGCTTCTGTACCTTGCTTCTGCCCCCCAAGCCCTATAAAAAGGGGACTGCCCCTTTGTTCGGCGCGCAAGTCCTCTGAGAGACTGTGTGCCCACAGGTACCTGTGTACTTTGATCAAATAAACCCTCATGCTGATTGCAGCGAGTGGTCTCGGTTGATTATTGGGTCCTGGGGTCTCCTCAGATAAAGGTCCTCTGGATGAGGGTCTTTCACACTTAAACCAATGGGATGTATCTTTTGGTAAGAGAAGTGAAGGGAAAATTATGATAAAAAGCTGTAACATAAATATGATAAAATTTACATAGGAATAGAGCATTAATTAGTAGGATCCCACTACATAAGGAATCTTCAGCATTTTGGCAATAATGACTCTGACAAAAGGAAAAATTTGAAAAATTGTGAAGTTGATCTCTTTATGATTATTTTGCAGATGTTTGTCTATATATGTATGTGATGGTTTGTATATGCTTGGCCCAGGAAGAGGCACTGTTTAGAAGTGTGGCCTTGTTGGAGGAAGTATGTTATTCTGGGGATGGGCTTGGAGACACTCTTCCTAGCTGCCTGAGGATGCTCAGTCTGTTCCTGTCTTCCTTTGGATGAAGATGTAGAACTCTCAGCTCCTCCTGCACCATGCCTGCCTGGATGCTGCCAGGCTCTTATCTTGATAACGGACTGCACCTCTGAACTGGCAGTTAAATGTTGTTATTTATAAGACTTGCCTCGGTCATGGTGTCTGTTCACAGCAATAAAACCTGTTGGAAAAATAACTAACCTGCATCTGCTAAGGGTTAGCTGAACTGTCCACTTGCAGGCCTTGACTTGGGGAGAGAGCAACACGCCCTTTGTAATGCTAATCGGCCCAGTCACAAGCCTACTCCACACCTGGTCTTCTTCTGGTTTTCAGTTGCCCCGGGTTAGGGTTACAGACTTCACCCTAGGGGTGACTCCTCCACCCAGCAGCTAGAGCATTTGCAAACTTCCTTTGTAATTACCTCTAAGTGTATAACTGTGAGACTGGAGTCAGTCGTGCCGGATTTTCTAGAAGATGGAGTAAAACACTTCTGGTAACACAATCGAGTTGTATCTTTCTTTCAAACCCTTAGGCCTTTGTCCAGTTCGGAGTAGCTGTTCGTGGTCCGAACACCACAAAAACCCTAACTAAGACAATACACACACACACACACACACACATCACATCACATCACACACACTGTTGAAATAGTTAAAATTATAAAACATGCACAGCAGTCTTACTTAGAGACAATATTAAAAGCCAAAAATTGAACCCACGGTGGTGCTATGACCAGAGTAGCTATGCCTCATCTGTACTTCCCACGTATCCCTCCTGTTGCTACTCTGATGCTCAAAGGTGTCCAGTGATTTGAAGAATATTGATGCAGGAGTTAATCCTACAGTGAAGAGCCATGTGACTAACCAGCAGGCAGTTTTAGAAGTCCATTCTAAGTTCAGGCTTTTACAGGAAACTCCGTATATGTGCATTGGCATCATGGACCGGTTCCTACAGGCTCAGCTGGTCTGCAGGAAGAAGCTGCAGTTGGTTGGGATCACAGCTCTGCTTTTGGCTTCCAATGTTTCTCTGAGTATTAAAGACTTTGTTTATATCACCGACAATGCTTACACAAGTTCCCAAGTCTGAGAAATCAAGACTCTGATTTTGAAAGTTGAATTTGGAGTTGGGCTGGGCTTTGCCACTCCACTTCTTAAGTTGAGCCTCAAACACTGAGAGGTGGATGTTGACCAACACACTTTAGCCAAGTATCTGATGGAACTGACACTCGTTGACTATGACATTAGTTTCTCAGGCTGCAGCTACTGCTTCCTGCCTGTTTCGGATGGCACTGGGCCAAGGAAACTGAAATTTAAAGCAGCAGTATTACACAGGATACATGAAAACGTAACACTGGAAGTCATGCAGCACATGGCCGAGAACGTTGTCAGTCAATGAGAACCTCACCAGGTCATCACTGTCAAGTACACCAGCAGCAGACTCCTGAAGATCAGGATCCCTCACCTGAGCTCTAAAGACCTGGCTTCCCCTCTGATGGGCAGGCCCTAGACAGTGGGGCTTCTACACTGCTCTTCTTAGATTTTTGTACATACTAGTTTTATCTAGTTCACATCACAAAAACCTCTTCTCAGACTAATTTTTATCTGTGTTTTTGAGAAAAAAATAGTTATTAATTTTCTAATGGTTAAAAAAGTAAAATTAAATCTACTTTAAGTTTATTTTTTTTTTCTTTCTATACACACACACACACACACACACACACACACACAATCCATGACAAGAGCTTAGTAGAGAAATCCAGACTATTCATTGCCTTTTGTGTGAGCACCTCCTTTGCATGAGTGGAAGCCAGAGACAACACCAGGCATCCTCTTCTACTGCCTCTGCATCTTTGCACGTGACACATGGTCTTGCACTAATCTTGGAAACTTGTTTTTCATCTTGATTGACTGGCCAGTGAGTCCTAGTAGTCTTCCAGCACTGTCCCTACTTTCAGCAATGACATTACATGAATGTTTTGGCTACATGTAGCTTTTTACATGGATACTAAGGATATGACCTCAGTCCTGATGCTTTTCCACTGAGCTACTTTTCCAGCCCAATATAAACATTTTTATAGGTCCATTAGACACAATTATTTTAAAAATACATAAAAATTAAGACTGTTCACATATTAGAAAGACATTTTAATTCAATGTTTAAATGTAGAAAAAGTTATTAACTGACTTTACTAATAGTGAAACTACAGATTATGCACATGCAACTATTTAAGAAACTTTATTAAATAATTTCACTAAAACATTTATTTTCAAACATAAGGGGAACACTGTATTATTCAGATCTACCTATGAATGTGCCACTAACAAACCCTCCTCTAAACTGCAATTTCTAAAGCATTCTACACAATTTTATACCAGGCTCTTCAAATTAGTTGTATTAACAGAATCCTACTGCATCAGATTTTGACACTGTATGCTACAAAAGACAATTCTACCTACATTTCTAAGGTTTTGGCTATGTGTTTTGATATACTGGTCAACTGAGGACTTACAGGTTTCTTCTATCCAAGGTTCTTGATGTGGTGTGTTCTTTTATGTGTGTGATGTGCATGACCGTGTGGATGAGTGTTCCTGTGTTGGTACACACTGTACTTGCACTTAGAGGCCAGAGGTTGCTGTATCACAAGAGCATAATGGGAAAATCCATACTATTGCCTTTTGTATGCTGGCGTCTTCCTTAATCGTTCTCTGCTTAATTTTTGAGAGCTCTCTTCCTGGATCTGACTAGCTACCCAGCAAGCCTCAGGGATTCTTTTGTCTCTGTCTCCCTAGCACTGAGATTACAGACATGTGCCATCATGTCTGGCTTTTATGTAGGTGCTGAGGATTTAAACCCAGGATCTCATGCTTCTGTGGCAGGGACCTTACAAACCAAGCCATCTTCTCACCCCCATAATGTTTCGAGAACTGAACAGGCAGAGCTAATCCCACATGCTTTCCAATGATACACATTAAACTCATTATACCATCACGTGTGCTAGAAAGATCTGAAGCTTTCCTTTAATCTGTATTTAGAAATAAGTTCCCAATGTTTCTCCATTCTTTTTTTTTTTTTTTTTTTTTTTTTTTTTTTTAAGAGAACCAGAACATGCTAAGACTTATTCACATAGCTTACAACCATATGGTTTCTTTGTTTTTGTTTTTGAGTTAGTGAAATTAAAACTCATTCAGAGAGAAGGTCTTCCAATGTAGCTTACACACAGTGCACCCTTTCATGGTATCTAAGAGAGCCGTGAGTACTGTAGGATTTCCCACATTGTTTACATACATATGGTTTCTCTCCAGTGTGAATTCTTTCATGGCATCGTAGGGAACTGTGATCAGTGAAGGCTTTTGCACAGAATTTACATACATATGGTTTCTCTCCCCTGTGGATTCTTTCATGGCGTTGAAGAGAACTGTGGTAAGTGAAGGCTGTCCCACACAGCTTACACACATAGGGTTTCTCTGCACTGTGAATATTTTCATGGCAACGAAGAGAACTGTGATACATAAAGGCTTTCCCACACTGTTTACAGACATAGGGTTTCTCCCCAGTGTGAGTCCTTTCATGGCAATGGAGGGAACTGTGAAATGTGAAGGCTTTCCCACACACCCTGCATAGACAAGGTTTCAATCCACTATGGATTCGCTCATGTTTTTTCAGTGCGCTGCTCAACACAAAGGCTTTCCCACACTGCTTACAGCCATAGGCCTTCTCTCCCCTGTGAATCTGTTCATGGTATCGAAGAGCATTGTGATGCATGAAGGCTTTCCCACACTGCTTACATGCATAAGGCCTTTCTCCACTATGAATTCTTTCATGACATTTCAGAGAGCCCTGACGACTGAATGATTTCCCACACAGCTTGCATACGTAGGGTTTCTCTCCACTATGAATCCTTTCATGACACTGAAGAGAGCTGCAATCAATGAAGGCTTTCCCACATACCTTGCATTCATAGGGTTTCACTCCAGTATGAATCCGCTCATGTCTTCGCAAGGCACTAGAACAAGTGAATGTCTTCCCACACTGCTTGTACACATAGGGTTTCTCTAAACTATGAACCTTTTCATGGCACTGGAGGGAACTGTGATCACTGAAGGCTATCCCACATTGATGACATATGTATTTTATTCCATTGTGAGCTTGTTCATGACTTTCAACCTTCCTCAAAGAAGAAAAGACTTTCAGAAATTGTTTGCATTCATAGGGTTTCTCTCCACTATGGGTCCTTTCATGGCGGCGAAGGCCACTGGAATAAGTGAATGTTTTGCCACATTGCTTGCATATATAAAGCTGTTCTCCAGTGTGAGTTCTTTTATGTGTCAAGAAAGAACTGGAAGAGTGAAAGGCTTCACCACATACTTCACATATATACAGTCCATCTCCATTCTGTGTCATTATCTGCTGTCGAATACCAGCAAGAGGCAAAGAGTCTTTCCCAGCGTGCTTCAGCACACAGGGCTTTTCTGTAGCGCACATTCTTTCATGCCCCTGAACAAAACTGTGTTTGCCAAAGCCATCTTCAGTTTGTTTATATTTGTAGTTTCTCTCTTCAGTGTGAGTCTTCATATGTTCCAGAAAACTTTGGGGAGAACCAAAGAATTTCCCACACTCCTTACATATGCCTGGTTTCTCTGCATATTCTTGACTTTCACATAGTTTGTATTCAGTCTGAACCGAAACGGGAAGAATTTTCCTTAAATTTTCAGAGTCATCTTCAAGGATCCAGTCTTCTTGCTCTTTTGCTAGAATGTAGATGCAGAAAAATCACTTTGAGTTAATACAACACTAAAGAAAAATATTAGATTTTAAGTAGGTTTCTGGTATAACATGATCATAACTGGTTTATTCATCAAAATTGCTGCTATTGTACAAATCACGGAGCTTCATTGCTCAGCAGAAATACTGTTTTCTCATGGAGTACACAGGCAGTGAGTGATCTTACCCTTACCTATGGCAGCCAGGTTCCTGCAAGTTTCCTGCATCACATCTCTGTGCAGCCTCTTTTGGGAAGAATTTAGCAAAGCCCACTCCTCTGCAGTGAAGTTCACAGCCACATCCTCAAAGGATACAGACTCCTAAAAAATAACACAATATTTTCAGGAGGAAGGGTGAGACTGAGCACTAGAGAGCCACACGAGAGAGCCACACTCAATGCGTATGATGTTTACAGAATGCTGTGTTGTTTAAATGTTTAATCCAGGTAATGTTCATCAGAGCTCTAGTTAATACTCTTTAATGATGCAATTCTAATGCTAGGCTGCAACTGCATTATAAAACAAAAGCAGAAGCCTGTTATACTGTCGGGTCATCCCAGTAAAGTCTGTACTGGTTCTGTTGCACCTGTCTTAAAAAAATCCTAGGCTAGGTATAGCAGACCATGTCATCAATCCCAGCACTAGGGAGGCAGAGGCAGGCAGATCTCCTTGAGTCTAAGATCAATCTTACATAGTAAGTTCCTGGCCAGATAGGGATACATAGTGAGAGGCTCTGTCTTCAGAAACCAAACCAAACAAAACAAAACAAGACAAAGCAACCCTTACTAGTCCGTATCCATAATAGAGTCACACCAGCTATCTGGAGACCAATCTTAAAAATGATTAAGAATGGGGCTTGGAAAAATGTTTGACTTTCAATCAAGAGATCCCAAGTTATACACCCCCCCCCCACTAACCCATGCTAGGCAGGCTGGCACACACTTATAATCTCAGTACTGGGAAGGTGGACACAGGTGGATTCTTGGTGCATAGTTGTCAGCCAATCTAGGACAATTGGTAGGCTTCAGGCAAAAAGCCTGATGGACAAGATTCCCAAGGGATGGCACCCAAGGTGTCATCTGATTTCTACATGCACGAATATGTACAAATGTGTGATTGTACTTGTGCAAGTATATGCAACCATGCACATGCATTAAAACAAACAAACAAACAAACAAACAAAACCAACTTCCCCTGGGGTCTGAAACCTCACAATTGGATGGATTTCACCAGCGTACTTGTAGAGAGGGCTCAGTGATCTAGTTTATAACAGTGATACACTACTTGTTTAACTCCATCGTCTCTCTAAATGTCTGCAACTTTCTGACCTGCTTATCAGAAGAATCCTACTTGATCAGAATAAAAATACAATCTAGAAGATTAATCTTCAATAACTTGGTCTGACCAATAATATAGAACAAAGACTTCATTTCCCAACTTCTTTAAACAACTGTGCATGTCCTCTTTGACTGATCTTAGAAAGCTTTGGAAAGCTTGAACTTGGTATCTGATAAGCAATCTTAAATATTTTGAAAGGCCCATGAAGGATAATTTACTATGATAATGCAAAAAGATTTTATTTTTTTCCCTCAAAAATGCTAACAAAAATATAAACGAGGGAAATAGCATTGTGTATATTGAGGCAATATAATTATTTCTTAATATATCTTTATCCAGTTGTCTACTAACCCAAAAGATCTCTACATATATATAAAGAGAATATCCCATAATGAATATCTTATATAAATATAAATGAGCTGAATATTTCTCAAAGAGTACTGGGTAAAAAGGTTTGATATCACAAACAGATCACCCAGAAATAGATAGATAGATAGATAGATAGATAGATAGATAGATCAACTGAGGAAAATAGTTAAACTGTACCATAGATCAAATGCGCCTAACAGCCATTTGCAGGAACTCTATCAAACAAGTGAAGAACACACAGTCTTCTCAGCATCAGATAAAAGCTTCTCCAAAATACATCATTTACTAGGTGATAAGGAATTAGCAAATCAAAAATCACACAAAAAGACCAACTAACAAACCAGCCAAACAAACAAACAAACACTCCCTAAAACCAAACCAAACCCCTCTGAAATGCTTTCTTGCATTATACAAGATCAAAAATAGTCAACCTGCAAAATACTTAATTTGGAAAGAATATTAAGAAATCCAAGTCCAAGAAGAAAGCTTAATTGGTAACCTGCTTGCCACCTAAGCATAAAGAACTAATTTCTGATCTCTAGTACTCACCTAAAGAGTTGGCCATGGTGGCACACACCAGTGTTGGGTACTTATAAGACCTGTACTGTGAAACTATTAGAGGGAAACAAAAATGAAGCCAAATTGCTTTGTAGAATGTATGATAATAAAAATAAATAAAAGAAAATATTTACTTGAAAACATGCTCACATTTTTCCCTTTCCTGTGAATAGAAATCAAATTATATACTGAAATGGAAAAGATAAAATTCAAGCACTTTGACAAGTCATAGTCAAGTATGTATATAGTTTGCTTATAATATATGCAGAATACTAAGTATGCTACACAGACAAAATCAAGAATTAAAAATTGCATAACTGATCTTAGATGCAAGATAGTCTTTGATAATATTAAACATCATGTCATGATAAAAGCTCAGAACCCAGTAGGCACAGGAGATTCAAACATTGATATAGTAAAGGTTTGTATGACAGACACATACTAGTAATAACATTCTAAATGAAAGGGGAAACTGAATACACTGTCTAAAAACCAGGAAAAAACAAAACAAAACAAAACAAAAAAAAACATGACTCTTCCTGAATATAATATAAAACTATTAGCCCGAGAAATTTTGCAGGCAAAGGTACTAACAGGTATATGAATCAGGAAGGAGGAAATCAGATCATCCTTGATTCAATACATAAAAGAAAACCCAAACCTGTTACTATAGTGTACACCAGTATATGGGAGGCTAAAACGGTAGGATTAAGAGTTCCAGGTCATTATGAAGCTCAAAAAGAAGGAAGGCCAGAATGCAGATGCCTCAGTACTTCTTAGAAGGGAGAACAAAACACTCACGGGAGGAAATACAGAGACAAATAGAGGAGCAGGGATCTTTTTGAAGAAAAAAAAAATCATTCTGAGACTGCCTCACCTGGGGATTCACCCTATATGCAGCCACCAAACACATTCACTATTGCTGATGCCAAGAAGTGCTTACTGGCAGAAGCCAGATATGAATGCCCCCACAGAGGCTCTGCCAGAGCCATACTGATACAGTTGAAAATGCTTGCAGCTAACCATTGGACTGAACATGGGGACTCCAAAGGAGGTAGAGAAAGGACTGAAAGAGCTGAAAGGGTTTGCAACCCTACGGGAAGAACAACACTGTCAACCAACCAAATCCTTCAGAGCTTCCAGGGACTAAAACACCAAGCAATGATCACACATACGGAGAAGAACAAGGACAGTCCCAAAGATTACACCAAAAGGCTTCTTGATATTATAAGGTATTTAGCAAGGGTACAAAATCAACATGCACTACCAGTACATTTTCTCTCAGCAGATAATGAAGTATCTCAGAGATACACTGTGAGAAAGTCATAACACATATACACACAAACCAACACAAAACACCCAAGTCAAACCTTACTGATGATATTAAAATGTTCTACAATGGCAGTTTTAGGTCACTGACGAAAGAAAGGAAGAGAAAGAGAGGGTTTGGGTGGGCAGAGAGGTGGGAAGGTTAGGGAGGAGTTGGGGGAGAGAAAAACTGGAATCAGAATATATTGTGTGTTCAATAAAAAAGAAAAAAATAAGGAAAAATTAAACAAGATATTAGCAGAGGAAAGAAAAGACTACCATGATCATGGACTACGAGTCAATATCGCTAAAAATAATTCAAAGTCATATTGAGATTTAATGAAATTTCCATTAAATTATAACATTTTACACACAACTAGAAACAATTCTTAAATTTGCTATGAAGACACAGAGGAGCCCCGATGTCCTCGGCAAAAAAGAGCGCTGTGTATTTCATTTTACCTGATTTCAAAACACACTGCAGGTCTCCAAAGAAAATAAACAAAACAGAACAGAACAAAGCAAACTCCGACAGAGTAGTGTCATAAATACATATGTACGGTCCAATGGAAAAGAGAAAATAAAAATAAACCCACACATTTGGCCAACTGATTCTCAACAAAGGTGCCAAAAATATATACCAGGGAATAACCAATAAATTATGGTGTTAATACTGGATTTCTACATGGACATGTCTGAAACTAGAGAAAAATCAATTCACAAATTGTTCACTTGTTGGCTGAAAATGATTGGCTGATCAGAAGAAAACAAAACACTCTTGAGCACTATTAAGCCGGTACCTTACCACTGTAGGCTTACCACTCTTCTACCTTCGGGCAGACACATTTTTCATTCCGGGCCTTCTCCCTGTCTGCAATAGTCTTTTCATATAAAGTCATACCTCAGCATTAAAAAAGTCGAATCCCTCCGAACCGTCCAATTGCATCCCAGACCGCCAAACTCCTGGCTCTCCTGTTTCTCACAGGGACCGGTGGATCGCCCACCCAGTGAGTTTGGCAGTGTGGGAGGGGACCTGGGATCTGAGGGATTGCTGCTGTCTATCAACAGCAGCAACAACAAAAGCTTTTGGATGGAGAACAAATTCCTGGGTTTCAGAAGCTGCTTCCCGGAAAGACAGGAAAATCAGGTTCTACCGGGCAACACAACGCGACCTCGCGCCGCCCCCGCACAGTCCCGGCCTCGGACCCGCGCTCAGCCGCCGTCTTCTCCGCGGTTCCCGGGACTGAGGGACCAGCCTGCGCTCCCCGCATCCCTGGTGCTCACCATAGCTGGGCTCCAGGCCTTAAGCAGCCTCACGCGGGTCCAGGGTGGAGCGGTCCTACAGACGCCTGAAGTCCGGGAACCCCAAACTCCCTCAGTGGACAGGACCCAGAGAACAGTGCCAATGGCGTTGCCAGGAAGAAAGATGGCGAGTGAGGAACTTCCGCTCCGTTCCTCTGGCCTCCTGCGACCTGACTGATACTGGGTTTGGCAGTCATGAGAAAACCAAAGCTGAACAGTTTGGGACTCTATTAACTGACAGAACAGAGTCGCAACTATGACCTTACCAAAAAGAAAGGTGGTAGTGATGCTTTTCCGCTTTGCCTGACCCGGGTCTTTAATTTTGGGGATCACTGTCACACTACGGGGTAGAACAATCCTGAACTCCCTGAGCTCACTATACAGTTTAGCGACTATGGCACCAAAAAGAAAAATGGTGAGGAACATTCCACTGGATGAAGAATCCCTACCTAACTAGCAGGAACCAAAACAAGCACTCTAGGCTTAGCAAACAAACAAACAATTTCCAAGTTTTCTTTTCCCAGCCCCTGCTTCTGAAAAAGATGACTCTGAGACTATTCATTTATTTTTTATTACTTTTTATTATTAATCATTTTATTTATTTACATTTCAAATGCCCCACTTCCAGGTCCCTCTCCACAGCCTCCCAACCTTATCCCCTCTCCCATTCACCTCTAGGAGTGTGAATCCCCCACCCACCCTCACCTCTGCACTCTAGCACTCTCTTCCTCTGGGGCATCAAGCCTCCACAGTACCAAGTCCATCTCCTCCCACTGAGGCCAGACAAGGCAGTCCTCTGCTACATATTTGGGGGGCGGGGGTGGACCAGCCCATGTATGCTCTTTGGTTGGTGGTTTAGTCCCAGGAAACTCTGAGGGGTTGGATTAGTTGACACTGTTGTTTTTCCTATGGGGTTGCAATCCCCTTTCAGTTCCTTCAGTTCTTCCCCTAACTCTTCTATAGGGTCCCTGGGCTTAGTCCAAAGACTGGCAGTAAATGTCTGCAACTGTCTCAGTCAGCTGGAAGTAGGGCCTCTCAGAGGGCAACCATGCTAGGGCTCCTGTCTGCAAGCACATCTTGGCATCAGCAATAGTGTCTGGGTTTGGTGTCTGGTCCTAGGATGGATCCTAAGTTGGGGTGGTCTCAGGATGGCCTTTCCTGGGTATTTAGAACTTTTAGAGCTAGTATCTGCTTATCAGTGACTGCATACCATGTGTGTTCTTTTGTGACTGGGTTACCTCACTCAGGATGATAGCTTCTAGTTCCATCCATTTGCCTAAGAATTTCATGAAGTCATTGTTTTTAATAACTGAGTAGTACTTCATTGTGTAAATGTACCACAATTTTTGTATCCATTCATCTACTGGAGGACATCTGGATTCTTTCCAGCTTCTGGCTATGAATGCTGCTATGAACATGGTAGAGCATGTGTCCTTGTTAGATGTTGGAGCTTCTTTTGGGTATATGCCCAGGAGTGGTATAACTGGGTCCTCAGGAAGTACTATGTCCAATTTTCTGACAAACCGCCAGATTGATTTCTAGAATGGTTGTACCAGCTTGCAATTCCACCAACAATGAGGGAGTGTTCCTCTTTCTTCACATCCTTGCCAGCATCTGCTATCACCTGAGTTTTTGATCTTAGCCATTCTGACTGGTGTGAGGTGGAATCTTAGAGTTGTTTCGATTTGCATTTTCCTTGATGACTAAGGATGTTGAGCATTTCTTTAGGTGCTTCTCAGCCATTTGATATTCCTCAGTTGAGAATTCTTTCTTTAGCTCTGTACCCCATTTTTAATAGAATTATTTGATTCTCTGGAGTCTAACTTCTTAAGTTCTTTGCATATATTGGATATTAATCCGCTATCAGTTGCAGTATTGGTAAAGATCTTTTCCCAATCTGTTGGTTGCTGCTTTCATACTGAATAAAATCAACTTTCCACCAAAAGTTATCCAAAAAGATGAAATCATACATGAGAAATCATACAAAAGAAAAATCTATCAAGATAAACTCTCAATTCTGAACATCTATGCTCTAAATGCTAGGGCATTCACATTATAAAAGAAACTGCTAAAGCTCAAAGCACACACTGAACCTCACACAAAAATGGTGGGAGACTTTATCACTCCACTCTCACCAATGGACAGATCATGGATACAGAAACTAACAGAAGTTATGAACCAAATAGATTTAACAGGTATCTACAGAACATTTCACCCTCAGACAAAGGAATATAGCTTCTTCTCAGCACCTTATGGTATCTTCTCAAAAATTGACAATATAATTGGTCACAAAACAAGCCTCAACAGATACAAGAGCATCAAAATAATCCCATGCGTCCTATCAGATCACCACAGAATAAGCTCAGTCTTCAATAACAACAAAAACCCTAGAAAAAAAAAAAAAAAAAAAAACCCAGAAAGCCCACATAGACGTGGAAGCTGAACAACCCTCTACTCAATAATAACTTAGTCAAGGAAGAAAAAAAGAAATTAAAGACTTTTTAGAATTTAATGAAAATGAAGGCAAAACATACATTGTGTATGGGAGACAATGAAAGCAGTGTTAAGAGGAAAACTCACAGCTCTGAGTGCCTCCATAAAAAAATTGGAGAGAGAATATACTAGTAGCTGAACAACACACCTGAAAGCTCTAGAACAAAAAGAAGCAGATACACCCAAGAGGAGTAGAGGACAGGAAATGATCAAACTCAGAGCTGAAATCAAGTAGAAACAAAGAGAACTATGCAAAGAATCAACAAAACCATGAGCTTGCTCTTTGAGAAAATTAACAAGCTAGATAAATGCTAGGCCAGACTTACCATAGGACACAGAGGCAGTATCCAAATTAACAAATCAGAAATGAAAAGGGAGCCATAACAGAAATGGAGGAAATTGAAAAAAATGAGTTGATCCTACTATAAAAGCCCATATTCAACAAAACTGGAAAAATCTGGATGAATGTCTCACTTTCTAGACAGATACCAGGTACCAATGATAAATCAGGATCAGATAAACCATCTAAACAATTCTATAACCCCTAATGAAATCAAAGTAGTCATTAAAAGTCTCCCAACCTCACTCCCCCAAAAATGCCCAAGACCAGATGGATTTAGTGCAGAATTCTACGTGCAGACCTTCAAAGAAGACCCAATACCAATACTCTTAAAACTATTCCACAAAGTAGAAACAGAAGGAACACTACCCAATTTCTTCTATGAAGCCACACTTATACCTAAACTATGCAAAGACCCAACTAGGAAAGAGAATTTCAGACCAATCTCCCTTATGAATATTGATGCAAAAATACTCAATAAAATTCTTGCAAAATGAATCCAAGAACACATCAAAACGATCATTCAGACTTCATCCCAGGGATGCAGGGCTGTTATACTACACAGAAATTTAACAACACAATCCACTATGTAAGAAAACTCAAAGAAAAAAAAATCACACAATCAGATCATCCCATTAGATGCTGAAAAATCACTTAAAAAATACAACACCCCTTCATGTTAAAAGTCTTGGAAATATCAGGAAATGAAAGCCCTTACCTAAGCATAATAAAAGCAATATACAGTAAACCAATAACCAAGATCAAATTAAATGGAGCTAAATTTAAAACAACCCCACTGAAATCAGAACTAGACAAGACTGCCCAATATCTCCATATCTATTCAATGTAGCACTCAAAGTCCTAGCCAGAACAATTAGATGACAAAAAAAGGTCAAAGGAATACAAATTGGAAAAGAAGAAGTCAAAATATCACTATTTGCAGAAGTTATGATATTATACTTAAGTGGCTCCAAAAATTTCACCAGAGAACTCCTTTAGCTGATAAACACCTTCAGCAAAGTGGCTGGATACAAAATTAACTCAAACAATTCAGTAGTCTTCCTCCACTCAAAGGATAAAAGGGCTGAGAAAGAAATTAGGAAAAAAGACACCCTTTAAAAATAGTCACAAATAATATAAAATATCTTTGTGTGACTCTAACGAAGCAAGTGAAAGGTCTGTATGACACGAACTTCAAATCTCTGAAGAAGGAAATTGTAGAAGATCTCAGAAGATGGAAAGATCTCCCATGCTCATGGATCGGCAGCATTAGCATAGTAAAAATGGCCATCTTACCAAAAGCAGTCTACAGATTCAATGGAATCCCCATCAAAATTACAACTCAATTCTTCATAGAGTTAGAAAGAGCAATTTCCAAATTAATTTGAAATAACAAAAATCCAGGATAGTGAAAACTATTTTCAACAATAAAAGAACTTCTGGGGGAATTACCATCCCTGAGCTCAAGCTGTATTACAGAGCAATTGTGGTAAAATATGCATGCTATTGGTACAGAGACAGGAAGGTAGATTAATGGAATAGAATTGAAGACCCAGAAATGAACCCACACACTAGATCTTTGACAAAGAAGCTAAAACCATCCAGTGGGGAAAAAATGACAGCATATTCAACAAATGGTGCTGGTGTAAGTGGTAGTCTGCAAGTAGAAGAATACAAATTGACACATTCTTACCTTCTTGTAAGAGCTCAAGTGGATCAAAGAACTCCATATAAGATCAGATGCACTGAATCTATCCGAAGAGGAATTTGGAAGAGCCTGAACACATCAGCACAAGGAAAAATTTCCTGAACAAAAAACACCGATGGCCCAGTCTCTTAGATAAACTATAGACACATGGGGTCTCATAAAATTTAAATGCTTCTGTAAGGCAAAGAACACTGTCACCAGGAAAAACCAGCAACCTACAGATTGGGAAAAGATTTTTACCAATCTTACATCAGATACAATACTTATATCCAATATATACAAAGAATTCAAGAAGTTCGACTCCAGAGAATCAAATATTCGAAATTTTAAAATGGGGTACAGAGTTAAACAAAGAATTCTCAACTGAGGAATGTCAAATAGCTGAGAAACACCTAAAGAAATGCTCAGCATCTTTGGGGAAATGATATCAAAAGGACCCTGAGATTCTACCTTACACCAGTCAGAATGGCTAAGATCAAAAACTCATAGGATGGTAAGGATGTGGAGAAAGAGGAACACCCCTCCATTGTTGGTAGAATTGCAAGCTGGTACAACCACTCTGAAAGTCAGTCTGGTGGGTTCTCAGTAATTGGACACAGTACTACCCAAGGACCCAGGAATACCACTACTGAGCACACACAAAAGATACTCCAACATCTAAGAAGAAAACCTGCTTCACTGTGGTCATAGCAGCCTTAGTTATAATAGCAAGAATCTGGAAACAACTCAGATGTCCCTCAACGGAAGAAGATAGAGAAAATGTGCTCCATTTATACAATGCAGTCTTCTTACTCAGCTATTAAAAACAATACTTCATGAAATTCTTAGGCAAATGAATGGAACTGTAAAGTATCTTCCTGAGTGAGGTAACCTAGTCAGAAAAGAACACACATAGTCTGTACTCATTGATAAATGAATATTAGGAAAAAAAGCTCAAAATACGCATCATACAACTCACAGACCATATGAAGCTCAAGTAGAGGGAAGAACCAAGTATGGATGTTTCAGTCTTTGGACGTAGTGGGTGGAAAGACTTGGGATGATGAGAGGTGTGGGAAAATTAAAGGGGGGGGGGAATCAGGTGTGTGAGGAGATGTGGGAGGTTACAGAGGGTCAAGAAATTGAACAGAGGTTTGTAGCAATGGGGGAACTGGGGGTGCCACTATAAAGTTCCAGATGCCAGGGAAGCAAGAGGCTCCCAGGACCCAACAGGGATGACATTATCTGATATAACCAACACAGGAGAGAGAGCGTGTAGAGGGCATACCCAGAGGTTAGGCACAGCACCTACTTAAGGGATGGGGACACCCACCTTTTCTAAAATTTTAACCCAGAAATGCTCCTGTCTAAAGAAAATACAGGAACAAAGAATAGAACAGAGACTGAAGGAAAGGTCCCCCCTGCTGGGCATCCATCCCATATGTAGCCACTAAACCCAGTCACTATTGCAGATGCCAAGAAGTGCTTTCTGACAGGAGCCTGATATAGCTGGCTCCTGAGAGGCTTTGCCAGAGCCTGACAAATACAGAGGCTGATGCTCACAGCCAACCACTGAACTGAGCCCAGGGACCCCTTGGAGGAATTAGGGGAAGGACTGAAATAGCTGAAGGAGTTTTCAATCCCACAGGAAGAACAACAATACCAACCAACCACACCACCCTGTCCAAAGGTCCCAGGGAGTAAACCACCAACCAGAGTACACATGGAGTAACCCATGTCCCCAGCTGCATAGGTAGCAGAGGATGGCCCTATCTGGCCTCAGTTGGAGAGGATCCCTTGGTCCTATGAAGGCTTAACACCCCAGTCTAGGGGAATGCTAGGGTGGTGAGGTGGGAGTAGGTGGGTGAGGGAGCACCCTCATAGAAGCAGTGGGAAGGGGGTGGGAGAAGGGGTTTTCATAGGGGAAACTGGGACTCAGGATAACATTTGAAATGTAATTAAATAAAACAATCAATAAAAAACCCACAGAAAGCATTATATTGAATGGAGAAAAACTAAAAGTACTTCTTTTAAAATGAGGAGTGATTCAAAACTATTTACCATTACCTGTGCTGTGAAATTACTGTGAAGCTAGGTACTGGTGGCACACAGGTTGTTTTTTCATGTTTAAAATCTTAGTATTATTTAATTAAAAGCAACCCACCCTGTTTGCACCTCCAGGGTGAACCAGCAGTCACTACTCACCATGTTCAAAGAAAAGCACCAGGACTATACTCGGACCCACTCTCCAGAGTCATAATTTAAAGGTATCCACAAGGCAATACTACATGCTTTACATAGTCCCGTGAAAAAAATAATTCAGTTGATTCTAATCCCCGACGCAAGGCACTTCAAACGCCCGCATCGAATGCCCATGCAAACAGCAGTGCACTGCACCTTTCAAAACCATGACTTATTCACAGCCTGGTGGTCAGTCTCTCAGTTCCAGGAAATCCTGGGCTATACAGAGAAACCAGCTCTCAATGTCCCTGTGCCCCCCAAAAGAAAATTACTTTACAATAGATTGTATAATCTACTATAGTCTCAACCAGTATGGAGAATTAAAAAAAAAAAAGTTTATCAAAAGAATCCAGTTATAACCCAAAAATCTAAATCAGCATTCAATGGATGTAACTGTCCCCCAATATTTATTGCAGTTAGATTTGTGCTAGCCAACATAAGAAATAAGCCTCAGTCCCCACCGTTTTAAAGGTGTGTGTATGTACATTAATGAATAAATAAAAAGAAACTAAGCTGAGTATTTATAAGAATGTTTCACAATGTTTAAAAACCTTGAATCAAGAATACAATAGCTGCTGTCTCAGTCAGGATTTCTATCCCTGCACAAACATCATGACCAAGAAGCAAGTTAGGGAGGAAAGGGTTTATTCAGCTTACACTTCCACATTGCTGTTCATCATCAAAGGAAGTCAGGACTGGAACTCAAGCAGGTCAGGAAGCAGGAGCTGATGTAGAGGCCATGGGGGGATGTTACTTACTGGCTTGCTCAGCTTGCTTTCTTATAGAACCCAGGTCTACCAGCCCAGGGATGGCACCACCCACAATGGGCCCCCCCCCCTTGATCACTAGTTGAGAAAATGCCTTACAGCTGGATCTCATGGAGGCATTTCCTCAACCGAGGCTTCTTTCTCTGTGATAACTCCAGCTTGTGTGGAGTTGACACAGAACCAGCCAGTACAGTGCTAGTGCAGCAGCCGAGAGCTTACATCCTTATCTGTAAGTAGGAGTCAAGGGGTGGAGTGAGGAGACAAGAGAGATAACCGGGAATGGTATGGACTTTAAAACCTCAAAGCCCACCACTTTCAGTGATATACCTCCTCTAAAGCACCATAATTCCCAATCCTTCCAAAATAGTTCCACCAATTTTGATCAAGAATTCAAAGATTTAAGAATATGGGGGCGTTCTTATCCAATTACCACAACTCAGAAGCTAGATTTTGAGAAAACACACACTGCATCTCTCAGCAAGCCCTAAATGGAACTATCTTGAGATGGTCCTATGTTTTGTTTTTGGGTTTTTTAAACCTTTTTTTAAAAAAGTCTTATTATGTAGCCTTGAGAGGCCTTAAGCTTGCTATGTAGATCAGGCTGACCTTAAATTCACAAAGATTTGTCTGCCTCTCCCTTTTAAGTGCTGAGAATAAAGAGGTTTTATTATTAAGGACTAAACTGCCCTAGAAATCAGAAACCTATCATAGTCAGATCTCAGAGACCTCATGAACAAACTGCCACATTAACTAGGTTGGTGGCGGTCACGTGGATTGGAGTCATGCATGTGACACAAATTTGCTGGGAAAAGAAAAGACTGAGTTGGTACCAGGGCAATGGGGCATTTCTGTGACAATCCTGTTCATGCTAGATTTTTGGAGAAATGTGGAAGACTTTGGACTAAAAAGGTGTTTGATGCTACGAGGAGAGAACAATGGGTCATCCTAGTAGGAACTTGAAAGACAGCAGTATGGGGACAGCGCTCAACAAGGTTCATAGGGGAATAATATTAGCAGCTGGGCTAGAGGCACTTCTTGTGATATTTTGGCAAAGGACATGGCTACTTTCTGCTCTTGTGTTTGGAATGTATGCAGATGCCCACAAGGCCAGACAAGGACACTATATCACCCAGAGCCAGAGTTACTGGCATTTGTGAGACACCTATCTAAATTTTATTTAATGTTTTCCTATTGCTGTGATAAAACACCATGACTAAGGTGAGTTATAAAAGATGGCAATTAATTGGGTTTGTGGTTCCAGAAGACCAGTCCATGGTGGTGAAGCAAAGTCATACATAGTGGTAGAACAGCTCAGAGCTCCCTTCCTCCCTCCCTTCCTCCCTCCCTCCCTCCCTCCCTCCCTTCCTTCCTTTCTTTTGAGATAGGGTTTCTCTGTATAAACCTGGGTATTCTGGAACTCACTCTGTAGACAAGGCTGGCTTCAAAGCTCACAGAGATCTATATGCCTCTTCCTTCCTAATGCTGGGCTTAAAGATGTGCACTACCACTGCTGGCAGAAAGCCCACAACACTATCTGCAAGTAGGAGGTGGATCAAGCCAGATCTCCCATCTTCTAATCCTTCCCAGACTGTCCCATGAACCAGAGACCAATTATTTAGAGATATGGGCATATGGTGGCTATTCCCATTCAAACCATGACATCTCACTTCCTGGCCTCAATGGGCTTGTGGTCAGCTCATAATGTAAAACACATTCAGTCCAAATTCAAAAGTTTCTATAGTCTTTTACATTCTCAAAATTGTCTTCTGAGACTCAAAGTTATCTGTTACTTAACTATAGTCCATGTAAAATAAAAAACAAATTACATACTTCTAACACAAAATGATATGGAATATACATTACCATTTCTAAAGGGAAGAATGCAAGTATCATGAGGAAACTATAAATCAAAGCAAGACTGAAACCCAGCAGGGAAATCTCCAAATTCTCTAGTCCTGTGACAAATGTCAGAGATGTAGATGACCAGCTCCTTTGGTTTTGCTCTCTGTACCACACTTCCCTGGGCTAGGTCCACTCTTCTTGGCAGATGTTCCATGGCTTTGGCTCCAACTTCCATCCAGGTTTCACTTCCACAGCTCCACACCAGGCCTCCCAGGGCCTCCATGCAGCTACTCTCTTGCCATATACCTTGCTTTTGTGATTCTCCTTAACCTCGTAGGAATGTCCAAACCCCTCTACTCATTACAGTAAAACCAGAACCGTATAAACCACATTGTCACACAAAGCAGTAGAGAACATGAGTCCTTGCCTTGACTAAGGAGGGAGGTGAAGACCAGAGGTTGTCCTCTGATTGATATGTGCACACCTACACTCACAATACACCTATATTTAAAGAAAATTAAAGAAAAAACCCACTTAATGGTCAAATATAGGAAATACCAGGAGTGACCACAGCCTTATGTGTTCACTGTTAGGATGATACCATGTATATATACGTATTGTCACTAAAAGTATTACTGTATTAAATATTTAAGATTTTTTTAGCACTGGGGATTCAAACCACAGCTTTCTTCATGCTAGACAAGTCTTCTCCTTTATCTATATCTCAGGAATACCACCTCAACTCACCCCCCATCCTCCTTCCCCATGTCATTAAAACAACCTTAGTCTAATAAGCCTACTAAGCCCCGAAGCACTAGAGCTGGGCAGATATCAACCCCCTAAGCTATGTTGTTGTCTTCCCTGGCAATAGCCTAGAGATGTCACTGGCCTTGTTCTTCCCAGGCTGCTTCTACTCCAACCGGTTCACCCTCATGCCATGTGCTCACAACTCACCTACCCCATGGCCCCTTATTCCTTCTCTCTCTCCCTTCCTTGTGGTCTTTCCTCAGACACAAAGCCCAGAAGCTGAAGCTCTTTCTTCTGCCCAGCTATAGGCTGTAGGCATCTTTACTAACCAATCATGAATAACTTGGGGGGCAAGATTTATACAATGAAAGTTGGTATATGTGAGGCTCTGCTTGCTTTGGAATAAATATATCTTAGGGCCAGTATTTAGCATTTGAATGCAAACAGCAGCAGACCTGTCGTAGTAAATATTAAATTGATGTCTTATCCCTGTATTGGCCCCCATGGTCCCCATGCACGCTGCTCTAGTGTGGCGCCAAACACATGGACTCTGTCACTCAGTCCATGAGCTACATGAGATTCTCTTCCCAGGCGGTTCACTCTACCTGCTCTGGTGCTTCTGTCTCAGGAATATATGACTGTCCCTGAGTGTTTCTTTACCCCACCACACGGCACAAATATTACTCCAAATTCCGGTATCTTTTCAAGCAGGTTTATATATTAAATTTTCAATCCACAAACCCTCTACCCAATTAGATTATATCTAATGGACAAAGATACAAACTGCCCTTCTATATGAGATAAAAGACCTATAGAATCCCTTAAAGGTTTCTCCAATTTCATCTTGATTCTCCCCGCAATCTCTTCCATTCATTTTCCCACCTTTTCTCCACCTATCTCTCTACTGTCCAATCATGTATCACTTTAACATCAATCTACACAGACCAATCTCCCATATTCTTGTAGGTACTGGGGATTCAAACTCAGATCCTCATACTTGTATGACAACTGCTTTACTCACTGAAGTATCTTCTCTGGTTGCTTTTTGTTTTGTTTGCTTGTTTTTTGTGAAACAGGATGTGGCTACACAGCTCAGGCTGTCCTGAAGTCCTAGAGTCCTGGGATGGGGGATGCTCTCAGGACTCACTGTGGGTAGTTTTAGCTGAAATGCCCAACAGTGGGGAGATGGAACCTGAAGAGATCAGCTTCAGTAGATAGACAAGTCCCTAAGTAGACACATAGGATACCAACCCACCTTTAAAGTTTTTGCCTCCAAATTGTGCCTATCTAAAAGAAAACCAGAAAAAAAAATAGAGCAGAGACTGAATGAATAGCCAACCAGTGATCAGCCCAACTTGGGATGCATCCCTTGGGTGGGCACCAAACTCTGACACTATTACTGATGCCATGTTGTGATTTCAGACCGGAGCCTAGCCTGGTTGTCCTCTGAGAGACTTTACTTAGTAATGAGCTGAGACAGATACAGATACTTACAGTCAGGCATTGGACTGAGGTCTGGACCCCTATGGAAGAGCCAGGGAAGGACTGAAGAAACTGAAGGGAATGGCAATCCCATAGGAAGACCAAGAATGTCAACTAACCTGGACCTCTGGGAGCTCTCAGAGACTAAACCACCAACCAAACAGCATACATGGGCTGGTCCAAGGCCCCTGGTAAAAATATAGCTTAGGACTGCCTTGTCTGGCCTCACAGGGAGAGAATGCTTCTAATCCTATAGAGACTTGATGCCCCAGAGATGGGGGATGCCCATGGTGGGCATTCTCTCAGAGGCAAAGAGGATGGGAGATGGAGGGGGAAGAACTCTGTGAGGGGGGAATGGAAGAGAAAACATTTGAGATGTAAATAAATAAAATAATAATGAAATTATTTTCATATGTATAGTTGTTTTGCCTGGTGCCTGCAGAGTCCAGAAGAGAGTGCCGGGTCCCCTGAAATTACAGGAAACTGTGACTCATCATGTGGCTGTGGAACTGAGACCCAGGTGCTCTGGAATAATAGCTCATGCTTTTAACCAATAAGCCAAATATCTGTCTGTTGACACTTAAAATGATGAAACCCCGCTGTCTTCCTTTGTACCTTTGATTTGTGAGAGACTATCCAGATGCCTATTTGTCACCTTAAGAAGGTTGTGCCAACTCATTTGTAAGGACAAAATATTAGGTAGAATTTTTTTCTAACCAACACTCCATCTCTAAGGTGAGGCTGATGGCAGGGGAAATTTTACAATTTATGTTGATTAGTTTTTATGTCAACTTGACACAAGCTATGGTTATTTGGAAAGAGGGACTCTCAATTGAGAAAATGCTACTATTCAGATTGGCCTGCGGGCAAGTATTGGGAATGGGTGTATTTTCTTAATATGTGATTCATGTATTTCCACCCAACCCATTGTGGGCAGTGCTACCCCTGGGCATATCCTGAGGTATATAAGAAAGCAGGTTGAGCAAGCCATATGGAACAAGCCAGTAAAAAGTATTCTGTCATGTCTGTTTCAGTTCCTGTCTATGGGCCCATTCCCTGCTTGAGTTGCTGTTTGATAGACTATGATGTGGAAGTCTAAGCAATACACCCTTTCCTCCCCAAGTTGGTTTTTGGTCATGGTGTTTTACTACAGTAATAGAAACCCTGACAATCTAAGAGCTGAACTCCTCCTCCATAAGTATCTCTTTAAAAATTAGAAAAAATAAAAATTGTGTGTATACTGTCTTAGAATTTTATTGCTGTGAACAGACACCATGACCAATGCAAGATTTATAAAGGACAACATTTAATTAGGGCAGGCTTACAAGTTCAGAGGTTCAGTCCATTATCATCAAGGTAGGAGCATGGAAGAGTCCAGGCAGACATGGTCAGGAGGAGCTGAGAGTTCTGCATCTTCATTTTAAGGAAACCAGGAACAGATGGGACATCCTCAAGCAGCTAGGAGGAGGGTCTCCAAGCCCACCCACACAGTTACACACTTTCTCTAACAAGGCCACACCTTCTAATAGTGCCACTCCCTGGGCTGACCATATGCAAAACATCACATTCCACACCCTGGCCCCCATAGGCTTGTTCAAACATGAGTCTGTGGGGACCACACCTAAACATAGCATAACACAAAATACATTTAGTCCAACTTCAAATGTCCTTATAGTCTATAGCAGTCTCAACAGTGTTAAAAGTTCAAAGTTTAAGGTCTCTTTTGAGATTTATCCAGTTACTAAATGGTAATTGTTATGAAAAGGATGAAGAGAGTGAGGGGGGATATGGCCCATGGAGGTGCAGTGAGGCCTGGGGGTAAAGGAGATGCCTCTGGTGGGGGCCCATGTTGGGAATCCCTTCCCCCTGAGGGACCATCCACAGTATGGTATAGTACAGAAAAGAGTTTATTCAAGTCATGGGAGAGTTAAGAGGGTAGTAGAGGGGTGGGATTTACAGAATCCCAACGTTAATCCCCAAAGCAAGACAGGGAACCAGCTGGGCAAACTCCACCCTCTGCATCTCCGTGTCTGATGTCAATGTGGTCTTCAGATCTCCAACATCCCTCCCCCCTTTTTTATCTTTGTTGACTGCAACAAACTTCTTTCACCTGGGCTGGTTCCACTCCCTGTTAGAAGCTTTTCTCAGCAGATAGACCACGATTCTAGCATCTCAAACATCTTGGGTCTCCAAGGCAACTTCAATGTTACAGCTTCCTGTTTCAATGTCTGGGATCAACATGTCATCTTCTGGGCTCCTCCCAATGGCTGGCGTCACTTTTCCAGCTCTGCCCTCTGTAGCACTTGAAGCTCAGGTTGATCCACTCCACTGCTGCTACTGTTCTTGGTGATCATCCCATGGTACTGGCATCTCCAATACTCTGGGTTTTTCCACTACAACTTGGTTTCACCAATAGCCTCTCACAGGCCCTCCTCATTATGCCAAGCTTCAACTCTTGCATGACTCCTTCAGTCCTGGGCAGTCAACTGCATCTGGGTCTACACCTTCACCAATGGCTTTCCATGGCCTCTCACAGTGCCAAGCCTCAGCCATTATTCATGACACCTTCATGCCTCCAAAGCCAGTACCACCTGGGTGACTCTTACACATTACCAAGTATGGCTGCAGCAAGATGTACGACCTGGGCTATCACTGGAACACAGCTTCTCTGTGCTCTCAGAAAACAATTCCCAGAAGATTTCACCCCAGTAATGCTGGTATCTTCTTAATCACCACTAATTTCTTAGCTCCAGTTAGCCAGCATCAATTGTTCCAGTAGTTTCTTCTATTCTGGACTCTAAAGCCAGAGCCATGTGTCTAAAGCTGCTGAGTTCTGCTGCTTGCTGGGGTTGGAACATGGTGTCCTTTATTCTACTACATTATCTCTTCCTGCTTTCCAACTTCTTCACTGCCTAAACTTGGCCATCCTGGAACTTGCTCTGTAGACTGACTTTGATCTGCATGTCTGTTTTCTAAGCACTGGGATTAAAGGTGTGGCCCACCAAGTCTGGATTTAAGTTTTGAAATCAGTATGGCTGTTCCTCAGAAAAAAAATAGTACTACCTGAGGACCCAACTATACCACTCCTGGGCATATAGCCAAAAGATGCTCCAACATATAACAAAGACACATGCTCTTCTATGTTCTTATCAGCCTTGTTTGTAATAACCAGAAGCTGGAAAGAACCAAGATGTTCATCAACAGAGGAATGGATATAGAAGATGTGGTACATTTACATAATGGAATACTACTCAGCCATTAAAAACGATGACTTTATGCCGTTCTTAGGCAAATGGATGGAACTAGAAAATATCATCCTGAGTGAGGTAACCAAATCACACACACACAAAAAAAACACACATGGTATGCACTCACTGATAAGTGGTATTATTACCCCAAAAGCTTGGATTACCTGATACAATACACAGATCACATGAGGCTCAAGAAGTTGAAAGACAAAAGAGGGGATGCTTCAGTTCTTTTTCAAAGGAGAACAAATATCCACAGGAGAAAATACAGAGACAAAATTTGAAGCAGAGACTGAAGGAAGGGCCACCCAGAGACTGTAGGGATCCATCCTCTATACTGTCATCAAACCCAGACAATAATGTGGATGCCAAGAAGTGCAGCTGACAGCCAAGAAGGTCCCTGATGTAGATGTCTACTGAGAGGCTCTGCTAGAACCTGAGAAATACATCTCAACCAACCATTGGACTGAGAATGGGGTCCCCAGTGGAGGAGTTAAAAAAGGACGGAAGGAGCTGAAGGGGTTTTCAACCTCATAGGAAGAGCAACAGTATCAATCAGAGCTCTCAGAGACTAATCCACCTAACAGGTTTCAGCAATATATGTAGCAGAGAATGGCCTTATCAGGCATCAATGGAAGGATAAGTCCTTGGCCCAATGCAGGCTCAATACCCAGTGTAGGGGAATACCAGGGTAGGGAGATGGGAGGGAGTGGGTGGGGGAGCACTCTCATAGAGGAAGGGGAGGGGAGATGGGATAGGGGGATTCCAGATGGGAAACCGGGAAAGGGAATAACATTTGAAATGTAAGTAAAGAAAATATGCAATAAAAAGGGGGTATACAACAGACAGCTCAGTCAGTAAAATGTCTTCAGCTAGAGGAGAAGGAACTCTTAGACCCAATGACATTTCATTCTTGGCTACAGTCTTATTGACACAGCACACAGATACAAGTGCCACCTAGAATAGCAACAGCAGCTACAGTCAACTGGGCAACAACTTGGCAAGTGTCATCATGTGACCTGAAACATGGTTGCACTCTTGCATGACAGCCACTTATGTAATTTAGGTGGAGGAGACTATTTAAACAGCATATTGTTTCAAAAGAATTGGATATAAAAGAGAAAAAAATCAGTAATGTAACCCTTTTATAGTTCACAATTTAGGCTGGAGAGACAGCTCAGTGGTTAAGAGCACTTACTGCCCTTACAGAGGTCCTGAGATAAATTCCCAGCAATGGTGGCTCACAACCATCTGTAATGGGATCTTCTGGTGTGTCTGAAGACAGCTACAGTGTACTCACATACATTAAATAAATAAATAAATAAATAAAAGTTTTGCTTCACCTAGAATTTGCTCTGTTCTAGGCTGGCCTTGTATTCAGAGCTCTGCTTGTCTTTGCTTCCTGGGATTAAAGGTTTGTACTACCATGTCTGGACCTAAATTTAGCTGGGTGAAATCTTGCCACAAGGTCATTACTCTCTTAATTCAATTAAATATCCTTGAACACAAGATTCACCTCTAATTCACTTCCTGGTGCTCCTTTAATACTTAAATCATATATTTTATATTTTTTATCAGCTTGCTATGATTGTCTAAAATGCTCTTCATGAGACTTAACCAGAGAACAAAGTCTATAAAGGGTATTTCTGAGACTTCTTTGCTAGTGCAATTAATCTGAGTCTCTTTATCTTAGACTCAGGCAGACTCTTCAGACAAACAAACAAGCAAACAAACAACCCAAAAAGTAGTCACATTCTTAACCAAAATACAACAAAAATATTCTCTACATCACACACTGAAATTCTTCTTTTCTGATACCTCTTGGGCCAGTTCTGCAAAGTTCAAAAGGCTCACAGCAACAGAATCATCCATATTCCTTCTAGGATAGACCATTAAGCACCACTTAAAGTATTCCAGTGCTTTCTAAATCCAAAGGCTCCAAATCCACATTCTTCAAAACAAAAGCATGGTCAGGCCTATCACAGCAATATTCCTGTCCCTGGTATCAATCTCTGTCATAGTTAGAGTTTTATTGCTGTGAACATACACCTTGACCAATGCAAGTTTTAAAAAGGACAACATTTAATTAGGGATGGCTTGTAGGTTCAGTCCATATTATCATCAAGGTGGGAGCATGGCAGGACTTCTTTCTTTCCAATTTGTATCCCTTTAACCTCCTTTTGTTTTCTAATTGCTCTGGCTAGGACATTGAGTACTATATTAAATAGGTAGGGAGAGAGTTGGGAGCATTGTCTAGTCTCTGACTTCAATGGGATTGCTTCAAGTTTCTCTCAATTTAGTTTGATTTTGCTACTAGTTTATTGTATATTGCTTTTACTATGTTTCAGTATGGGCCTTGGATTCCTAATCTTTCCAAGACATTTGTCATGAAGGGATGTCAAATTTTGTCAAATATTTTCTCAACATCTAATAAGATAATCATGTGGGGTTTTTTTTCATTGAGTTTTACATAGTGGATTGTGTTGATGGTTTTTCATATATTGAACTATCCCTGCATCCCCGGGATGAAGTCTACTTGATCATTTTGATGTGTTCTTGGATTCAGTTTTCAAGAATTTTATTGATTTTTTGTATACATTTTTATAAGGGAAATTGGTCTGAACTTCTCTTTCTTTGTAGGGTCTTTGTGTGGTTTAGTTATAAGCGTGATTGTGGCTTTAAAGAACAAATTGGGTGTGTTTCTTCTGTTTCAATTTTGTGGAATAATTTGAAGAGTATTGGCATTAGGTCTTCTTTGAAAGTCTGAATTCTGTACTAAATCCATCTGGCCCTAAGATTTTTTGGGGGGGGGATTGGGAGATGTTTAATGACTACTTCTATTTCTTTAGGGGCTATGGGGCTGTTTAGATAGTTTATCTGATCCTGATTTATCTTTGGGATTTTTGTCTAGAAAATAATCCGCTTCATTCAGATTTTCCAGTTTTGTTGAGTACAGGCTTTTGTAATAGGATCAGATAATTTTTAAAAAATTTTCTTCCTTTCTGTTATATCTCGATTTTTATTTCTGATTTTGTTAATTTGGATACCATCTTTGTGTCTTTGTGCCCTTGGTCTGACTAAGGGTTATTTATCTTATTTTCTCAAAGAACCAGCTCCTGGTTTTGTTGATTTTTTTTTTTTTTGGTATAGTTCTTCTTGTTTCTATTTGGATGATGCCGTCTATGTGTTTGGTTATTTCCTGCCATCTACTTCTCTTGGTTATATTTGATTCTTTTTGTTCTAGAAGTTTCAGGTGTGCTGTCAACCTGCTAGTGTATGCTCTCTCAAGTTTCATTTTGGAGGCCCTCAGAGCTATGAGCTTTCCTCTAAGCACTGCTTTCATTGTGTCCCATAAGTTTGGGTATATTGTGCCTTCATTTTCATTAAATTCTATAAAGTCTTTAATTTCTTTATTTTTTTCCTTGACCAAGTTATCATTGAGTAGAGCATTGTTTAGCTTCCATGTCTATGTGGGCTTTCTGTTGTTTTTGTTGTTATTGAAGACCAGCCTTATTCCATTGTGATCTGATACAATGCTTGGGATTATTTCAATTTTCTTGTATCTCTTGAGCCCTATTTTGTGACCAATTATATAGTCAGTTTTGGAGAAGGTACCATGAGGTGCTGAGAAGAAGGTATATTCTTTTGTTTTAGGATGAAATATTCTATAGATACCTATTAAATGCATTTGGTTCACAACTTTTGTTAGTTTCACTGTGTTTCTGTTTAATTTCTGTTCCCATGATCTGTCCATTGATGAGAGTGGGGTGTTGAAGTCTCCCACTATTTTTGTGTGTGGTGCAATGTGTGCTTTGAACTTTAGTAAAGTTTCTTTTATGAATATGGGTGCCTTCAAATTTGGAGTTAGATGTTAAGAATTGAGAGTTTACCTTGACAGATTTTTCCTTTGATGTATATGAAGTGTCTTTCCTCATCTTTTCGAATAAAGATTTTTGGTTGAAAAATCAAATTTATTCAGTATTAGAATGGCTACTCCAGCTTGTTTCTTGGGACCATTTGCTTGAAAAAAAATTTCCAGCCTTTTACTCTGAGGTAATGTCTGTCTTTGTCACTGAAATGTATTTCCTGTATACAGCAAAATGCTGGGTCCTGTTTTTGTATCCAGTCTTATAGTCTCTATCTTTTTATTGAAGAATTGAGTCCATTGATGTTAAGAGATATTAATGGAATAGTAATTGTTGCTTCCTGTTATATTTGTTGTTAGAGGCCGAATTATGTTTGTGTGGCAATATTCTTTTGGGTTAGTTGAAAGATATTGTGTGAATTTGGTTTTGTAATGGAATATCTTGGTTTTTCCATCCATGGTAATTGAGAGTTTTGCTGGATATAGTATACTAGGTTGGCAGTTGTGTTCTCTTAGGGTCTGTTGTCATATGCCCAGGATTTTCTAGCTTTCATAATCTCTGTTGAAAAGTCTGCTGTAATTCTGATTGGTCTGCCTTTATTTATCACTTTACCTTTTCCCCTTACTACTTTTAACATTTTTTCTTTGTTTTGTGCGTTTGCTGTTTTTATTATTATGTGACAGGAGGAATTTCTTTTTTGGTTCAATCTATTTGGAGTTCTGTAGGCTTCTTGTATGTTCATGAGTATCTCTTTATTTAGGTTAGTGAAGTTGTCCTCTATAATTTTTTAAAACATATTTTCTGGCTCTTTAAGTTGGGAATCTTAACTTTCTTCTACACCTATTATCCTTACCTGTAGATTGTCCTGAAGCTGTTTGTATTTTAATGTTAATTCCACTTCCCCAAGAATGGCTGCCCAGTCACATACTCAAGAGGTGACTTCATCTGAATCTTCTCATTTTAATTAGTAAAATAATGGAAAGCCAGTGACTGGGCAAGGCGAGGGAGAGAGGAGAGGTCTGGAGAGGAGAGGACAGCGGGTGGAAGTCATGGCAACATGGAGGTTCCCAAGGACCAGTTAGACCCAGGTGATATTGATTGGCATTAAGAAGCTATGAACATTAAGGATTTTATAGGTCTAATATCTCATATAGAAGGGCAGTTTGTATCTTTCTCTATTTGATGCAATCTTGTCGTGTAGGGGGTTTGTAGACTGAGAGTTGAATATATAAACCTGAATGAAAAGCTATTGAGCTGTAGAGTTGTGTTTATGTGGGATTTGGGGGTACAGAAACACCCCGGGATGGAGGTGGAGAACAGGTGACAGAAAACCGCCAGGGAAGAGAGTTTCACAGACAGAGTTGGGCCGTGGTGGTGGCTCAGACCAGGTGCCAGAGGTGTGAGCGACTCCATATGGGGGGGGGGGGCTGAGGAATGAGACCTCAGGGCTGGTAAAGAGATAAACGCTTTTTAATTTTTAATATTTATTACAACATTTACATTTGGTCTTCTCACTGTGTCCTGGATTTTCTAGATGTTTTTGGTTAGAATCTTTCTACATTTTTCATTTTCTCTGACTGTTGTGTCAGTGTTTTCAATGACATCTTCTGTCCCTGAGACTCTCTCTTCTATGTCTTGTATTCTGTTGGTGATGCTTGTATTGATGACTCTTGATCTCTTTCCTAGGTTTTTTATCTCTAGATTTGTCTCTCTTTGTGAGTTATTTATTGTTTCTATTTCCACTTTTAGATCCTGGGTGGTTTTGTTCAATTACTTCTCCTGTTTGGTTTTGTTTTCCTGTTGGTTTTGTTTTTCTGTTATTCTTTAAGGGATTTTTGTGTTTTCTCTTTAATGGCTTCTACTTGTTTACCTGTGTTCTGTATTTCTTTAAAGGAGTTATTTATGTCCTTCTTAATATTCTCTATCATCACCAAATGTGTTGTTAAATCGAAATCTTGCTTTTCCAGTACGTTGGGTATTCACGACTTGTTGTGATAGAACTGGGTTCTGATGATGCCAAGTGGCTTTGGTTTCTGTTGTTTGAGTTTTTGCACTTGCCTCTTGCCATCTAGTTGTCTCTGGTGTTAATTGGTCTTGCTGTCTCTGACTGGAGCTTGTCCCTCCTGTGGGCCTGTGAGCCTGTGATCTTAGGAGTGAAAGAACTCCGGGAGACCAGCTCTCTCTCTGGGTGGGGTTTGGTTATGGAGGGCTGTGGGACAGCCTTAGCTCTGGGCACAGATGGAGACCAGAGAATCCTGTCCCAGGCTGTTCCGTAGTTCCTCTGCTCCATTTTCTCCTTGCCAGTCCTTCTTTGGACAGATTGTGAGCTCTTCTAGGAGACTTACTCTCTCTGGGAAGGACTTGTGGGTAGAGGGCTACAGGACAGCCTCAGCTCCAGGGTGCAGATGGAGAAAGGATCCTGTTTCAAGCTGCTCTGTGGCTCCTGTGCCATGTGTGCTCCTGGCAGGTCCCTCTTTGGACAGTTATTGGAGTAAAAGTGGAGTCTCACCTGTAGGCTTAAGAGTGAGAGCCCCTTGGGAGACCAGCTCTGGGTAGGATTTGGTATGAAGGGCGGTGAGACAAGCCTTAGCTCTAGGCGCAGATGGAAGGATCCTCAGTAGTACACTTTCAAATAAGGCCATATGATACTTCAGCTGTAATTTAAAACTTTTTGAGACTTTCATATGTACATAGAATGAAATATGACTATATCTATTCCCATGTCTTACCTTCAATTTCCATGTTATTCCCACTCCTCCACTACAGCTTCTTGTCTTTTTCTTTCTTGTTAGCCCAGAATGTGTTTTTTCAAAACTCTGTGGGTTTAGGGCATTCATGGAAGCATGAGAAACCTACCAGTTGCAATGTCCTCAATAAAGAATGATTGTACCATTGACCTGGGCTTCCCTGAATCTTCTTTTTTTTCAGTGGACAGTAGTCAGTGAGGAGATGCATTATTGGAAAAAGCATGGAGAATCAAAGAGACTGACTGAGGGCTCAGGCCTAAATGTGATGCCTATAGTAACCCAGCAGCAACACCACAGGAACAGAAGAGGAAAGGATCTGGAGAAGGGCTGTGACATTAAGCTCATGACATAGATAAGGCAATCTGGACACACATCAGCTGTGGTCTCCTGATTAATACACCAGATCAAGTCAGTTAAAACATAGACTGGGTGTGTTTGTGGGCCATTTCCAGGCCCCAACCCTACAGAGTGGGTTAGCAGTGGATAGTTGTGATTTGTTTTAAAGTAAGTGTCTCCATCCAAAGTTAGTAAGAATTCCCTCAGAGGAAATGCTTCTATTTCAAGGACAACCATAAATATCTGTGGATTTTCCCTTGCCAACAAATTTAGATTGAGAGGGAGGCCTTGGAAATGTAGGGACTTACTGCCAGGCCAAACACAGGCACAAGGAGACACTATGGTGTTTTAAAGAATATTTTTCTTGAATGCAAAAGCCTCTCAGGAATCCTAGTTACTCAGAGAAGTACCTGCAGGGGGACCTAACCCCCCACCCCTGGCTCACCCACCATTATCCCTAACCCAGCCCTCCCTCAGCTCCACCCCTAGCTCACGCATTCCTACCCCTAACTGCAGCCCATCCAACCCCTGCCACCTCAAAGTCCTGGCACCCTGGGTGCAGCTGCACAGAGGCTCTGGTGGGATGGGACTCCTGGATACCTCCTACTCAGAGCAGAGGACCAAGAACACCTTCCACAACCCTGCCCACCCTGGTACACTATGGTTGAGCCAGGCACCTAGCCCATAGACACCATTACTCTGCTGAAGGTAAAGAATGATTCTAGCAATCCCATCCAACACAAAGCCGAAAGGTACTTCAGAAAACAATCTCCCTGTCGCCAGGATGACCATCTCAGAGAAGACTTCACATTCAAATGTGGCTCTCCTGTTTTCTGGTACTCTGCAACTTCTCACAGTCAGCATTTCTGACTGTTTGGACAGCTGTAGGCCACGAGCAGTCATCTGTCCTGAAACCTCCAAAAGGAGCTCCATTGCTCCCTTTTAGCCTTAATGTGGGCTCAGCTTGCAGTCTCTGGATTCAGATCTCTGCCTAAACTCTAGGTTATTCTGTTTTACAGACCATAAATAACTTAAAAGAGACAAGGTAGTGAAGACAATTCTTTATGAGACTTGGGGATTATTGAATTTTCCTTCTGAATTAGTGAATAATTGGAGGTGTCAAGAAGCTGGGACTTCCAGATGGTTTAGTCACTTCTGTTCATGTTGCTTTTTCCAGCTGTCTTTTTTTTTTTTGAAAAATATTGAGTACCAGTGAATGGATGGTAATATGAGTTCTGCATACCATTAAAACCATCACTCAGTGTATATATCAGAATAATATATAAGTATATAGAATTCATATATATATATATATATATATATATATATATATATATATATATATATATCCTCAAATCTCACAGGAAACCAACCTGACAGCACTGAAAATTAGAAATCTTAGGTTTCAAATTTTTCAAAATTCCAAATGAAAACATGAGCTCATATAGCACAGAAAATAAAACCTTTAGCATGGAATAAGTATATATATATATATAACAATACTGGTCACTTTCATCAGGCAGGAGAGTCTGAATATATATATATATAACAATACTGGTCACTTTCATCAGGCAGGAGAGTCTGTACCCCAGTGTTCACATGCTGTCATCATTTGCTGTTATTAACAGTCCTTCCTATTTGATAAACATTTCGGAGTTCACAACTATGATAGTATTTGAAGCAGTTTCATTTTCATGTGTCTATAAACACAAACGACTGTATAACTTCAGCTTGGCTTTCTATGTTTGTGGTGATGGCATGTAAAGAAGGCATGAAAATGGCAGGAAATGCATAATTCAATGAGCAACAGATGAGGGTAAGAAATCCTGTCTCTGTCTTGGGACCATTCTTACAATTTTCTTAAACACACTGTGCACCTAATAGTCTGTGGCTTTAACCTGGAATGTCCTCACAGGTTCACGTTTTTGCTCTGACTATGTGATGCTATTTTGAGGGACATAGAGCTTTCAGGAAGTGGGAACTGGGTGGAGAAAGTATATTACTAGGACCATGTCTACTTTTGAAGGTTCTGACTATTTTTCCTACCTGCCAATAGCTCCCTGTCTGTCAGATATTGTGGTGGTTTGAATAAGAATGGTCCCCTTAGGCTCATATATTTGAATTCCTGGTAACCAGGGAGTAGAACTGTAAAGGATTAGGTGAGGTCTTGTTGGAGGAAGTGTGTTACTATAAGAGAGCTTGAAGGTTTTACAAAAACTCACATGAGGCCAAGCTCGCTCTCTCTTGGTCTGTATATCATCAGTTATTGCTCCTGAACTATGTGTGCTACCCTGCTTCCCACCACAATAATAGACTCTGCCTCTGAAACTGTAAGCAAGTCTCTAATGAAATGTTTTCTTTTGAGTATTCTGCTAGCAGCCTTCAGATGAAGATATACAACTCTCAGCTCCCCCTGCACCATGCCTGCCTGGCACTGCATGCTCCTGCCTTGATAACAATGGACTGAGCCTTGGAACCTGTAAGTCAGCCCCAATTAAATGTTGTCCTTACAAAAGTTGCTTTGGTCATCGTGTCTGTTCACAGCAGTAAAACCCTAAGATGTTGGTACCAAGGACTGGGGTATTGCTGTGATAGGCCTGACCATGCTTTCACTTGGTATAATTTGGATTTAAAGATTTTGGAAAGCTACGAAATGTTATAAGTGCGACTTAAGAGGCCATCCTAGCAGGAATATGGAAAACTTTGTTGCTGTGAGTGATTTGAACTGTGTAGACCCAACCCAAAAGGTTTCAGTGTCGAATTTCAGTATGTGGCCTAGAGACTGCTTTTGTAGTTTGAAGAATGTGGCTGATTTTTTTCCTAGTCTTAAGAGTCTGCCTGAGGCTAAGGTGAGGAGACTAAGATGAATTGCAATGACAAAGGAAGTCTCTGAGATGCTTCTCATAGACTTCACTCTCTGTTAAGTCTCAAGAAGATTGGTTTGAATAAACACAGCAAGGTTAGAAAGGAACCAAGGAAGTGAAAGGAGCGGAATCCTTGTTCAAAGAAGTTACACTGAATTAAAGAAGTGGTGACCTTGCGGCAAGATCCTACCCAGCTAAATTTAGGTCCAGACGTGGTAGAACAAGCCTTTAATCCCAGGAGGCAAAGACATGCAGAGCTCTAAATTCAAGGTCAGCCTAAGACAGAACACCTTTTAGGTGAAGAAAAGCTTAAGTCCAGGCCTGGTGGTACAAGGCTTTAATTCTTGGAGTCAGGCTTGTATATCTCTAAATTCAAGGTCAGTCTTCAGAGTAAGAACCAGGACAGCCAAGTTTAGGCAGCAGAGGAGTTGGAAAACAGGAAGCTAGTGATAATGTAATAGAACAAGGGGGAGGAGAGGCTTGTTCCAGCTCTTACAAGCAGCTTCAGCCATGTGTCTCTGGCTTTATATTCAGGAGGAAAGAGACTACTGGGACAACTGATGCTGGTTAGCTGGAGGTAAAAATTAGTGGTGATTAAGAAGAGACCAGCAGAGCTGGAGAGATGGCTCAGGGGTTAAGAGCAATGACTGCTCTTCCAGAGGTCCTGACTTCAACCCCCACCAACCACATGGTGGCCCATAACCATCTGTAACAGGAACTCAACATTTTGTTTTGGTGTGTCTGAAAAGTTCTATAGTGTACTCATATAAATAAAATAAATAAATCTTTTAAAAAAGAAGACCAGGAGATCCAGGGACACAGGCCTGGTGAGACTGCGCTGTGAGTAACCAAAACACAGAGAGGGCTAAGCGGAGGATGTGGAAAATGTAGCCCTCCGTCAGGTTCAGTGGAGCTGGAACTCTGGCATAGAGAATCGGGTTCCGCCCACAGTAAGGTACAGGCCCTTGTGAGTGGGAGCCGTGATTTGCCCGGGAAGGGCAGTGCTTGAAATTCAACTATACAGACCCTCTTACACCTGGGACAGAGGCAAATCTGACACATAGGTCCAGGGAGAGCACATCAGGAGTCCTCAGAGAGCAGAAAGTACTGTGCTATCAGGAAAAGTGTCCATTGTGGACTAGAGAAAGAGCCAGGTCCCTGCCAGTAGTACTCAGGACTGTGGGCACAGGGCTGAGCTACAGCCTCACAAGAGCTCCCTCACCTGAACCCACAAAGACAGAACTGAGTCACTGCTACCAAAACTCACAGCTTGACCACCAAAAGCCGAACACTCAGAAGCAGTTTTGTTCCTGAACCCACAGGCCCTCAGGTCCATGGGAAAGACAGGTACCAATCACTGACAACAAGACCACGTATAATCACAGACAAGAAGATGGCAAGAGAAAAACGAAAGAACTTAAGCAATGGAAACCAAGACAACCTGGCAACATCAGAACCCAATTCTCCTACCACAGCAAGCAGTGGATTGCCAAACACTCCAGAAAAAGAAGATTCAGACCTGATATCATACCTCAAGATGATGATGGAGATCTTTGAGAAGAGCGTGAATAATTCCCTTAAACAAGTACAGAAGGACAACCATAAACGAAAGCTTTTAAACACTCAATCAAAGACCTAGAGGAAAACAGAACCAAAGAGATGAAGGAATTGAAAATGGAAATAGAAACAATAAAGAAAACATAATAAGAGACAACCCTGGAGGTGGAAAACCTAAAAAAGAAATCAGGAGTCACAGATGCAAGCATCTCCAACAAACTACAAGGTCTGAAAGAGAGAATCTCAGGGGCCATAGACAACATTGAAAACATAGACAAAACATTTAGAGAAGATGCAAAAACCAAAAAGCTCCTAACCCAAAATGTCCAGGAGATTCAGGACACAATGAGAAGACCAAACCTAAGGATAATAGGAATAAAAGAGAGTGAAGAATATCAACTAAGAGCACAGTCAATATCTTAAACAAAATCGTAGAAGAAAACTTACCTACCCTTAAGAATGAGATGACCACGAGCATAAAAGAAGCCTACAGAACTCCAAATAGAGTGGACCAGAAAAGAAATTCTACCTGACATATAATAGTCAAAACACCAAGTGTTCAAAACAAAGAATGAATACTAAAAGCAGTAAGGAAAAAAGGTTATGTAACATATAAAGGCAGACCAATCAGAATTACACCTGACTTCTCAACAGAGACTACGAAAGCTAGAAGATCCTGGACAGACATCATACAGACCTTAAGAGAACACAAATGTCAGCCCAGGCTGCTATACCCAGCAAAACTCTCAATCACCATAGATGGAGAGACAAAGATATTACAGGACAAAACTAAATTTACACAATATCTGACCACAAATCCAGCCCTACAAAGAATAATAAATGGAAAACCCAACACAAGGAGGAAAACTACATCCTAGAAAAAACAAGAAAATAACTAAGCAAGAAAACCAAAAGAAGAAAGACACACAGGCAAAATTCTACATCTAAAAGCAAAAATAGCAGGAAACAGCAACCAGTATTCCTTAATATCTTTTAACATAAATGGACTCAATTCTCCAATAAAGTGATATATGCTATCAGACTGGATACATAAACAAAACCCAGCATTTTGCTGCATACAGGAAACTCATCTCAGAGATGAAGACAGATGCTATCTCAGAGTAAAAGGCTGGGAAAAAAACCTTCCAAGCAAACAATGCCAAAAAACAAGCTGGAGTAGCAATTCTAATATTGAATAAAGTAGATTTTCAACTAAAAGTTATCATAAAAAATAAGGAAGGACAGTTTTTACTCATTACAAGGAAAATTTATCAGGAGAAAGTCTCAATCCTTAACATATATGCTCCAAATTCAAGAGCACTCATATTCACAAAAGAAACCCTACTAAAGCTCAAAAAATAAATTGTACCACACACAATAATAGTGGGAGACTTCAACAGCCCACTCTCAACAATGGATAGATCATAGAAGCAGAAACAGAACAAGAACGAGGTGAAAGTAGCAGAGGTTATGAACCAATTGGAATTAATAGACATCCTCACAATATTTTACCCTAAAACCAAAGAATACACCTTTTTCTCAGTACCTCACAGCACCTTCTCCAAAATTGACCATATGCCTGGTCATAAAAAAAGCCTCAATAGATATAAGAAGACTGAAATACTCCAATGCATTCTATCAGATCACCATGGTCTAAGGCTGGTCTTTAATAACAACAAAGACAACAATATATACACATGGAAGCTGAACAATACTCTACTAAATGATAGCATGTTCAAAGAAGAAACAAAGAAAGAAATTAAGAATTTTCTAGAATTTAATGAAAATGAAAGTACAACATGACCAAACCTATGGGATGCAATGAAAGCAGCACTGAGAGGAAAACTCATAGCTCTGAGTGCTTCTAAAAAGAAACTGGAGAGAGCATACACTAGCATCTTGACAGAACAGTTGAAAGCTCTAGAACAAAAGGAAGCAGATATACCACAGAGGAGTAGATGGCAAAAAATAATCAAGCCCAGAGCAGAAATTGACCAAATAGAAACAAAAAGAGCCATTCAAAGAATCAACAAAACCAAGAACTCGTTCTTTGAGAAAATTAATAAGATTGATAAACCCTTAGCCAGACTAACAAGAGGGAAAAGAGAGGGTATCACAGTTAACAAAATCAGAAATGAAAGTGGAGACATAACAACTGAAACTGAGGAAATTCAAGAAACCATTAGATCCTACTACAAAAGCCTATACTCAACAAAACTGGAAAATCTGGAGGAAATGGATGAATTCCCAGACAGATACCATGTACTAAAATTATACCAGGACCATGTAAACCAACTAAATAATCCCATAGCACCTAAAGAAATAGAAGCAGTCGTCAAAAGCCTCCTAACCAAAACAAGCCCAGGACCAGATGGGTTCAGTGCAAAATTCTACCAGACATTTATTGACGACCTAATACCAATACTCTCCAAACTATTCCACAAAATAGAGTATGATGGAACACTACCCAACTCATTTTTCGAGGCCACAATAACCCTCATTCCTAAACTACACAAAGACCCTACAAGGAAAGAGAACTTCAGACCAATCTCTCTTATGAAAATTGATGCAAAAATACTGAACAAAATTCTTGCAAAGTGAGTCCAAGAACACATCGAAATGATCATTCAGCATGATCAAGAAGGCTTCATCCTTGAGATATGGGTATGGTTTAATATATGGAAATCCATCAACGTAATCCACCATATAAACAAACTCAAAGAAAAAAACACATGGTCATCTCACTAGATGCTGAGAAAGAATTTGACAATATTCAACACCCCTTCATGTTAAAAGTTTTGGAGAGAACAGGAATCCAAGGCCCATACCTAAACATAATAAAAGCAATATACAGCAAACCAATAGCCAACATCAAACTTAACAGTGAGAAATTTCAAGCAATCCCACTAAAATCAGGGACTAGACATGGCTGCTCACTCTCCCCCTACCTATTCAACATAGTACTGAGAGTCCTAGTCAGAGCAATTAGACAGCAAAAGGAAATCAAAGGGATAAAAATTGGAAAGGAAGAAGTAAAAATATCACTATTTGCAGATGACATGATAGTATATGTAAGTGACCCCAAAAATTCCACTAGAGAATTTTTACATCTGATAAACAACTTCAGCAAAGTGGATGGATATAAAATTAACTCAAGCAAATCAGTAGCCTTCCTCTACTCAAAGAACAAACATGCAGAGAAAGAAATTAGGGAAAAGATACCCTCCACAACAGTCACAAACAATATGAAATACCTTGGTGTGACTCTAAGAAAGTGAAGGACCTGTATGACAAGAACTTCAAATCTCTAAAGAAGGAAATTGAGGAAGATATCAGGAGATGGAAAGATCTCTCATGCTCATGGATTGGAAGGATCAACATTGTAAAAATGGCCATCTTACCAAAAGCAATCTACAGATTCAATGCAATCCCCATCAAAATTCCAATTCAATTCTTCAGAGAGTTGGAAAGAGCAATTTGCAAATTCATCTGGAATAACAAAAAACCTAGAATATCAACATCCATTATCAACAACAAGAAAACATCTGTGGGAATCTCCATCCCTGACCTCAAGCTATATTACAAGGCAATTGTGTTAAAAACTGCATGGAACTGGTACAGAGATAGGCATGTGGATCAATGGAACAGAATAAAAGATCCAGCAATGAACCCTAACGTATATGGTCACTTGATTTTTGATAAAGGGGCTGTAAACATTCAATGGAAAAAGGACAGCATCTTCAACAAATGGTGTTTGTTCAACTGGCACTCAGCCTACAGAAGAATGAAAATAGATCCTTTCTTAAATTCTCTCTCTCTCTCTTTTTTTTTTTTTTTTTTTTTTTTTTTTTTTTTTTTTTTTTTTTTTTTGCTGTTTCAAAAAGCTTTATTTTTTTTCTTGGTCCAAGACTTGGGAGAGGCTCCAGGGCAGTTACAAAGCGGCCTAGTGGCTTTAGAGGTGGAGGTCCTGAGGCGGCTGGTGCAGCAGAGGAGGGAGCCCCTTGGAAGGCACAGAGGCCTCCTAGTCGTGCTTGAGAGTGAGGCACTCAAAGAGATACTCGCCCAGAGATCCCTGGGGCACGCCAGTCTGCACTGGCTGTGGCCCTGCCAGCCGACAGAGGTTGGTCAGGTGGCTGCCCATCTTCTTGATGAGCTTCACCTCCTTATCCAGGAAGCAGCTTTCCAGGAAGTCACAGAGATGTGGGTCTGCACGGGCAGAACCCAGGGCATGCAGATCCAAGATGGCCTGGTTCAGGTTCTTCTCCAGGGCCAAGGCAGCTTCAATGGCCCCCAGAGTTTTACCCCACTCATCTTGAGATGTGTTCTGCACATCCTGGAAGTGTGCACGCCCCCACGTTCATTCTGCAACTTGAGGAGACGCTCTCGCGCTTCTCCTTGGCCAATTTGTGGAAGAAGTGGCCTACGCCCTCCAAAGTCAAGTCATCGAGATTGAAAAAGAAGCCCAGAGAGAGGTCGGTGTAGGAGGCCTGCAGGTGCAAGTTGACCAGGCGGTTCACGGCAGCTTCCTCTTCGGTGGAATAATTCTGACGGATCTGAGAAGTCATGGCTGGTCTGGAGTACGGGGCAGACCGCGAAGACGGTGTTGGTTGGTCCTAGGAGCCGGAGACGGCAAGGAGATGGTCCCGGAGGCTGCGACTGGAGAGACTTGTAGGGCAGCTGGAAGCTAAGATGGGAGCCCCTGGGTCTGTTCCATTCAAACACTGTTGAAGCAAGACACAGACCCACGGGCCCTCAAAGGCACTGCTCCCTTTCTTAAATTCTTGTACAAAGCTCAAGTGCAATTGGATCCAAGATCTCCACATTAAACCAGGTACATTGAAACTATTAGAAGAGAAAGTAGAAAAAACTTTAGAACACATAGGCACAGTGGAAAATTTCCTGAACAGAACCCCAACAGCTTGTGCTCTAAGATCAAAGATCGATAAATGGAACCTAACGAGATTGCAAAGTTTCTGTTCAGCTAAGGACACTGTCAAGAAAACAAAACAGCAGCCAACAGATTGGGAAAAGATCTTCACCAACCCCACATCTGATAGAGGCCTTATATCCAATGTATACAAAGAATTCAAGAATTTAGATGCCAGAGAATCAAACAATCCTATTAAAAAATGGAGCTAAACAAAATTTCTCAATTGAGGAATATCGAATGGCTGAAAAGCATCTAAGCAAGTGCTAGACATCCCTAGTCATCAGGGAAATGCAAATCAAAACAACCCTGAGATTCCACCTCACACCAGTCAGAATGGCTAAGATCAAAAACTCAGGTGACAGCAGATGTTGGCAAGGATGTGAAGAAAGAGGAACACTCCCTCACTGTTGGTGGAGTTGTAAACTGGTACAACCATGTGGAGAGCGGGTGTGGTGCCAGTCCAAAGATGGTGCTTGGGACTCCGGCCTAGTCTTATGACTAGCACCTGACTTCCTCCTGCTCCGACATTAGCCCCTCCCACCATGAGAGCTGCACAGGCGCACCCATGATGGGAGATCAGGCCAGAGGACGCAGACCTATGAACCGCAGCCACACAACATGGACTGAGGAGGTGGAGCTGAGAGAGGATAAAAGGGACTGCGCTTGGGGGCAGAAGGAGAGAGAAGGGGAGACAAAAGATTTTAACTTGCATGCTGTAAGGTTCCTGAATAAACCGCTTTGAGAAGAAAGCTGTGGTGTCGCTCCTTTTCTGCTGGTCGGAGACGGTAGCGACACAACCACTCTGAAAATTAGTCTGGCGATTCCTCAGAAAATTGGACATAGTCCTACCTGAAGACCCAGTTATTCCACTTCTGGGCAAATACCCCAGAGATGCTCCAACATACAATAAGGGCACATGCACCACAATATTCATAGCAGCCCTATTTATAATAGCTGGAGAGAACCGAGATGCTCTTAAGTAGATGAATGAATACAAGAATTGTGGTATATTTACACAATGGAGTACTACTCAGCTATTAGAAACAATGACTTTATGAAATTCCTAAAAAAAATAGATGCATCTAGAGAATATCATCCTGAGTGAGGTAACCCAATCACAAAAGAACAGACATAAAATGCAGCCACTGATAATTGGATAATAACCCCAGAAAGCTCTGAACACCCCAGAAACAACTCACAGGCCATATGAAGCTCAAGAAAATAAAGGCCAAAAAATGAAAGCCTCAGTCCTTCTTAGGAAAAAATAAATGTATAGCACCCGCTCAGAGTGTGTTACACCTGGACCATAAATCATTAATAATCCAAGAGCTAAGAATATAGCCTTGTGGCAATTTTTGATATTCAAAGATCACTATGCTTACTGTATACACACCAAGAAAACTGACTGTTTCCGTGTTACGTTCTGTCCTACATGTACTTTATGCTTATGGTAACTAGTGGGATTTCAATGCATGCTATCAAACCTCTAAACATATAAAGTACTGATAAAAAGTATTCATATAGTGTTATGCCAACATGCCTTTAAAAATATGTATATGTATACCTCCTTTTTAAAAATAAGGTTGTAAGAGAGGAAAAAAAAAAAAAAAAAAAAAAAAAGAAGACCATCATTACTGGGATGAAATCTTCTGGGAAGTATTTTCTGAGAGCACAAAGAACCTGTGTTCCATAGATAGCCAAGGTTGTACCTCTTGCTGCAGCTGTACTTGTTAATGTATAAGAGTCACTCAGGTGATACTGGTTTTGAAGGCATGAAGGGGTCATGAAGAGCATCTGAGGCTTGTCTCTGTGAGAGGCAATGGAAGGCCATTGGTGAAGGTGTAGCCTCAGTTGATGGCACAGGACTGAGCGGGTCATGCAAAGGAGTTGAGGCTTAGCACCATATAGAAAGCTTATGAGAGTTTATTAGTGAGGCCTAGTTGCAGTGGAAGACCCCAGTGTATTGGAGATGCCAGTACCATGGGATGATCACCAAGAACAGCAGAGGTAATGGAGTGGATCAACTTGAGCTTAAAGTGCTACAGAGGGCAGAGCTGCAGAAGTAACACCTGCCCTTTGAAGGAGCCCAGAATATCATGTGTGGATCCCAGACATTAAAACAAGAAGCGGTAAAACTGAAGTTGCCTTGGAGATTCCAAGATGTTTAAGATACCAGAGCTGTGGTCTATCTACTCTGGAAAGCTGCTACCAGGCAGTGGAACTAGCCCAGGAGAAAGAAGCTTGTAGCAGTCAACAATGATGAAAACAGAGTTGGAGATCTGAAGATCACTTTGACATGAGCCATGGCAGAGTTTGGAGTTTGCCCAGCTGGTTTTGTGTCTTTTTGCGGAATTACAGTTAAATGATCAGATGAATATCAGAAGAAACTTTGAACTTTTAACACTGTTGAGACTGCTACAGACTATGGGGGCTTTTGAAGTTGGACTAAATGTATTTTGCATTGTGCTATGTTTAGGTATCTCCCCCCAGTAGACTTATATTTGAACAAGCCTGTGGGGGTCAAGGAGTGGAAAGTGATGGTTTGTATAAGCTAGGCTCAGGGAGTGACGCTGTTGTGGGTGTGGGCTCCTAGCTGTCTGGAAGTCAGTATTCTGCTAGCAGCCTTCAGATGAAGATGTAGAATTTTTAGCTTCTCCTGCACCATGCCTGCCTAGACTCTGCCATGCTCCCACCTTGATAATGGACTGAACCTCAAAACCTGTAACCCAGCCCAAATTAAATGTTGTCCTTATAAGTGAAAAAAAAGTTTTCTTTTTTTAAGGGTTGCTGTGGTCATGATGTCTCATCATAGCAATAGAACAGTGACTAAGAAAGTTACATATCACTGTAAGATCCTGACTTCTATAGTCATCACACCTTCTTTGGGTCAATGAACTTAGACCTCCCTTAAGTTCTACCATCTCTTTTATCACAGCAATACAAAAATTACCAATACAAATCCCAGGAAATTTACACACAGGGAACAGGTAGACTATACATTTGAATTGAGGCAAAGTTGATCATTGACTCATGGTCTTGCTATTGACTTTTTCTATGTAAAGATGCTGGGGAGAAAATATACAACAGGAGATACCTTCATTTTTCAAGATGAGCTCAATTTGAAGTTGAGATATACAAGTACAGTTTCTCATGATGCAAGTAGCATAGCAAGCCACCACCTATTCAGGAGCATATGAATGGATGCCATTCAATACAAGTATTTGGTGAACTATATGATATGTTTAATGTACTGTAAAGGCCATTGCTTTACACTTTTGTTCAACTACAGATTAATAGAAATGATCCGAACATATTGAAGCTGGATTGAACTTAACTTTGAAGTTTGAGCCTAAGTATATCAACTGCATTTCAACCTACATTATACTTCCTGGTGAAACCATACTTTTGAAACATGTAAAAGAACCATCACTGCCCTTATTAACTGTACTGAGTTCTTTTCATGACTTATGTTTCCCTTTATTGAATTACTGCGGCCTCCCTGGTAAAAAGTACTAAGTATTAAAGATCTATGTTCATACTACAGTGTTGCCAGGCATGTGCCTCATTATTTTTAATAGTGTAGTATGGGAGACATTTCATGTTTAGTACCAAGTAATCCCTCTGAAACAAATCTTTCAGAAATTTAAGCAAGAATTACTTTCAAGTATCACGTAATAGTGTGGGCCTGTTATTCTTGAAATAGGTGAATTACAGCTAACCTGGGTTCAGAGTAAGAACTTGTCTCACAAAACTGATAAAAAGATAAAAAGTGATTTTAATGACAAAACACATGGTCATTTATGGTTACAGATTTTGAAGCATAATTCATTAGATATTAATCCACAAAAAGTAAGTTCCCTGCCGTCTCTGGTAAAAAGGCACTTAACGTATGTGTGGGTACAGCACAAGTGACAAACAAGAGTTACAACACAAGTCTGAAGTGACATTAACACATGGATAAAGGTGTAAGCACTATTTGAAGCACATGACAAGGACTTGACATTAAAGGTAAATGTCAGCAGTCACATATACCAACTTATGAATGTGGGACGGTATTCATATCTTTTCATTTAATAATCTGTAAATTGTCCAAAACAGTTCAGAACTTTCAGAACTCTTAATGTGCAAAATCTTCAAGAAAACATATAGCAAAGTATAAACATCAAATATAAAATGCTATCTGACCCGAGAAATCAACTGGACTTCACTGTGAGATGCTAGGGTTAAAGTGGCACAACTATGCCTCGTCATTTCCAGAAATGATTAGCTCAACAGGGCTCTATCCTAGGCAAAGGACGAATCTCTTCATATGCCCACGAGTTACCGCTGGGAGAGGTGAGGCATAGGAGGTATGGCATAACTGGAGGAGGTAGGTCACTGGAAAAAACTGTTCTTGTAAAATGGTCTGTTGGCTCCTTATAATGCATACTAGTTTCTTTTGTGCCCACAAAAACTCCTGTACTTGATGACTTTCTTGTCATAATGAACTGTGAACCAAAGGGAAGATATTTTCCCCTATTAAGTTATTTCAAGTATTTGGCATTAACAATGAGAAAGAAGAATAGAAAAGATATAGTATAAACATCAAAGATAAAGCCCAGAATGGTGGCAGACACCTTTATTCTCAGCACTTGGGAAGCAGAGACAGGTAGATCTCAAAGTTTGATGCCAGCCTGGTCTACAGAACCAGTTCCAGGATAGCCAGGGCTACACAAAGAAACCCTGTCTCAAAAAAAAAAAAAAAAAAAAAAAAAAAAAAAAAAAAATCCAACAAAACAAAAATAAGACAAAAACAAAAATATCAAAGAAGCTCCCACATGATATCAATAGAGAAAGCCTAAAAATAAAACTTCAGTTTTCAACAGCTCATTAACATTACTCTAAAAACATACTAGGAACATATATGTATCCAACACAAAAAGAGAAGAAATGTACATGACTTATAAAGATACAACCCATTAAATTCATGCCTTATTGCTTAAAGACACTTAGAGATTGGTCACCTGAAAATTTATTTACAAGAGCCAAAATTAGAATATCTAGAGATTTATCTTCTAAATTATTGACCAGTTAATGTTTATTCACAGGGATCTTAAAAAGGATTGATGAATTCCGTTACTTAAGCGATTTTCATAAAGCTTTGTAAACCGTTTTGATAACTTTGTTATACAACTTTTGATACTGGGTACTTTCTCAGAGGTTGGCAATTGAAGACTTCTATATACATCCATTTAAGGTATATGTCTCTATTGACATCATGTGGGATCTTCTCACTATAGCATGAACTATCATGTTTGTGAATACCATCAAGTTTATTAGAGGCATACCTACTGAAAACATGGCCCTGACTCTACCCTATGCACTGTCATGCTAAGAATGCCTTTCCATGTTCTACACCTAGGAATTTCTTCTACTGTGAGTCTTCTCATGTATTTTAAGGGAACTGGACCGGGTAAAAGCTTTCCCACATTGCTTGCAAATGAAAGGTTTCTCGCCAGTATGGATTTGTTCATGTCTTTGACAATCACTTAAAGTATAAAAGGATTTCCCACACTGTTTACATACAAAAGGTTTCTCTCCACTATGAATCCTTTCATGACGTCGAAGGGAACTGTGACCAGTAAAGGCTTTTCCACATTGCTTACACTTATATGGTTTTTCTCCAGTGTGAATCCGTTCATGTATTCTAAACTTACTAAAAGAAATAAAACCCTTCTTGCACTGCTCACATACATAGGGCTTTTCACCACTGTGAATCCTTTCATGATTTCGAAGGGCGCTGGGATTAGTAAAGGCTTTCCCACAATTCTTACATACATAAGGTTTCTCACCAGTGTGAATTTGTTCATGTCTTTGACAGCCACTCAAAGAAGAGAAACCTTTCCCACAATGCTTACATGCATAGGGTTTTTCTCCACTGTGAGTTCTTTCGTGGCGTCGAAGTGAACTATGACTAGTGAAGGCTTTATCACAGAGTTTACACACACAGTGTTTCTCTCCAGAATGAGTCCACTCATGTTTCCGAAAGTTACTGGAAGAAATAAAACCTTTCCCACATTGCTTACATTTATAGGGCTTCTCCCCACAGTGAATCCTCTCGTGGCATCGAAGGGAAGTGTGACGAGTGAAGGCTTTTTCACACTGCTTACACACATAGGGCTTCTCCCCACTGTGAATCCTTTCATGGCATCGGAGAGAACTGTCAACACTAAAGCCTTTTCCACACTGCTTGCATTTATAGGGTTTTTCTCCAGTGTGAGTCCTTTTATGTATTCGAAGGGTACTGGAAGAATTGAAACCTTTCCCACATTGCAAACATACATGGGGCTTCTCCCCACTGTGAATTCTCTCATGATATCGAAGAGCACTGAGAGTGGTAAAGGCTTTCTCACACAGCTTACACACATAGGGCTTTTCTCCAGTGTGACAACGTTTATGTGTCTGAATGGAATTGTAATAACTGAAGGCTTTCCCACATTGCTTACACACATAGGGCTTCTCTCCAGTGTGGCATCGTTTATGTGTCTGAAAGGAATAGTAGTAAGTGAAGGCTTTTCCACACTGTGTACACACATAAGGTTTTTCTCCAGTGTGAGTTCTTTCGTGGTCTTGAAAGTTTGTCACATAACTGAAAGCCTTACCACATGTATTACATCTGTATGGTTTCTCTCCAGTGTGAGTGCGCTCATGTCTCCGAATGTTACTCAGAAAAGAAAAGGATTTACCACATTGTGTACATAAATAGGGCTTTTCTCCAGTGTGAATTCTTTCATGTTCTTGAAAGTTGGTCAAACAAGTGAAGGCTTTATCACATGTATTACATCTGTACGGTTTCTCTCCAGTGTGAGTTCGTTCATGTCTTCTAATGTTGCTCAAAAAAGAAAAGGTTTTTCCACATTGTTTACATGCATAGGGTTTCTTTCCAGTGTGGATTTTTTCAACATACTGAAGAAAATTAGGATAAGTAAAGGCAGTATAATGCTGCTTATCTATACATATTTCTTCTCTAGTTTCATCATTAACATGTATTTGAATGTAATCATTACTTTGGAAGATTTTCTCACACTGGTTAAACTCACAGGGTCTCTGTCTAGTGACACTTTGCTCATGCTTCACAAAGCATTCTGGATAAATGAAGACGTTCTCGCATTCTCCAAATCTATAGAGGTTCTGTTCACACAGTTCGTACCCCTGAGGTTTGTGTGCAGTCTGCAGAGGCGTGGATGCATTAAGAGATGAATGACTGATGAGCATGTTGTTCTTGTGCACATGGTTTTCACAAAGTGTTGTTCTATGAGAAATTTTCCTGCTCACAATGGTGTCTGGAATCTGTCTGAAGATTTCTTTACATTCACTACCACTGATATATTCCAACAGTCTTTCCACAACTTCATTTCTGTTTAAAAAAATAAAAAAGGAAAGGGTATCAATAAAGTTATAAATTCCCTACCAGCAGATTTCCTGAGAATTTTTGAGTGTGATTAAAGGTTTTTCAGGATGTGGAGACAGGTAATATTAAGACACTATATTCATATAGGATTTCTTTTCGTGTAACATTTACTATCTGTGTGAGCACATGCTATGGTGGGCATGTGGAAGTAGGACAGCTTGCAGGAGTTGGTTTTCTTCTTTATTATATGGGTCCCAAGGATTGAACTCAGGTCAAACTTGGCAGTAGATGCCTTTACCTGATGATTTATTTTGCTAGCCTAATCATATGGGACTTCTTAATACGTCTAACAGGTTAATTATTTTGGAAACAATGAATAACTAAGTCTTATATATTTTTGAGGCCAACCTCTTGCTATGATGCGTGGTCTATTTTCAAATTCAACTCCTAATAGCTGGGTTCAAATTTGCCTCTGTATCCAGGTACTTGAGTATTCTTCATGCAAAATACTGAAGCAAAAACTATTTTCTATTTTAAATTTGTTCTGTATAATATCGTGAAGATTGTTCTCAGACTAAACATAAGATTTCTTTATATTCTCTATATTCCATACTCAAACCTTAAAGGAAAGCACACACATTGTTTTTATTAACTTTGTGCTTGGATACAAGTCTGTGTATCTAGAAAGTATGACTTGCACCATTGTGTCAATGTCATACATATTTCCAATTCTATACACACTATTTGGAAATAGAAATGCTTTCAATTACATCACCTAGAAGTTGGGCTTATTTAGATAGTTGATTTTAAAAAAGTACTGGCCATTTCTAGATTTTTGAGCTACATTATCATGAGTTGGTAAAGTTACCTTTGATTTCTTCTAGAATATCTATGGTCATCATCTAAGTTCTTCTGGTCTTCTTGTGTTTTTCCTAGAATATAGACACATAGAAATCTGATTTATTCATAATAAAAAATACCAGATTCTACATAGACTCATGGTATAATATGACCATGACTGATAAAGCCACCAAATTTACCTTCCCATATCACAAATCATGAAGCAACATTTTTGAGCAAGTCAGATTTACAATCTAATTGACCAAGTGAAAGTACAATCTTGATCATACCTATAGCAGCCAGGTTCCTGAAGGTTTCCTCCATTACATCTTTGTGTAGCTTCTTTTGGGAAGGATTTAGTAAAGCCCATTCCTCCACAGTGAAGTTTATAGCCACATCTTCAAAGGTCACAGAGCCCTAAAATAGCCAAGACGTTTTCTTAAAAATAGATGAGACATACAACACTGAACATCTGTGAGTGTTTTCTAAATGTTCAATATATATCCCATTCACCACAATCCTATTTTACGTTCATAACTGTAATCTCTAACACAAAAATCCCCACGTCATCTTTGAAGCAACCAAACAACAACAACAACAACACATACCAACTATGCTACTGGAACTTAAAATTTCGACTAGTGCACAAGTCTTCACCATTTTCCCCACAAAATACCACTACCAGAGCAGACAAGTGTTAACACCCGCTGCCTTAAAATTGCATATTTTTATAATAGATTATGAGGGTGAGTGTCCTCATCCAAGGCCATAATGCTCACAAGGCCATAATGCTTGGCCTTATCACAGACCCAAAGCAATGGAGCCAGGAGACAACAGAATGAATTATCTGAACTATGACGCAAAATAAACCTTTCAACTTTGTATAAATTACTTTTCTCAATACTGTGACTAAATAGTAATTTATGAGAAATGAGATTTACTTTGGATCATTTCCTGAAAGGGTAGAGCCTATTACTGGGGGAAGAATTCATGGGGATAGGATCATGCAACAGGGACTCCAAAATCTGTGAAGCTCAGAAAACAGAGCAGGAAAGGCTGGTTTCTGCTTGAATTCTTCCTTTTTTTCTTTTTTATTCAGCCTGGGATCTCAGGTCATGTTTATATGTAATAGTTAGTGTTGAATAATCTAGTAGATGGGCATCTTGGCACACCTGTAGGAATTTATTGATGATGTTAACTGATGTAATTCATTTTAATTGTCCATCCCCTGGGCAGAGGACTCTGGGCTGCACGAAATGAAGAAAATGAGCAGAACATAACATTCAGTCACTACATTCTTCTTTTGACTTCAGATGTAATATGTCCAGCTGCTCCTTTGACTTCTCCACCAGGAAGAATTATATCTTGAATTGTGAGTTAAACCCTTCTGTTCTTATATTACTTCATCAGGGTACTTCACAAAAACTTTCAGTTGCTTTTCTCAGGCATATTGTAATATAAATGTAAAGCTAATTAACATACTCCATTATCTAAAATAACATTAACAGACTGGTTAAGAATAGATCATGGTTGGTGCCTGGTTAATTATAATCAAAGACACTTCCTCTGGCAGCTGATGGGAACAGATACAAAGACTTGAAGCCAAACATCAAAGAGCCCAAACTGGAGATCTTCAGTTTTGAATTAAGGGAACCCCGTGGAAGAGGGGGAAGAATTGTAAGAGCCAAAGGGGTTGAGGCTATCAGGAGAACACAGCCCACAGAATCAATTAAGGAGGATTCATAGGGGCTCACAGAGACTGAAGTAGTAATCATATAGTCTGCATGGGTTTGCACTAGCTCCGAATATATGTTATGGTTGTTAGCTTGGTGGTTTGTGAGACTCCAAACAGTGGGAACAGGTGTGTCTCTGACTCTTTTGCCAGCTCCTGGGACACATTTCCTCCTACTGGGTTGCCTCACTCAGCCTTGACATGATGAGGATTTGTGTCTAGTCTTATTGTATCTCATTATGCTGTGTTTGGTTGATGTCCCTGGAAAACCAGCTATTTTTCTGGAGGAGGAATAGAGGTGGGGGAGAGGGAAGGTGGGAAGGGAATAGAGTAGAATGGAGGGATGTGTAAGGAAAGAAAAGCACAATACTGCCCCCTGAAAAGTGGTGTCAGTCACATACCAAGTCCCTCTTCCTCAGGAGATGTGATATGGATCCCAGCCAGATCAGCCACACCCAAAGTCCCTTCTCTGCAGGTGAACACATGATCATACTCTCTGGACAGAAGCAGGTCCACTCTCCAAATATGTATAAAAGGTTTTCCCAAGCCCTCAGGCCAAGCAAGTAGGAAGCACCTGTTGTTAGACTCAGGACCATTCCAAAACTTGTAATATATATGGGGGGACTGTTCAAAAGTAAAGATGTACAAGAATCATCCTGTTGTCCAAGAGCTTCTGTCATAAGAGCTGTTAAAACCACTATTTGGGAAGAGATTTCTTCTCCTGAAGCTTCTTGCAACCCTGTACCGGAAGCTCCTGTTGGCTTGGTTCAGCCCAGCCCGGCATCTTGTGGCAGTGACGGAAACAGGGACAGGCCAGACCCAGCAGCAGAAGTGGTGGAATTAGTTCTCCCTTCCCTGTCCTTTCTTCACCTGAACCCATGTGCCCAGCCAAACCCAGTAGCAGAGGCAGCAGAAGCCACTCCTGTCCCTGACCAGAGATCTCTGTGTGTGGCTTCGGGCACCCAGCCTGGCCCAAAGTCCCACATGGAAGGGTCTAGGAGATGGCTGTGTATATAAAGCATCCACTGTGCAAGCCTGAGTTTGAATTGCCAGAATTCAAGTAAAGCCAGAGATGGTAAGGCATATTTATAATTTTAACTGTGGAATCTTACAAAATCAAAAATAAAGTTTAAATGCTTTCTTACTTGAAACAGGTAGAAGAATCAAGGCATAATTACAATAAAATCAAAGCAAAAAACAAACAAAAAAAAAAAAACAAACAAACAACAACAAAAAAAAAAAACCTAGCAGTGCAAAACAAGTCTTATGGGTCAATGTCCAAGGTCTCAGAACTCCTATAACAAGATGGCATGGAGAATCCCTGGAAGCTGATGGGCTAGTTAGCCTGGAAGATGCAGTAGTGAACAACAACAAAACTGTCCTTTGACTTCTGTCTTAGTCAGGGTTTCTGTTTCTGCACAAAACATCATGACCAAGAAGCAAGTTGAGGAGGAAACAGTTTATTCAGCTCACACTTCCACATTGTTGTTCATCACCAAAGAAAGCCAGGACTGGAATTCAAAAAGGTCAGGAAGCAGGAGCTGATGCAGAGGCCATGGAGGGATGTTACTTACTGGCTTGCTTCCCCTGGCTTGCTCAGCCTGCTTTCTTATAGAACCCAGAACCCCTAGCCCAGGGATGGCAGCACCCATAAGGGGCTGGGCCCTTCCTCCTTGATCACTAGTTGAAAAAATGTCTTACAGCTAGATCTCATGGAGGCATTTTCTCAAGGGAGGTTTCTTTCTCTGTGATAACTTCAGCTTGTATCAAGTTGACACACAAACTTCCAAAGCCAGTACAACTTCCAAACACAATTGTATATGTGAGCACTCAGTGTTACACACACATGTATACACACACACACACACACACACACACACACACACACACACAAAGTACACCCACACAGAGAAATGGATTACAGAAAAAGTTAACTATTTAACTGGCTCAAATGTAAACAAACAGTTGGTTTATCACATAGATGGCATTGTACAATGTCATAAATCATAATCTCTTTAATATAGAATAAACCCCTGACATTTGGAAACATGCCATGTATTTCCCTTTCCACTAACATACATCAAGCTAACCATTAAAATAGGGAAAAAAAGAAACGTAAGAAAAAAAACCAACCCAACAACTTTTTGAGACCACAGTTAAGTTTTGAATTTAGGACCATAAGAAATGGATGCGGCCATTTAAATCTATGAATGTGGCCTTATGCTCCATAGGGGGCAGGATAGTCAGCCCTAGTTTGATTCTGGACAGGGTGAAAACAAGGCAGCTGACAGCAGAGCGGCTGTGGCTGAGCTCAGAAGACCAAAGTTGACAAACAGACTAGGGAGAGACACAAAGCAGAAGAGTTCCCCGCTCTGAGGCACCGTGACCCGTGAAGGAGGTTCTCCTCTCTGTAGTGGTTAGATGAAAGAAAACTACAACCTGGTGAAGAAAGATGCAGGTGAACAACACAAACAGGTGATTCACGGGAACAATGAACCAAAATGACATTACAACCCTAAACATATGCAACAGACTCTGGTGCTCCCGATTTTATAAAAAGTACACCAGAAGCTGGTCCCCAGAACTTACATGGTAGTTCACAACCACCTATAACTTCAGTTCCAGGGAATGCCCTCTTCTGACCTTCTCAGGCATCAGACGTGTGTGTGTGTGTGTGTGTGTGTGTATGTGTGTGTGTGTATGCAGACTATAAATTCTTATGTGTGTATCTGTATCTTTAAAAAGCATATTAGTAGAATTACAGATGCAGATTAACACTAATCCAGTTATTAGGTAATTTTAATACCTGACTGTCTCCAATAGACAAGTTATCTGGATAAGAAATAGAGATACACAGCCATTGCAGTCCATTGAGCTCCATAGAGACAGCACCGGGGCAAGCGAGAGCCGGACGGGCACTGGGCGACTCTGTGCCTCGAGGAGGAACATCAACTAAACATGGGCAAAGGAGATCCTAAGAAGCCGAGAGGCAAAATGTCCTCATATGCATTCTTTGTGCAAACCTAACGGGAGGAACACAAGAAGAAGCACCTGGATGCTTCTGTCAACTTCTCAGAGTTCTCCAAGAAGTGCTCAGAGAGGTGGAAGACCATGTCTGCTAAAGAAAAGGGGAAATTTGAAGATATGGCAAAGGCTGACAAGGCTCGTTATGAAGGACAAATGAAAATCTACATCCCCCCCCCAAAAGGGGAGACCAAAAAGAAATTCAAGGACCCCAATGCACCCAAGAGGCCTCCTTCGGCCTTCTTCTTGTTCTGTTCTGAGTACCACCCAAAAATCAAAGGTGAGAATCCTGGCTTATCCATTGGTGATGTCGCAAAGAAACTAGGGGGAGATGTGGAACAACACTGCCGCGGATGACAAGCCATCCTATGAGAAGAAGGCCGCCAAGCTGAAGGAGAAGTACAAAAAGGATGTTGCTGTCTACAGAGCTAAAGGAAAACCTGATGCAGCGAAAAGGGGGAGGTCAAGGCTGAAAAGAGCAAGAAAAAGAAGGAAGAGGAAGATGATGAGGAGGATGAAGAGGATGAGGAAGAGAAGGAAGAAGAGGAAGACAAAGATGAAGAAGATGATGATGAATAAGTTGGTTCTAGTGCAGTTTTATTTTCTTGTCTATAAAGCATTTAACCCCCATGTACACAACTCACTCCTTTTAAAGAAAAAAATTGAAATGTAAGGCTGTGTAAGATTTGTTTTTAAACTGTATAGTGTCTTTTTTTTTTTTTTTTTTTGTATAGTTAACACACTACCAAATGTGTCTTTAGATAGCCCTGTCCTGGTGGTACTTTCAGTAGCCACTAACCTTGCCTGGTACTTTCTGGGGGTTGTACATTGGCATGGAAATTTAAAGCAGGTTCTTGTTGGTGCACAGCACAAATTAGTTATATATGGGGACAGTAGTTTGGTTTTTTTTTTTTTTTTTCTTTCTGCTTTTCGTTTTGTTTTGTTTTTTCCGGTTTTTTTTTCTTTTGGTTTTGTTTTGGGTTTCTTTTTTCATCTTCAGTTGTCTCTGATGCAGCTTTTAAGAAGATAATTGTTGTTCTGTTAACTGAATACCACTCTGTAATTGTAAAAAAAAAAAAAAAAATGCGGCTGTTTTGTTGACATTCTGAATGCTTCTAAGTAAATACAATTTTTTTATTTAAAAAAATAGAGATACACCAATTTTCTACCCAAATATCAAAGAATATACATTCTACTCAGCAGTCCAAAGAAGCTTCTCAAAACAGATCATGTCTTGGGACATAAATCAAAGCTTAACAAACTCTGAAAGGCAGAATTAACTTCATGGGTCCCCTCTGTCCACTGTGCAATGAAACTTAAAATCCACTGCAAAGAAATCTCTAGTACACATACAGAAATTAAACAACTCAGAACTAAATGATGAATGGGTTAAAGAGGATATGAAGAAAAAAATCAAAATTCCTGGAACTAAATCAAAATGAAAAGACAACAAACCCTCCGGGACATCTGAAAGCACAGAGCTATGAAGGGAGCCCACAGCAGTAAATGCACATATTAGAGGACCAGGAAACCTGTTTCCCTCATGGTTCACAAGGGAATCCAAAGGCAGGTTAAACTGTCCTTAGGCTTGGAGACCATCTTACCACATGGGCACAGCTCATAAAATATATCACTCCAAAACCTGAGTAGAGGGATTCTTAGTGGACAAAGAAATTTCAATTGGGGATCTCCATATACCGTATTTTCCTTCCTCCCAGTTCCCTTTTGATAAACAGCACAGGCTTACAGGCCATTTCACAATGCTTTCTCTTCTTGAGGAACTTTTCTCCTTGTCCTTAAAACATCTGTCTATTTTTTAACTGTTTACTTAGCAGGGTACAAACTAACTAAAGCCCACTTTTGCCTCAAAACAATAGCCTCATCAGTAAAAACAAAATCCGTACTAAGCAATGTTTCCTTAAGTTTCTCTCCCTTTTCCAGTACCCCCACGAGATGCTAGCACATCTTACACTTGGGGTTTCCCCTCTATTGCAATTCTCCCTTGAAAGAAAAGTCATGTCCTACCTCTCCCTTCATTCTACTTTAATCAATGCCCACGTCATTTCTAGGATAAAAACATTTGTTACTTCTCCCATCCCAACTACATGTGTATGAGGATACCCTCTTTTAATGAGTTTGCCAAACTGAATATCTAAACATATAGGGACATTTAGGCCTAAGAAGTACTGAGATGGAAGTGGGGAAAGCAAATTTTTTTGATGTTGTTTCTAAAGACCACCAGAGGCTCTCAGGAACCCGAGTACTGGAGATCCCTGCAGTCTGCTCCGCGCTCAGGAGTCCCAGGCGATGGGGACGCCGGGGTCCCGCCACCCCGGGAGCAGAAGGGCCGAGGGCTCCTCCGCAGCCCTGCCCGCCCGCCTCGCTCACCCGGAGCTCACCATGTCTGCGCCCAGGGCCTCCAGCGGCCCGGCGGCGGCTCCCGGGCTGGCTCCTGGGCTCGGAGGGTCAGTAACCCCGGGCTGCCTCAGCGGACTTGACAGACAGTACCGGAAGCGAGCGGGCGGCAGAGGCACTTCCGCTTTGCTCGCGGGAGCTACGGATGGGACAAGGGAGGCATACGGCGCAGCGGACGCTACTCTGTGCCCGCGCTTCCTTGCGGCCTTCAAAACGGTTCCTGCTAAAGTGTCACTAGGCTAGAGAGGTCCTCTTGTGCCAGTACAGATCTACGGGTGTGACGGCACCAGAAAAAAAGATGGCAGGGGAGGGACTTCCGCTCCGCTCGCCGGTACTCAAGTTCCAACAGCTCTCATCCACCCGAGGCCCTCACCAACACTCCTGGGGTTGGCGAGCCCACGGCTACAGAGGCCGAGCGACCCCTACTGCCTCAGCTACCAAGGACAGTGTGATCCTGGGACAATCCTGAGTCAAGGAAAAAGGATGGCGGATGAGGAACTTCAGCTCTGCTCTCCTCCTGACCTGATTGGACAGCTCATATCGCTTGCTGCCTTTTGATGAGTGTTCTGATGTTTAGTAATAAGAGATTCTCTCCTTACCCGACCAAGGGGAACCAAAACGACATATTCCAACCACCACCCTTTTTAACTAGGTTTCTTTTCTTGTTGAAGGCCAGCCCATTAAAGCAGAAATCTCCTGGCTTTTCTGAGAGAGAATCCGTTTCTACCTATACTCTGTGGACCTTTCTGGTTGCCAATTTCGGGAAATGACTTAGTGTCTTACAGAGACAGCCCTTTACCTCAGAAAACAGATGTATTTTCCGGAGAAGCAGAAAAATGGAAGCCAGCCTCTCTTCTCACCCCGCCCCGCACATACTTTGCTGCAGAAAAAATTTAGGCTGAATCAGTATGAAGCAAGACTGAAGTTTAAAAAGAGATTTTAAAATATAGATTAAACAGAAGTATTTCGAAAGGCATCATGGACCTGGCTCGGCGATTAAGAGCACACTGGCTGATCTTCCTGTTAGTTTCCCAGCTCACACAGAATGTATCAAGTCCAGTTCTAGGGGCTCTTAACACATACCTTCTGGCTTCTGTGAGAGCGGGCAGGTATGCGGTACACAAACATATATGCAGGCAAAACACTCATAAGTATAATATTTAAAAAGTGACTTCCTACATTAGGGTTCTCTAGATTCACAGAACTTATGGAAAGTTTTTACACAGTAAGGGAAATTATTGTAATGACTTACAGTCTGCAGTTCAACTAACCCAACAATGGTCACCTGTGACTGGGAAGTCCAAGAATCTAGTAGTTGCTCAGTCCCATGAGGCAAGTTATTTCAGCTGGTCTTCTGTAGAAGCTGGAATCCTGAAGAAGTAGGCTCCAACAAGTGCTGGCATCTGTAAGGATAAGCAGACAAAGGAGAGTGACTCTTCCTTCTTCCAATATCCTTTTGTAGGACTCCAGCATAAGGTGTGGCCCAGATTAACGGTGTGTACCACCTGGATTTGGAACTTGCTTTTATCCCAGGCTGGCCTTAAACTCAGAGATCTGCTTGCCTTAGTTTTCTGGGGCTAAAGGTGTTCATTACTTTGCCTGGGCCTAAGCTTTTTATGGCCATTTTGGCACAAGATCTCCATGTCAATATCCAGATCAGAAGCTTGAGTCTTTAGCCTCCATGTCTGGATCATAGGTGTGCCCTCCATGTCTGGATCATAGGTGTGCCCTCCATGTCTGGATCATAGGTGTGCCCTCCGTGTCTGGATCATAGGTGTGCCCTCCATGTCTGGATCATAGGTGTGCCCTCCGTGTCTGGATCATAGGTGTGCCCTCCGTGTCTGGATCATAGGTGTGCCCTCCATGTCTGGATCATAGGTGTGCCCTCCGTGTCTGGATCATAGGTGTGCCCTCCATATCTGGATCATAGGTGTGCCCTCCATGTCTGGATCATAGGTGTGCCCTCCATGTCTGGATCATAGGTGTGCCCTCCATGTCTGGATCATAGGTGTGCCCTCCATGTCTGGATCATAGGTGTGCCCTCCATATCTGGATCATAGGTGTGCCCTCCATGTCTGGATCATAGGTGTGCTCTCCATGTCTGGATTGTGGTTCCCTTACCCCTGGCTCTCACTCTATTTTATACTTCCTTTCATTTACTTTACAGATTTTATTATTTCATTTTCTTTACAGCTGAATAGAATTTTCATTGTGTTTATATACCACATCATCCACTCATAAGGTGATAACTATTTGGTTGCCTCTATTATGAATAGAGCAGCAATGAACACGGCTGAGCCCGTGGAGCAGGAAGTGGTCTTTTGGACATATGTCAAGAAGTGGTATAGCCGGATCATTTTTCCTTACAAGATTTTCTCTAGTATACTGAAATACAAATGTATCAAATGAGATTATTTTAACAGTAATTCTTCCCCGGTTGTCAGTTTTCTGGCCATGTTCTCATTCCCATATAAATTTTGCAGTTATTTCATGATTGGTACAGTTTAACAAACATTATTCCTTCTAACACTCTGTGTCCTCAGCAGGGCTTATAAATCTGACAACTGGAGGGTTCCCTTCATAAGTGCTTCCAGCTTGAGAGCCTTGCTGAGTCACCTACTACTGTGAAATAGTTTCCTTCCTACCTGTTTATTAAGCCCCTTCTACGACATGGTTCTAATTATTTAACTAACATATATTAATTCTTTATGAATCTATTGTAATTCTCTTCCAAGGGGTAAATTGTTATGACCTTAGCTTTAGAGAGAATGGAAGGGGATATCCTTTTTCACAGACTGCATCTTAAACTGTCTTTCTACACCCAGAGGAAGTGAAGTGTAACTTCTCCACAGTTTTCAAAGAGAGTTGTTTGACTCATTTTGAGCATGATCGTATATTAGAGGAAGAAAACAGCATTCACTCCATTCAGTCTACTCAGTTCTACAGCAGGCTTATATCAATAAATTGTTGGATAACAGACAAATAGGAATGTACACAGACAATCATATTGATACTAGTCTTCACACAGCCACACAAAATATCATTAGAGAACACATACAAGTGATTTGTCCATGGAAATAAACAGTATATTATAATCAATTTTTTTGTTAAAATAGTTCAGTACTGTTTTCAAGGTCTGAAGTCAGTTCACATATGACTTAAGTTTTAAAATAACCATCAGGATTAATGAATTAATTTTATCTCTGAACTTATAAAGAGAATTTATGCCTGGTATTGGCAAAATAATGTGGCACTTTGGGAAAAAACCATGTACACTAGCAGCCCTGCATTAGAAGTCATATGCAGCACACCTCCTCTTCAAGCAGGACCTGGACTTAGTGCTCTGGTAGATAGGGAGGAAAGTTACTTAGGTAACAGAACACCAGCATGCTGAGGTCAAGAATTTGGCTTCACTGAATGTGTCAGACATGTTTTTCTGCACAGGGTGTTGTTTATGTGTATGAGTATTTTATGTATTTATGTATTTAAAATAGGTATGTATGTGCACCATACACATGTAATGTGGCCAGAAGGGAGCACTATCCCCTAGAGTTGGACTTAAGGCTGGTTATGTGCTAGGAAATAAACTGAAGTCTTCAAAAGCATACATATAGTGTGCATATGCATGTAATGTATTGATATACATACACATTTGTATCACTAATAAACTATTTTACACAAAACTAAGTAAGAAATATTAATATACATACGTAAATGTAGTTGATATGGAGGGTGTCAATGTAGTGCAGGTATGTATTACATACTTTCAAGTTATTGGTCAGTACGGTCTCTTAAAACCCAAAACATGATGAGATATTATCATTTCTCTTGCTTGCCTTCCATAATTTGGTGGTAAGACCCCATTGCTGAAGATACCACATACTTTTTATTATTATAAGCGATATATTCCACGAAATTGTATTTATTGTAATTTTTATTTTATCTTAAAAATATTTATTTAAAAATTTAGAATTATTAAAATATTAAAAATAATATGAAAATGTTTATTTTAAAATAAAGTTTTTTATATTAAAATATTTATCTTGAAATATAGCTTTTATTTTAAAATGAACATTTATTTTGAATAAATATGAATATTTATAAAATAAATAAAAATAAAAATATAAATGTAAATATAAAATAAGTATATATCTTGTTTATTTTATTATATATATATATACATCATGTACATATCTTTTACATTTATAAGTATCATATATATACCACAGGATATTTTGTGTGTGTGTGTGTGTGTGTGTGTGTTTAGGGAAAGAGCAAGAGAATGAAAAAGAAGGTGTAGTGGTTTGAATTTGCTTGGCCATGGCCCAGGGAGTGGCACTATTAGCAGGTATTGCGTTGTTGGAGTAGGTTTGGCATTGTTGGAGGAAGTGTGTCATGGTGGGCATGGTTTTTGAGACCCACCTTCTAACCATGAGGTTGCCAGTCTTCTGTTTGACTTTGGAACAAGATGTAGAACTCTTAGCAACTCCAGCTCCATGCCTGGCTGGATGCTGTCATGCTTCCTGCCTTGATGATAATGGATTGAACCTGTGAGCCAGCCCCAACTAAGACAGAAGTTGGTACCGGGAGTGGGTCATTGCTGTTATAGGCCTGACCATGTTTTTGGAAGAATGTGGATTTGGGGACTTTGGATTCTGAAAGCAGTGGATTGCTTTAAGTGGTGCTTAATAGGCCATCCTAGTAGGAATATGAAAGACATTGGAGCTGAGGGTGATTTGAACTCTGGAGAGCATTCTTACGATGAAGAATGGTGAAGAATGTTGCTGCTTTTTGCCCTCGTCTGAAGAGTCTACATGAGGCTAAGATTTATATTAATTGCATTAACAAATAAAGTCTCAAACAAGTCCAGCAGAGACTTTGTTCCCTGGTTTAGTCTCATGAACATTTTGATTAAGCATAGCAAGTTTAAAAAGCAAAAATACAAAATGTGTGGTTCAGAGAATAAAGGGGCATCAGGAAGTAGAATAGAGATGAATCCTATGTGCAAGGAGATGAACAGATTAAGGGAGTGGTGACCTTGAAGCAAGATCCCACCCAACTAAGTTTATTGTTTATACTTTTGCAGTTGAACAAGGGCCTTGGTTATTGTTTCATTTGGATTTTCAATCTGGAATGAACTACAATTCAGAAATAGATGACACAGTCTTTGTTCCAGATCTTGAGCCATGAAAAGCTTAGGCCCAGGTATGATGGTATACATCTTTAATACCAGGGCACAAAGGTAAGCAAGCAAGACAAAGTTCAAGGATAGCCTGGGACAGAGCAAGTTCTAGGAGAAAAGCTTAATTCCAGGCATGCTGGTACACATCTTTAATCACAGTGTTCAGGAGACATAGCCATGCAGATTCTTGAGTACAGGTCAGTTTACAGAGAAAGTTCCAGGACAGCCTACCTTAGGCAATGGGAGATGTAATAGAACAAGGGGGGCACGCTCCAGCCCCAGCAAACAGCAGGACTTGACAGCTTCAACCACGTGTCTCTGGCTTTAGAGTCAAGAATAGAAGGTACTACTTAAACAATTGCTGCAGGTCAGCTGGAGCTAAGAAATTAGTGGTGATTAAGAAGAGACCAGTGTCACTGAGGTGATATCGCCTGGGAAGTGCTTTCTGAGAGCACAAAGAAGCTGTGTTTCAGAAATAGCCAGGGTTGTATTTCGTGTTTCAGCTGGACTTGGTAATGTGTAATAATTACTCAGGTAGTGCTGGTTTTGAAGGCATGAAGGGGTCATGAAGAGCAGCTGAGGCTTGTCTCTGTGAGAGGCCACAGAAGGCCATTGGTGAAGGCGCAGCCTCAGTTGCAGTTGGTAGCCCAGGACTGAAGGGGTCATGCAAAGCAGTTGAAGCTTGGCACCATGAAGAGAGCCTATGAGAGGCTATTGGTGAAGCCCAGTTGCAGTGGAGGACCCCAGTGTAGTGGAGATGCCAGTGCCATGGGATGATCACCAAGAACAAGAGCAGCAGTGGAGTAGAGTCAACTTGAGCCTAGAGTGCTACAGAGGGAAGGGCTAGAGAAGTACCCAAGTGGACAATTATGCAAATGATCGAGATAAAAACCTATCAGCCTTCACGTCCAACCACAGAAATCAAGTTTGGTTGGACTTCCTGAAGCTTTCGCAGAAAATTCATGTTCATGTTTCCTTTTTAGCCTCTAGAAACTTTCTGCCTTCTTTGGTTGACAACTTCTTCCTCCTTCAAGGACAAGAATGGCTGGCTGAGCTTCCATACTAAATCACTTTAACACTCCCTCTCTGTCTCCTTACTGCACTTACAAGCAAGCTTATTATATATGGCCAACCTAGATACCCTAGGGGGAAAAATTTCTTTATTTGAAGGCTCATCTAATGTAGTCTTAATATCATAGGTATCTTTAATTTTTTGCTTTCATACATTGTAATATATTCAGAGTTTCCCAAGGTTTGATCAGCGCTTCCTAAATGTTCTGACCACAGTTGTTGACTATGTGAAGGAATGGATATGTTGATGAGTTTAATTAAATTGCTTCACAATGCATACGCATATTAAACACCATGCCATACTCTAAAGAAATATAGAACTTGTATTTGTTAAACATCTTAAAAGCCATTTTAAAGCTGAGTGTGGTGGTACTTGTCATTTATCCATCACTAGGAGGCAAAGGGAGGAAGATCTCTGTGTTCAAGGCTAGATTGGTGTTGTACTAGGCGGTGGGGGAAGGTGACTTCACAATGCCTGTTCCAGGGAAGGCTGCTTCTGGTGTGCTCTGCCTGGCCCGCAGGAGTTCAGGAGTTCAGGCTGGGAGACCTGGGAACAAATCCCAGCGGGGTGCCTCCAGGCCTGAGAACTCTGAGAACCAAGCGCTGAGAATGTCAGGTAGCAATGCAGAGCTTGTGATAAGGCTTTGGAATAGAGCACTCACAGAGGATGAAGGAGTCAGGACCACAAAGGAGCCAGGACAGAGGAGAACATTTCAACCTGTGTCTTTATTTTCTCGCCCTTCTTTCCTTTGTTCTGTTCTTTTTAAACAGCCTAGGATCTAACCAACGGATTCCCATTCATTTATCTCTGAGATTGGCTATAGTTGTTTTTCTAATGCTACGTACGTGTGTGTGTGTGTGTGTGTGTGTGTGTGTGTGTGTGTGTGTGTGTGTGTATGTGTGTGTGTGTGTGTGTGTGTGTGTGTGTGTGTGTGTGTGTGTGTAAGTGCTAGAAATGATCTGAAGACCTAGCACAATCTAAGTATGTATCCTGATTCTGGTCTCCGCCTCAACCCCTTACTGGAATTTTCTTTTCTAGCAATGTATTACGTTAAAATTCAATTAGTATGAATCATCAACCATGAACTATATTGGTTGTACATGATAAAAAATGGAGAAGTGCCATGTTATCTTTATTAATATTTGAAAATGCAAATACTTCAAAAACTATGTAGCATATATTTTACCATCATAAGTGTTGAGGAGTTTAACTTAGAGCCTCTCTGCTGTAATCCCCTTACTATGTTCAGCACTCCTTTACATATAATACAGGATTACTCATTGCATTTGATCACATATCATGCCATTTTAGTTTGTTTTAAATTCAAGTCATGCTTCCTTCTGTTGTTGATAGCACAGATTATACTCTAGCCTTAAAATAAGCAGACCCTGTGAAAAACAACATCCTATACATCACTGGAGAGGGGATAGATAGATTTGTCAATCTGATCAGACCAGCAACTTCTGTAACATGAGTTAATTTTGACCATATCCCAGCCTACTGCTTGAGTAGAAGTCCCCTGCTCAAGAAGAGGCCGTACTGGTACCAAGAACTCCAGGTAAGGCCCTTCCCACAGACCACCACTACTGCCTCAGAACTCTCCAGCATTGCCCCAACAATCACCCTGCCCATGTCACCCACATCTTGACCAGGGCTCTGGCAGAAGCTCATTGTTTGCCAGAGGCCACACAGGTACCCACAATCACAGAGGTCACTCAGGCCACCATAACTACAGTTCAGGTGACTATTAGACCAGAGAACTCACTGGCCACCAGAACCTCAGGTGACTTAGTCAAGAAGACCAGAGAAGAAACAGAAATCAAGGGAAAAAAAACACCCATACAACAAGGATAGCCTTAGAGACTGGCACCTAAACCTCTAATTACTCCCAGGCCAGACGCCTAGAGGCCAGTGTAAGAATACAGTCAACAACATCAAGGGCAATATGTCAGTACCAGAGCCCTGTTATCTGACTATTCAGGAAGCCCTGAATATTCAAACACAGCCAAATCACCATAAAACGACCTGAAAATCAACCTTATGAAGATGATAGCTGACCTTAAAAAGAGGACGTGAATAAATCTCTAAAAAAGCCAGGAAAACACAAAAACAATTGAAATAAACAAATAAAGAAAGCCAAGGAAAAAACAAACAGGTGAAGGAAATGAATAAACCTATTCAAGACCTGAAAATGAAAATAGAAGCACAAACTGAAAGAATTCTGGAGATGGAAAATTTAGGTAAGTGAATAGGAAGTATAGATTCAAGCATCACCAAAAGAAGAAATGAGAGAATATCAGATGTAGATGATATGATAGAAGAAACTGATACATCAGTCAAAGAAAATTTTAAATCTAAAAATTCCTGACACACCATCCAGGAAACTTAGAAAAACTATGAAAAAACCAAACCCAAGAATAATAGGAATAGAAAAGGTAGAAGATTATTGGCTCAAAGGCCAAGAAAACACCTTCAACAAAATCATAGAAGAAAATTTACCTAACCTAAACCAAGAGATGTCTAAAAATGTACAAAAAGATTACAGAACACCAAATAGATTTGACCAAAAAATAAAGTCTTTCTGCATAATCAAAATGCTAAATGTATAGAACAAGGAAAGAATATTAAAAGCTTTAATGGAAAAAGACCATGTAGCATAGAAATGCAGACCTATTAGAATTACACCTGACTTCTTAACAGAGACTTTAAAAACCAGAAAGATCTAAAATTATGTCCTGCAGACTCTAAGAGACTACAGGTGCAATTCCAAACTACTATGCCCAGCAAAACTTTCAATCACTATAGATAGAGAAAACAAGATATTTCAAGATGAAATCAAATTTAAACAGTATTTACTCACAAATCCAGCCCTATAGAAGATACCAAATGGAAAGTTTTAATCTAAGCAAAGTTTAGTTACACCTATAAAAATACAGAAGATAAATAATCCTACACTAGAAAAAAAGACAACAAAGGGAAACACACACATGCACACACACACCCACCCACACACACACACACTTCTAACATCACCACTGCCATTGTCACTGTAGCAGCCACTGCCGCCGCCATCACAACCACCACCACCACCAACAACAACAACAACAAAAACAAAATAACAGGAATTAGTAATAATTGGTCATAAACCTTACCATCAAAGATACATACCTCAACATTAAATACAGACATTCCCTCAGAATGAAGGACTGAAAAAAGATTTTCCAAGCAAGTGGACCTTGTTGATCTAACCAAGTTAAACCAGCCATCCTAATATGTAACAAAATAGACTTCGAACCAAAATTAATCAAAGAAAATAGGGAAGGACACTTTGTGCTTATCAAAGGAAAGATCCACATAGATGTTCTTTAAATTCGTAAAACCTATGCCTCAAATGCAAGAGCACACCACATTTGATTAAAAAAAATGATATTATAGCTTAAGTCACACATTAACTCTCACACACTGATAGTGGGAGACTTCAATATACAATTTTTACCAAAGGACAGGTTAGCCAAACAAAAATTAAATAGAGAAATACTGGCACTGATAAACTTTTTGAAACAAATGTACCTAACACATCTACACAACATTTTACTCCAACACAAAAAATACACTTTCTTCTTAGTATTTTGGTGGAACTTTCTCTAAAATTCACCATGTATTTATTGACAAGGCCAGTCTCAATAGATGCAAGAAAACGGAAATAACCATCTGCATCTTATCAAACAACCACAGATTAAAGCTGGATTTTAACAATAACAGAAACAACAGAAAGCATACAAACATATGGAAACTGAACTGCTTTACTGAATGACTTCTGGGTCAAGGAAGAAAGAAAGAGGTCAGAGACTTACTAGAGTACAATGACAATGACTGCACAGCTTACCCAAACTTATTCAACCCAATGAAAGTTGTGCTAAGAAGAAAGTTTATAGCACTAAGTGTCATCATAAAGAAGTTTGAGATATCTCACACCAGAAACTTAACAACACACCTAAACACTTCAGAGAAAAGCAAACTCATCCAAGAGGAGTAGATGGCACAAAATATTCTGAGGCCTGATATTAATAAAATATAAACAAAGAACAACACAGAAAATCAATGAAACAGAGTTGGTTGAGAAAATCAACAAGATAAACCCTTATTTAAATGAACTAAAGGACAGAGACTGTAAAAATTCACAAAATTTCCAGGTCTGTGCTGTCGCACTCTGCACCCAGCCACACCCAGTGATAACTGGTATCTCACAAATGCTGACACACCTAAACTGTGAAGCCACCACTACTTCCCTAATACCTGACTCAAATGGCACCTGCCTGGGGCCCAGAGGTACCAGGACCCAAGGTGCAGCCAGGGACATGATCTTTCCAGTTTCCTTCTGATCTCAGAAGCTGGCCCTGTGCCACAGCTCTCCACACCCCAATCCTGCCCTGAGATAACTTGTCCCCCAGGACTGCTGACACATCTAAGCTCACAGGCTTACAAGCTTGTAGGAGGGGCAAGGACTAGTAAGAGACAGCAAGACCAGTTAACACCAGATATAACTAGATGCCAAGAGGCAAGTGCAAGGAAATTAGCAATAGAAACCAAGGCTACTTGTCATCAGAACCCAGATCTCCCATTACAGCAAGCCCTGATACCCCAACATACCTGAAAAGCAAGATTATGATCTAAAATAATATATCATGATGATGATAGAGGAAGGATATAAATAACTCCCTTAAAGAAATACAGGAAAACACAACCAAACAGGCAAAGGAATTGAATGAAACCATCCAGGATATGAAAATGGAAATAGAAACAAAGAAATCACAAAAGGAGACAACTCTGGATATAGAAAACCAAGAAAAATAACAAGGAATTATAGAGGCAAACATCACCAACAGAATACATGAGATAGAAAAGATAATTTCAGGGGCAGAAGATACCATAGAAAACATTGACAAACAGTCCAAGAAAATGCAAAATGCAAAAAGTTCCTAACCAAAAACATCAAGAAAATCCAGGAAGCAATGAAAAGTCCAAATGTAAGAATAGTAGGCATAGGAGAGAATGAAGATTCACAAATCAAAGGGCCATTAAATATCTTCAACAAAATTGTGGAAGAAAAATTCTTTAACCTAAAGAGATGACCATAAACATACTAGAAGCTTATAGAACACCATATAGATTGGACCAGAAAAGAAATTCCTCCTATCACATAATAATCAAACCACCAAATGCACAGAAAAAGAAAAGAATATGAAAACCAGTAAGGAAAAAATGTCAAGTAACATATAAAGGCAGACCTATCAGAATTATACCAGACTTCTCAACAGAGACTATGAAAGCCAGAAGATCTTGGTCAGATGTCATAAGAACCCTAAGAGAACAAAAAGGCAAGCTCAGACTACTATTCTCAGCAAATTTCTCAATTACCATAGATGGTGATACCAAGATATTCCATGACAAAACTAAATTTAAATGACATCTTTCAAAAAATCCAGCCCTAAAAAAAGGTAATAGATGGAAAACTTCAACACAAGGGAAAAACTACACTCCCCAAAAGCAGGAAACTAATCTTCTTTCAACAAACCCAAAAGAAGATAGCCAAACACACATAATTTCACCTCTAACAAAAAATAACAGGAAGCCAAAACACTGGTCTTTAATATCTCTTAACATTACTGGGCTCAATTTCCCAATAAAAAGACAAATGAACAGATTGGACACTTTAACAGGACCCAAAATTTTACTGCATCCCATAAACACACTTCAGTGACAATGGCAAACACTACCTGAGAGTAAAAGGCTGCAAAAAAGTTTTAAAGCAAATGGTCCCAAGAAAAAAGTTGGAGTATCTATTTTAATATCAATCAAAATCAACTTTCAACCAAAAGTTATCAAAAAAGAGGAGAAAGAACACTTTATAAGCCTCAATTGAAAACTAACCAAAATGAACTCTCAATTCTGAAGATCTATGCTCCAAAAGCAAGGCCACACATATTCATTAAAAAAAAAAAAACTTTATAAAAGTTCAGAGCATACATTCACCACACACAATAATATTGGGTGACTTCAACACCCCACTCTCATCAATGGTTAGATCTTGGAAACAGTAACTAAACAGAGACATAGTGAAACTAACAGAAGTTATGAACCAAATGGATTTAACAGACATCTATAGAACATGTCATCCTAAAACAAAAGAATATACCTTCTCATTACCTCATGGTACCTTCTGCAAAATTGACCACATAATCAGTAATATAACCGGACTCAATGGATACAGGAGATAGAAATAATCCCATACATCCTATCAGATCTCCATGGACTAAGGTTGGTCTTCAATAGCAACAAAAACAACAGAAATCCTACATACACATGGAAGCTGAACAACACTCTATTCAATGACAACTTGGTCAAAGAATAAAGAAAAAAGGTAAGAGATTTATGAGCACCCAGAGGGGCCTCAGGAGTGCTTTTTCACCTGAGCCCACAACTGAGTCCCCACTTTCTCTCCACTGACTATCTGAGGAGAGACCACTGGGAACTCTCAGGGTGCATGTAGTATGGTGCTGCCTGGAAACGGACTGTTCTGGCACTCATCTGTGCCCAGAGTCAGAGACAGTTCATTGCCATTGGAACTCACAGCTTATCTATAGAAAGGTGGAAACCCAGAGACAATCTCCTTCCTGAGTTCACTGGCCCATAGACCCACAGAAGAGACAAGGTCCAGTCAGGGACAAGAAGATCACCTAGCATCACCAATAACAAGATGGCAAGAGGCAAGCACAAGAATCTAAGCAATGGAAACCAAGACAGCCTGGCAACACCAGAACTGAGTCCTCCCACCACAGAAAGTAGTGGATATGCCAACACACCAGAAAAATAAGATTTGGACTTAAAATCATACTTCACGATGATGATGGAAGTCCTCAAGAAGCACATGAATAACTCCCTTAAATAAATACAGGCGAACCAGGAGAATATAGATGAACAAGTACAAGCCCTTAAAGAGGTAACACAAAAATCACTTAAAGGACTACAGGGAAACAAAGCCGAACAGGTGAAGGAATTGAGAAAAAAAAAAAAAAGCCAGTAAAGAAATCACAAAAGGAGACAACCTTGGAGATAGAAAACCTAGGGAAGAGATCAGGAGTCATAGATGAAAGCATCTCCAACAGAATACAAGAGATGTCAGAGAGGATCTCAGGGACAGAAGATACCATAGAAAATATTGACACATCAGAGAAAACGGAAAAATCAAAAACCTCCTAACCCAAAACATCCAGAAAATCCAGGACTCATGAGAACACCAAACCTAAGAATAATATGTGTAGAAGAGGGCAAAGACTCCCAACTAAAAGGTCCAGTAAATATCTTCAACAAAATCAAAGAAGAAAGCTTCCCTAACCTGAAGATAACCTGAAGATGGCCATGAACATACAAGAAGCCTACAGAACTCCAAATAGATTGGAGCAGAAGAGAAATTCCTCCCAACATGTAATAGTCAAAACACCAAATGTTCAAAACCAAGAAAGAATACTAAAAGCAGTAAGGAAAAAGGAAAAGTAACATGTAAAGGCAGACCAGTGAGAATTACACCAAGTTTGTCAACAGAGATTAAGAAAGCTAGAAGCTCTGGACAGACGTCATACAGACCCTAAGAGAAAACAAATGACAGCCCAAGTTACTATATCCAGCAAAATGCTCAATTACTATAGATGGAGAAACCAAGGTATTCCAGGACAAAACCAAATTTATACAATATCTATTCACAGACCCAGCCATACAAAGGCTAATAGATGAAAAATTCCATCACAAGGAGAGACACTACACCATAGGAAAAGCAAGAAAACAATCTTCTTGCAACAACCCCAACAGAAAAAAAGCACACAAATAATTCTACCTCTAACAAGAAAAATAACAGAAAACAACAATCACTATTCCTTAATATCTCTTAACATCAATTACTCAATTTCTCAATAAAAAGACATAGACTACCGGACTGGATACATAAACAGGATACAGTTTTTTTTTTTTGCTGCATACAGAAAACTCATCTCAGAGACAAAGACAGACACTACCTCAGAGTAAAAGACTGGGGAAAAAAAGCTTCCCAAGCATATGGCCCCAAGAAACAAGCTGGAATAGCCATCCTAATATCAAATAAAATAGATTTTCAACCAAAAGTTATCAAAAAGATAAGGAAGGACACTTTTTACACATTTCAGGAAAAGTCTGCCAAGATGAACTCTCAATTCTTAACATCTATGCTCCGAATACAAAGGCACCCACATTCAAAAAAGAAACTCTACTAAGGTTCAAATCACATATTGCACCACACACAATAATAGTGGGAGACTTCAACACCCCACTCTCATCAATGGACAGATTATGGAAATAGAAACTTGATAGAGACACAGTAAAACAGAAGTTATGGATCAAATGGATTTAACAGACATCCATAGAACATTTCATCCTGAAACAAAAGAATATACCTTCTTCTCAGCACCACATGGTACTTTCTACAAAATTGACCATATAATTGGTCACAAAACATGCCTCAATAGAAAGAAAAATGATAGAAATAATCCCATGCATCCTATCAGGTCACCAGGGACTAAGGCTGATCTTCAATAACAACAAAAACAACAAAAAACCCACATACACATGGAAGTTGAACAATGCTCTACTCAATGATAACTTGGTCAAGGAAGAAATAAAGAAAGAAATTAAGATTTTTTATAATTAACAATAATGAAGGCACAACATACCCAAACTTATGTGATGCAATGAAAGCAGTGCTAAGAGGAAAACTCATAGCTCTGAGTGTCTCCAAAAAGAAACGGAAGAGAGCAAACATTAGCAGCTTGACAGCACACCTGAAAGACACAGAACAAAAAGAAGCAGATCCACCAAAGAGTAGCAGATTGCAGGAAATAGTGAAACTCAGAGATGAAACCAATAAAATAGAAACAAATAGAACTTTACAAAGAATCAACAAAACCAGGAACTGGTTCTTTGAGAAATCAACAAGGTTGATAAACCCTTAGCCAGAAATGAAAGGAGAGAAACCACAACAGAAACTGAGAAAATTCAAGAAATCATCAGATCCTACTACAAAAGGCTATATTCAACAAAACTGGAAAATCTAAAGAAAATGGACAATTTTTTGAACAGTTACCAGGCACCAAAGTTAAATCAGAATCAGATAAACCATCTAAACAGCCCCATAACCCCTAAAGAAATAGAAGCAGTAATCAAAAGCCTCCCAAACAAAAAAGCCCAGGACCACGTCAGTTCAGTGCAGAAGACTATCAGACCTTATAGAAGACCTAATAACAGTATTCTCCAAACTATTCTACAAAATAGAAACAGAATTAACACTACCCACTTCATTGTTTGAAGACACATTTATGCTCAAAGACCCTACAAAGAAAGAGAACTTCAGACAAATGTCCCTTGTGAACATCTATGCAAAAATACTCAATCAAATTCTTGCAACCAAATCTAAGAACACATCAAAATGATCATTCACCATGATCAAGTAGGCTTTATTCCAGGGATGAAGGGAAGGTTCAATATACCGAAATCCATCAATGCAAGCCACTATATAAACAAACTCAAAGGAAAAAAAATCATTTAATCATCTTATTAGATGTAAAGAAAACATTTGACAAAATTCAACACATCTTTATTTTACAGGTCTTGGAAAGATCAGGAATTCAAGAATCATACTTAAACATAGTAAAGGCAATGTATAGCAAACCACTAGCCAACATTAAATTAAATGGTGAGAAACTTGAAACAACCCCACTAAAATCAGGGACTAGACAAGGTTGTCCACTCTCCCCCTACCTATTCAATATAGTACTGCAAGTTCTAGCCAGAACAATTAGAAAGCAAAAGGAATTCAGAGGGATACAAATTGGAAAAAAAGAAATCAAAATATCACTATTTGCAGATGATATTATAGCATACTTAGGTGACCCTCAAAATTTCACCAGAGAACTCCTACAACTGATAAACGACTTCAGCAAAGTGGCTGGATATAAAATTAACTCACTTAAATCAATAGCCTTCCTCTACTCAAAGGATAAACAGGCTGAGAAAGAAATTAGGGAAACTATACTCTTCACAATTGTTACAAAATATAAAATACCTTGGTGTGATTCTAACGAAGCAAGTGAAATATCTGTATGACAAGAATTTTAAGTCTCTGAAGAAAGAAACTGAAGAATACCTCAGAAGATGGAAAGATCTTTCATGCTCATGGATTGAAAGGATCAACATAGTAAAAATGGCCATTTTGCTGAAAGCAATCTATCAACTGGCAGTCAGCATGCAGAAGAGTGCAAATTGATCCATTCTTGTCTCCCTGAACAAAGCTCAAGTCCAAGTGGATCAAAGACTTCCAGATAAAACCAGGTACACTAAACCTAATAGAACATAAAGTGGAGAAGAGCTTAGAACACATAGGCACAAGGGAAATTTTCATGAACAGAACATCAATGGCTTATACTCTAAGATCAAGAATTGACAAATGGGACCTCATGAAATTGCAAAGCTTCTGTAAGGCCAAGGACACTGTCAAAAAGGACAAAATGGCAACCAACAGATTGGGAAAGGACCTTTACCAATTCTATATCTGATAGAGGGTTAATATCAAATATATACAAAGAACCCAAGAAGTTAGACTCCAGAAAATCAAATAATCCTTTTTAAAAATAGGGCACAGAGCTAAACAAAGAATTCTCAACCGAGGAATACCAAATGGCTGAGAAGCACCTAAAGAAATGCTCAACATCTTTAGTAATCAGAAAAATGCAAATCAAGACAACCCTGAGATTTCACCTCACACAGATCAGAATGGCTAAGTTCAAAAATGTGACAGTAGAAGCTGACGCGGATGTGGAGAAAGAGGAACACTCCCCCACTTTGGTGGGGTTGTAAGCTGGTACAACCACTCTGGAAATCAGTCTGGCGGTTCCTCAGAAAATTAGATATAGTTTTACCTGAAGACCCTGCTATTCCACTCCTGGGCATATACCCAAAAGACGCTTCAACATATAACAAGGACACATGTTCCACCATGTTCATAGCTTATTTATAATAGCCAGAAGTTGGATAGAACCCAGATGCCATTGGCTTCTATCCAGCTTCTGGCTATTATAAGTAAGAAATTGTGGTATATTTACACAACAGAGTACTACTCGGCTATTAGAAACAACAACTTTATGAAATTCCTAGGGAAATAAATGGACCTAGAAGCTATCATCCTGAGTGAGGGAACCCAGTCACAGAAGAGCACACATGATACACAGTCACTGAAAATAGGATACTAGCCCCAGAACACTTTGAATAACTAAGAAACCATTCACAGACCTTACAAAGCTCAAAAAGAAGGTGGCCAGAAGGTGGATGCCTCAGTCCTTCTTAGAATAGAGAACAAAACACTGACAGGAGGAAATACAGGGACAAATAGAGGAGCAGAGACTGAAGAAAAGATCATTCAGAGACTGCCTCACCTGGGGATCCACCCAATATACAACCAACAAACCCATTTATTATTGCTGATGCCAAGAAGTGCTTACTGATAGGAACCAGATATGGATACCTCCTCAGAGGCTCTGCCAGAGTCATACAGGTACAGTTTAGAATGCTTACAGCTAACCATTGAACTGAACATGGGAACCCTGTTGTGGTAAATAGTAAAAGGATGGCTAATTTTTTATCTGCCCCGCTGTCTCTCTCTGGATGCCGCTCTCGTTGGGAGCCGAACACACATCACACCGTCCGCACAGCACGCGGTGCTCCACGCCGCCTCTGTGAAATCTGTCCCAGTTCACGCTACTGCTTCTTTGCTGCTTCTTTCCCCACCTCGCAGGACAAACATGACTCCACAGCCTGGTAACTTATCAAGCAGATTTATATATTAAATTCTCAATCCACAAAAAATCCTATGTTTATTAAGCTTACAACCAATGGGCAAAGATATAATCTGACCTTCTATATGATATAAAAAGAGCCATAGAAACTCTTATAAATAATAATAACAACGTCATCAAAATAGAGATACACCCATAGAAACACATACATCTGCCTCCATCTTCGTTTCTCCTGGAATTCCTCCCTTCTCTATCTGCCTCTTTCATTTCCTAGCCTTTCTTCTGCCTACTTCTCCACTGTCCAATCATGTATCACCTTAACATCAACTCACAGGACCCCAGTGAAAGAGCTAAAGAAAGGACTGAAGGAGCTGAAAGGGTCTGCAACCTCACAGGAAGAACAACATCATCAACCAACCAAACCTTCCAAAGCTCCCAGGGACTAAAACACCAACCAATGAGCACACATGGAGAGACCCATGGCTCCAGCTGCATATGTAGCAGAGGATGGTATTGTCTGGCATCAATGGGAGAAGAGATCTTTGGTCCAGTGAAAGCTCATTTCCTCAGTGTAGGGGAATGCCACAGCAATGAGATGGGAGAGGGTGGTTGGGATTGGGAAAATCTCCATGGAAACAAAAAAGGGTAGGTGGAATGGGAGAGGAGCAGAAGGGGATAACATATGGAATGTAAATACATAGAATATCTAATAAAATAATAAAAAGATTTCTCCCAAATTCTCAACAGAGGCTTAAAAGCCAGAAGGGCTGGAGAGATGTCTTCCAGACCCTAAAAGACTAGAGTTGTCAGCCCACACCACAAGACTTGTAAATTTTTCAATCAACATAGAAAAAAAGATATTCCATGACAAACCTGAGTGCAAACAATATCTTTCTACTAATCCATGACTACAGAGGACACGAGAGGCAAAATGCCAACACAAGGAGAGTAACTAAACCCAAGAAAACACAAGAAATTAATCATCTCACAGCAAAACCAACAATAACAAGAACAATCAAATGTTAGCCACTGAAATCTCTCAGCATCAATGGATTCACCAAATAAAGAGTCACAGTCTAAAAGAATAGATGTAGAAACAGGATCCATCATTTTGTTGCCTATAGAAACGCACCTCAGCCTCAAAGAAAAACACTACCACAGAATAAAGACCAAGAAAAACTATTTAAAAACAAATGGATATCACAAACAAGGTCAATATCAACACGTGTCCTTGGGGCGTGGCGAGGTATCTTTTGGTGCATTCCCAAGAGTGGTATTGCAGAAGCTGAAAACAACCCAGATGGTTCACAACAAAGGATGGTTTCAGAAAATGTGGTTCATTTACACAAGGAAAACTGCTCAGCTATTAAAAAAGAACATCCTGAGTTTTGCAGGAAAATGGATGGAACTAGAAAACAACATCCTGAGTGAGGTAACTATGACCCAAAAGGACATGCATGGTATTTACTCACTAATCGATAGATATTATTTACAAAAAAGAGAACAGTAAAGAATACCCAAGATACATACCACAGAACTCAAAACTTCAACAAGCAGAAGGGCCCAAGTGAGTACACCTCAGTCTCACTAGGGAGGGATAAAAAGCAATCACAAAGGGTGAGGGAGGTAGAGACCTGGAAGGGAAAAGGGACAGGGGTACAGGGAGGTGAACATGATCTGGTATTGGGTGGGGGGGAAGGGACTGAAGCCCTGAAGGCCTGCAGAAAGAATGGAAACAGGAAACCACAGAAGGCAGGAGGTTGGGGCAATGCTTAAGAATGTACCGGAGACCTGGAAGGTGAGAGACAATCAAGACTAAATGGGAGGGACCTTAGATGAAATGCCCTACAGTGGGGAGAGGAAACTTGTAGAGCCTACCTCCATCAGAAAGAAATGGCATCAAGGGAGAGATGGAGTTTCCATCCCACAGTCAAAACTCTGACCCACATTTGTTCCTGTCTGACAGAACTGCAGGAATGAAAATGGAGAGGAGCCTGAGGAAAAGAAGGTCTGAGAATAGTTCTACCTCATGTCCCAGCTATAACACTCCTGGGAATATACATAAAAATGTCCCACTATACCCAAGCACCCTTTGTTCAACTGTGTTCATAGCAGCTTTGTTCATAGTAACCAGAAACTGCAAAGAACTTAGATGTCCCTCAACTGAAGATTGGATAAAGAAAATGCTGGTCCTTCTGAACTTGTGCCATGAGCAGTCGTTGGGTGCAGAAGAACACACATAGCATGCACTCACTGATAAGTAGATATTAGTCAAAGAGCTTGGGATATCCATGATAAAATTCATGGACCACATGAAGTTCAAGAGGAAGGAAGACCAAAGAGTGGATGCTTCTGTACTACTTTAAAGGGGGAACAAAATAATTAATGGAAGTAACAGGTGGGAGGGATTCGGGAGGAAGAGAGTAGAGGAAGGGAAAAAGGAGGGGCAGAATTAGGTATGAGAGGAGGTGGAGTAGATAGATGTATAGAGTTAGGAAATTGAACGAAGCTGTGTAGCTAGAGGGGATGGAGAACAGATGCCAGGAAAGCAGGAGCCTCCCAGGTCCCTACAAGGATGACATTAGCCAAAATACACTACAATGGGGAGGTATATCAGACCATATTCAGAGGTAAGGCATGGCCTTCTGGTTGAAGAATGCCCCCCCCCCACATTTCCAATATTTATCCCAGAATTGCCCCTGTCTAAAATAAATACAGGGACAAAGAGTGGAGTAGAGACTGAAGAAAAGGCCATTCAGAGACTGCCTCACCTGGGAATTCATCCCACATGCAGACACCAAACCCAGACACTATTGCTGATGCCAAGAAGTACATGCTGACAGGAGCCTGGTAAAGCTGTTTCCTGAGAGGCTCTGCCAGATCCTGACAAATACAGATGTGGATGTTTAAAGCCAACCATTGGACTGATCACAGGAACCCCAATGAGGAATTAGGAGAAGGACTAAGGAGCTGAAGGGGCCTTATCTGGCATCAGTGGGTGGGGAGGCCTTGATCCTGTGAAGGCTCAATGCCCCAGTGTAGAGGAATGTGAGGGTGGTGAGGCAGGAGTTGGTGGGTAGAATGGAGGAGCACTCTCATAGAAGTAGGCTAAGGGGACATAGAATCAGCAGTTTGCAGAGAGGAAATCTGTAAAGGGGATAACATTTAAAGTGTAAATATATAAAATATCCAGTTTAAAAAATACAATGAAAAGGCTGTATACTTACACAATGATATACTCTTCAGTTTTAAAAACAAAAACAGATCTGCCACCAGGAACAGTGGAGATCCAGGGATGCAGGCCAGGTACAAGGGAGAAACGGGAAGTAATCACTGACAACAAGACCACGTATAATCACAGACAACAAGATGGCAAGAGGAAAGCAAATCAACTTATCCAATGGAAACCAAGACAACCTGGTAACACCAGAACCCAGATCTCCCATCAAAGGAAACAGTGGAATGCCAAACACTTCAGAAAAAGAAGACTCAGACCAGAAATCATATGTCAAGATCATGGTAGAGATACTTAAACAAGAAAGGGAGAAAAAGCATAAAGAAATAGAAGCTTTTAAAGAGGAAACAGAAAAACACTCAAAGAAATCAAAGAACTAGAGAAAAACAGAACCAAAGAGATGAAGGAATTGAAGAAATTTAAAATGGAAATGGAAACAATTTTTTAAAAAAAAAACATTAAAAGAGACAACTCTGGAGGTAGAAAACCTAAAGAAGAAATCAGTAGTCACAGATGAAAGCATCTCCAACAGACTACAAGAGCTGGAAGAGAGAATCTCAGGAGCTGAAGACAACATGGAAAACACTCCTAACCCAAAATATCCAAAAGATCCAGGACACAATGAATAGACCAAACCTAAGAATAATAGGAATAGAAGAGGGTGAAGAATATCAACTAAGAGGCACAGTAAATATCTTCAACAAGGTCATAGAAGAAAACTTCCCTACCCTTAAGAATGAGATGACCATGAGCATAAAAGGAGACTGCAGAATGCCAAATAGATTGGACCAGAAAAGAGACTCTTCCTGACACATAATAATAAAAACACCAAGTGTTCAACACAAAGAAAGAATACTAAAAGCAGTAAGGGAAAAAGGACATGTAACATATAAAGGTAGACCAATTAGAATTATACCCGACTTCTCAACAGAGACTATGAAAGCTAGAAGATCCTGGACAGACATCATGCAGACCCTAAGAGAACACAAATGTCAGCACAGGTTAATATGTCCAGGAAAACTCTCAATCACCATAGATGGAGAGACCAAGTTATTCCAGGACAAAACTAAATTTATACAATATCTGACCACAAACCCAGCCCTACAAAGAATAATAGATAGAAAACCCAATACAAGGAGGGAAACTACATCCTAGTAAAAACAAGAAAATACGTAAGCAAGAAAAACAAGAAAGACACACAGGCACAATTCCACCTCTAAAAGCAAAAATAGCAGGAAACAGCAACCACTATTCCTTAATATCTGTTAACATAAATGGACTCAATTCCACAATAGAAAGATATAGGGCATCAGACTGGATACATAAACAGAATTCAGCATTTTGCTGCACACAGGAAACTCATCTCAGAAACAAAGATGGACACTATCTCAGAGTAAAAGGCTGGGAAAAAAACATCCAAGCAAACAACCCAAGAAACAAGCTGGAATAGCCATTCTAATATTGAATAAAATAGATTTTCAACCAAACGTTATCAAAAAAGATAAGGAAGGATACTTTTTACTCATTACAGGGAAATTTTATTCAGATGAATTTTCAATTTTTAACATATATGCTCCAAATTCAAGAGCACCCATATTCATAAAAGAAACCCTACTAAAGCTCAAAACATACATTGCACCACACAAAATAATAGTGGGAGACTCCAACACCCCACTCTCAACAATGGACAGATTATGGAAGCAGAAACTGAACAGAGATGCAGTGAAACTAGCATGAACGAACTGGAATTAACAGACATCTACAGAGCATTTCTTCCTAAAACAAAAGAATACACCTTGTTTTCAGAACATCAAGGCACCTTTTCCAAAACTGACCAAATAATCGGTCAAAAAACAAGCCTTGATCGATACAAGAAGATTGAAATACTCCCATGCATGCTATCAGATCACCATGGTCTAAGGCTGGTCTTTAATAACAACAAAAACAACAAAAAGCTCACATACACATGGAAGCTGAACAATTCTCTATTCAACAATAGCATGTTCAAAGAAGAAATAAAGAAAGAAGTTAAGAATTTTCTAGAATTTAATGAAAATGAAAGCACAACATACCCAAATCTATGGGATGCAATGAAAGCAGTACTAAGAGGAAAACTCATAGCTCTGAGTACCTCCAAAAAGAAACTGGAAACAGCATACACTAGCAACTTCACAGCACAGTTGAAAGATCTAGAAGAAAAAGAAGCAGATACACCCAAGAGGAGTAGATGACAGGAAATAATCAGACTCAGAGCAGAAATTAACCAAACGGCAGCCAACAGATTGGGAAAACATCTTTACCAATCCCACATCTGATAAAGGTCTAATATCCAAGGTATATAGAGAACTCAAGAAGTTAGACTCCAGAGAATCAAATAATCCTAGTAAAAATGGGGTACAGAGCTAAACAAAGAATTTTCAACTGAGGAATATCAAATGGCTGAGAAGCAACTAAGGAAATGCTCGACATCCCTAGTCATCAGGGAAATGCAGATCAAAACAACCCTGAGATTCCACCTTACACAGATCAGAATGGCTAAGATCAAAACTCAGATGACAGTAGATGCTAACAAGGATGTGGGGAAAGAGGAACACTTCTCCACTGTTGGTGGTGTTGTAAACTGATACAACCACTCTGGAAATCAGTCTGGCAGTTCCTCAGAAAATTGGGCATAGTACTACCTGAAGAGCCAGTTTTTCCACTTCTGGGCATATATCCCAGAGATGCTCCAACATACAATAAGAACACATGCTCTACCATGTTCATAGCAGCCTTATTTATAATAACCAGAAGCTGGAAAGAACCCAGATGTCCCTCAGTAGATGAATGAATACAGAAATTGTGGTGTATTTATACAATGGAGTACTACTCAGCTATTAGAAACAATGACTTTATGAAATTCCTAGGAAAATGGATGTATCTAGAGACTATCATCCTGAGTAAGGTAACCCAGGCACAAAAGAACAGACATAATATGCAGTCACTGATAATTAGATAGTAGCTCCAGAAAGCTTTAAATACCCAAGAAACAACTCACAGACCATATGAAGCTCAAAAAAGAAAAAAATAAAAAATAAAAATAAAAATAAAAGCCTCACTCTTTTTTAGAAAAACAAAACAAAACAAAACCCAGTAAGTGTATAGCAGCCTCTCAGAGTGTGGTACACCTAGACCTTAAATCATTAATAACTCAAGAGCTAAGACTGTAGCCTTGTGGCAACTTTTGGTATTTAAAAATCATTATGTTTAATCTTTACACATCAAGAAAACTTTGACTATTTCCATGTTACATTTTGTTTTACATGTACTTTATGCTCATTGTAACTAGTAAGATTTCAATGCATACTATCAAACCTTTAAAAAAATCAAGTACTGAAAAAAAATATATTCACATAGTTTTATGCCAAAATGCTTTAAAAAATCTGTACACCTATCTCTTTTTTTTTTTTAAATAAAGGCATAAGAAAAAAAATAACTGACTCTCAATGTGCAGAAAGGGTTGTTTTACACATAGAGACTGCTGAACTTATTCCGGATGATTCTGAATTGACTTCACTATTGTTCAGCTACAAGTGATAAGAAATAGGAGTGATCCAATATGTATAACACTCATAATGTCTCATACAGGTCTGCCGGGCCCTCTGGTGCAAGGTAATAATGAAATTGACCAGCTATTGATAGGAATTGTACTAGAAGCTTCAGAATCCCATAAAAACCACCATGTTAACAGCAAAGGTTTAAAGAAATAATTCTCTATCGCTTGGTAACAAGCCAAGAAAATTACAAGGCAATGTCCTACTTGCTCATTATATAACCAAGCTCCATTGCCCAAGGGTACCCAAAGAAATGAGGTTTGGCAGGTGGATGTCTTTCATTTTACAGAGTTTGGTAAAGTGAAATATGCATAGCATACTATCGACACATACTCGGGATTTCACTGAGCCTCATTTCTAGTGTCAGAAAAGGCTGATTCTGTAATTACACATTTGTAAGAAGTTACGGCCATTATGGGAATACCCATAAAAATTAAAATGAACAATATTCATTATATTATATTATAATAATAAAAAACTGCTAATAAGATGAAGCAGTTTTTTATTATTATAATATAAAACATGTTACAGTCATATCACAAGATCCTACAGGACAATCATTTATAGAGTGATCTAATAGAACTCTAAAGAAGATGCTTAATAGACAAAAAGGGGCAATAAAAAAACAATCATAGATTACATAGTACATTATTAAACTTAAAATTTTAAAATGCTAATGAACAAAACAGGACAGCTGCTAAAAGTCATTAGATTGTGGGGGGAAAACTAGGCCTTTTGCAGGGGGGGGTTATTTAATGACTGCTTCTTTTTTTTTTTAGGGGTTATAGGACTGTTTAGATGGTTTATCTGATCCTGATTTAACTTTGGTATCTGGATTCTGTCTAAAAAATTGTCCGTTTCATCCAGATTTTCCAGTTTTGTTAAGTATAAGCTTTTGTAGTAGGATATAATGATTTTTTTTTTTTTGGAATTTCCTCAGTTTCTGTTGTGATGTCTTCCCTTTCATTTCTGATTTAGTTAATTTGGATATTGTCTCTGTGCCCTCCAATTATTCTGGCTAAGGGTTGATCAATCTTGTTGATATTTTCAAAGAACCAGCTCCTGGTTTTGTTGATTCTTTTCTAGTTCATTTTGTTTCTACTTGGTTGATTTCTGCTCTGAGTTTGATTATTTCCTGCCATCTACTCCTCTTGGATGCATCTGCTTCTTTTAGTCCCAGAGCTTTCAGCTGTGCTGTCAGACTGTTAGTGTATGCTCTCTCCAGTGTCTTTTTGGAGGCACTCAGAGCTATGAGTTTTCCTCTCATAGAGGAAAACCCTTTCATTTAGCACTGCTTTCATTGTGTCCCATGAGTTTGGGTATGTTGTGCCTTTATTTTCATTAAATTCTAAAGAAGTCTTTAATTTCTTTCTTTATTTCTCCCTTGATCAAGTTATTATTAAGTAGTTCACAGTTCACCTTCCATGTGTATATGGGCTTTCATTTTTCACTTTCATTTTTGTTGTTATTAAAGACCAGCCTTAGTCCATGGGATCTGATAGGATGTATGGGAGTATTTCAATCTTCTTGCATCTGTTCAGGCCTGTGTTGTGACAGACTATATGGTCAATTTTGGAAAAGGTACCATGAGGTGCTGAGAAGAAGGTCTATTCTTTTGTATTAGAATGCAGTATTCTGTGGGTATCTGTTCAATCCATATGGTTCATAACTTCTGTTAGTTTCACTATGTCTCTGTTTAGTTTCTGTTTCAATTATCTGTCCTTTGATGAGAGTGGGGTATTGAAGTCTCCCACTATTATTGTGTGAGGTACAATATTCACTCTGAGCTTTAGTAAGGCTTTTTTTTTTTATGAATGTGTGTGCCCTTACATTAGGAGCATATTTGTGCATGATTGAGAGTTCATCTTGATGGATTTTTCCTTTGATGCATATGAAGTGTCCTTCATTATTCTTTTTGATACCTTTTTTTGAAAGTTAATTTTATTCTATATTAGAATGGCTACTCTAACTTTTTTCTCGGGATCATTTGCTTAAAAAATTTTTTTCACCCTTTTACTCTGAGGTAATGTCTGTCTGTTTCACTAAGGTGTGTTTCTTATATGCAGCAAAATGCTGGGTCCTGTTTATGTATCCAGGCTGTTAGTATACGTCTTTTTATTGGGGAATTGAGTCCATTGATGTTAAGAGATATTAAAAACTAATAATTGTTGTTTTCTGTCATTTTTGTTTTTAGAGGTGGAATTAGGTTTGTGTGGTTTTCTTTTGGCTTTGTTGCAAGAAGATTATTTTCATGCATTTCCTAGGGTGTAGTTTCTCTCCTTGTGTAGGAGATTTCCATCTATTATCCTTTGTAGGGCTAAATTTGTAGGAAGACTCTTGCCGTCTGATCATCTCTGGTGTTAGCTGGTCTTCCTATCTCTGACAGTGGCTGATACTCCTGTAAGCCTGTGTGTCAGCACTACTGGGAGACCAGCTCTCTCCCAGCAGGGTCTGGTACAGAGAGATGCGGCATAGTGTCAGCTCCTGGCACAGACATAAACCAGAAGTGAAGCTAAGAATTTTGAATCTTCAGATTCTCAGTGGTTTACCCCACCTGACAAAGTCATACCCTCAACTTCACCCCTTGAAATAATGCCTTTGTCACATGAGGAAAATAATCCCTAAGCTTCTGATAAACCAGCAGCGATATTCTTTGAATAAAATGTCAGACACGTGTTTTTCAAGGCTCACCAACAGTTTCTTCTAGATATGTAACTACATTCAGGGCAAAGCTGGCCCTGAGAGAGGGGAGGTAGAAAGTGTCATCCATAAAGAAATGTGCTACAATGCTAAGGAACTTAATGAGTTTGCTAATTCATTCAAGCAGAAGTCTGGGGGATATGTGTGGGAATGGATTTTAAGGGTGTGGGATAATGAAGGAAGGAACATAAAACTAGATCAACCTGAGTTTATTGACATGGGCCCTCTAGGTTTAATATGGGAGCTTTAAGAGGTGCCAGAAGTTTGTTTGAATGATTGGCTGAAGCCTTTCTCAAAAGATGACTACTGAGAAGGAGTTGGAGACGCCTGATATCCCTTGGCTTAGTGTTGTCAATGGGATTTTAAGGCTCAGGAAAATTGCAATGCTAGAGTGTATATGTTGTGTAAACCTAATCCTCCACAGTGGGAAGGCCCAGAAGACACGCCCTTTACGAATCCTATAAGGTGCAAACTGATGAGAGGGGTACCAGTACATTTGAAGAGTTTTGGTTTTGCCCTTTTCCTTGTGCCAGACCTTAGAGTTGGGGATGCCGCTGCTCAATTAGATGAATTAAATGAGTTTAATTGGGATCCGAGGGAAGAATGACCAGGTGGCAGCCTTGAGTCGCCAGAGACAAGGTGATCATAGTTATTATAATGGACAGCAGAGACAAAACACTTGGGTGTTTCTTAGGCCCATTTACGGACTGACTCGGAAAGCTGCTCACTTTGTGGGGCCCGGAACAGGAGCAGGCTCTTCAACAGGCCCAGGCTGCTGTGCAGGCCGCTCTACCCCTTGGACCACATGATCCAGCAGACTCAATGGTATTGAGCTGTCGGTGACAGATAAAGAGGCTCGGTGGAGCCTCTGGCAGGCCCCTGTAGGTGAATCACAGAAGAGACCTTTGGGATTTTAGAGCACCATCTGCAGACAACTATTTTCCCTTTGAAAAACAGCTCTATTTGGCCTTAGTGGAAACTGAACTTTTGACAATAAAACACCAAGTTACCATGTGACCTGAAGTGCCCATCATGAGCTGGGTGCTATCAGACCCTCCAAGTCATAAAGTAGGAAGTGCACAGCAGCAGTCTATTATCAAATGGAAGTGGTACATATGTGATCGGGTCCGAGCAGGTCCTGAGGGCACAAACAAGTTACATGAAGAAGTTGCTCAAATGCCTATGATTTCAACTTCTGCTACAATGCCATCTGCTGCCAAGCATGTGCCTATAGCCTTATGGGGTGTTCCCTATGACAGGCAGACTGAAGAAGAGAAGACTAGGACCTGGCTCACACTGCTCTCTGGTCATTTTGGGGATCTATTGCCCTTAAACCAACACACTAAGAAAGGAATAACAGTGTTAGAAAGGGTGATAGATCCAACTATCTATCTAAACTGAATTGCCTCTCCACAATGGAGGCAAGAATTATGTCTGGAGTGTAGGAGATCCCTTAGGGGGGGGGGTCTCTTTTTTAAAATTTTATTGGACATTCCTTGAATTTACATTTCAAATGTTATACCCTTCCTTCTCACTCCCGTCCCTCCTCCCCTTAAACTTGTTTCCATGAAGGTGCTCCCTCTCCCAATCACCCTCGCCCCCTCAGTGCCTTGGCTGATGATGATGTTCTTCCCATGAGGGTGAAAATCTTTCAGCTATTTCAGTCCTTTCTCTAGCTTTTTCATTGGGGTCCCCATGTTCAGTCTAATGTTTAGCTGCAAGCATCCGCATCTGTATCTATATTACTCTGGGGGAACTTCTGAGGAGATATTCATGTCTAGTTCCTGCCACTAAAAACTTCTTGGCATCAGCAATAGTGCTTGGGTTTGGTGGCTGCATATGAGGTGGTTCTCCAGGTGGGGCAGTCTCTGTAGATCTTTTCTTCAATCTCTGCTCCTCTATTTGGTCTTGTATTTCCTCCCCTGTTTTGTGTCTCTTAATACTACTATGTTCTATGGTTAAAGTCAATGAGAAACTACAGCAGCCTAATCCAAGCAGGATGACAAGGGACACAGACCCATCAGGAATGAAGGTATGGGTCACTCCTCCAGGAAAAGGGCCAAGACCTGCTGAGGTGCTTGCAGAGGGTGGAGGAAACACAGAATGGGTAGTAAAGGAAGGTAGTTATAAATACCAGCTAAGGCCACATAACCAGTTGCAGAAATGATGATTATAAAGAAATATGATTTTTTTAAGAAATAGAAAACAGAAAATTCTGATTTCTTTAACATCAATTCATATTTAAGTTGAGATACTAAAAGAATGTTCCCAATTGTAAATTTATAAATGCATTTGCAATTGTATGAGGAATAGTTATATCATGTTAGGGGTTTCCATGACCTTGTTATTGCTTCACGTGGACATGAGATATTATTTGTATCAAGTTGGTGGATCCCCTTACTATATAAAGTTTACCCATAAGTTTTGTGACTCTAGAGAATCCTAATGAATACAAAGGTCTATCCTCCCACCACACAAGTCCTAGGCAATTATAAACTTGTCAAGTTAACAATAAAGATTTGCCAATATCAGTTAAATACAGATAAAATACGTATTAGGGACTATACATAATTCCGTGTATATACTTTCATATACCAGTGTCACCAAAACCACACCACACCAGTAACATGTCATACTGTATCATTACTAGGTCATAAGACTTTTCAACCCCATTATACTTCTGTAAGTTCTGTTGGACGTGTGATTCAGCATTGACCAAACATTATTAATATGGAGCATGACAGTATCCAGTCTCCTTAGTCAGCACGCCAGGGCTGAGAAGCATAAAGTAGAAAGGAAAAGCTTTGGTTCCGAACAGTTCAGAGGTTTCCCCAAGGCCTTTCGTTAAGGCAGATCTGGGTTCTAACCTACTTCTTTATTATCCAAGATTATCTCTGCCTGCTTCATTATGTAACACCACTGCTATTGGTCATCTGTGAGGGAAGTCAAGCTAGAAGCTAAATCAGTGGGGAAATCTGGAAGCAAACAGTGAAACAAACCATAGAGGAATGGTTCTTAAATATTTCCTCTCCATAACTGGAGCTGCTCTGACATGCTATTTTAAGCTACATGGATACTGATCTCAGATCCTATTGAAAAGCTTTCTGTTCCACTGCCTCAGACCCCTCAGCACCCTTTCATTTTTTTAGTTGTTTTATTTAATTACATCCCAAATGTTGCTGCTCCTCCTGATTCCCCCCTCCAGACTTTTCACCCCACTCCCACATTCCTTCACCTCCAAGATGGTGTACCCCCATTCAGGCTTCCTCCTTCCCTGGGGCATCAGATCTCTACAGGATTAGGTACATCTCCCACTGAGGCTAAACAAGGCAGTCCTCTGCTACATATTTGGTAGTGGTCTCAGACCAGTCCATGTTCTTTGAATGTTGGCTTAGACTTCAGGAGCTCCAAGGGGTCTGGATTATTTGACAACGTTTGTCTTCCTATTCCCTTCAGCTCCTTTAATCTTTTCCCTAACTATTCCACAGGGGTCCCTGACTTCAGTCGAGTTGTTAGCTATGAGTATCTGCATCTGTCTCAGCTTCTGGTAGAGCCTCTTCAGAGGACAGACATGCTAGGCACACATCTGCCAGCACATGACATCAATTAAAGTGTCAGAGTTTTGTGCAAGCATATGGGATGGACCCCAAATTGGGCTCATTGCTGATGAGCCATTCCTTCAATCTCCATTCCATATTTGTCCCTGCATTTCTTTTAGACTGGAATAATTCTGAATCAAGAGTTCTAAAGATAGGTTGGTGCCCATGTTCCTCCAATGGGGGTCCTAACTACTGGAGGTAGTATTTTCAGGTTCTTTCTCCACAATAGGTACCAAATTTCTATTCTATAAAAAAGCAGTATGTTTCATTACCTCAGATTCCTCAGAGTACTTTCTTATGCCTCTCAGAATCATCTGCCCAGTGATGTCACTGCACACAATGGACTGATTCCATTCACATACATCACTGCCAGTTGGTCCAACACCATTTGTTGAATAGGCTGTCCTTTTTCCACTGAATGTTTACTGCCACTTTGTCAAAAATCAGGTGACCATATATGTGAGGGCTCATTTCTGGATCATCGATTCTATTCCATTGATCCACATGCCTATTTTTGTACCAGTACCATGCAGTTTTCAGCACAATTGCATTATAATATAGCTTGAGGACAGGGATAATGATTCCCACAGATGTTTTCTTGTTGTTGAGGATGGATTTCGCTATTCTAGGTCTTTTGTTATTCCAGATGAAATTGCACATTGCTCTCTCCAACTCAATGAAGAATTGTGTTGGAATTTTGATGGGAATTGCATTGATTCTGTAGATTGATTTTGGTAATATGGCCATTTTTAAAATGTTGATCTTTCCAATCCATGAACATGGGAGATCTGTCCATTTTTTGAGATCTTCCTCAATTTCCTTCTTTAGAGGTTTGAAGTTCTTGTCACACAGGTCCTTCACTTGCTTAGTTAGAGTCACAACAATGTATTTCATAGTTTTTGTGGCTATTTTGAAGGGTATCTTTTTCCTAATTTCTTTCTCCACATATTTTTCCATTGAATATAGGAAGGCTACTGATTTTTTTGAGTTAATTTTATATACAGCCACTTTGCAGAACTTGTTTATCAGCTGTAGAAGTTCTCTGGTGGAATTTTTGGGGTCACTCAAGTACACTATCATGTCATCTGCAAATAGTGATGGTTTTACTTCTTCCTTTCCAATTTGTATCCATTTGATTTCCTTTTTCTGTCTAATTGCTCCAGCCAAGACTTCCAGTACTATGTTCAATAGGTAGGGGGAGAGTGGTCAGCCTTGTCAAGTCCCTGATTTTAGTGGGATTGCTTCAAGTTTCTCACTGTTAAGTTTGATGTTGGCTGTTGGTTTGCTGTATATTGCTTTTATTATGTTTAGGTATGGACCTTGGATTCCTGTTCTTTTCAGGACTTTTAACATGAAGTGGTGTTGAATTTTGTCAAATGCTTTCTCAGCATCTAGTGAGATGACTATGTGGCTTTTTTTTTTTAGTTTGTTTATATAGTGGATTACATTGATAGATTTCCTTATGTTAAACCATCCCTGCATCCCAGGGATGAAGCCTACTTGATCATGATGAAGGATCGTTTTGATGTGTTCTTGGATTTGGTTTGTAAGGATTTTGTTGAGTATTTTTGCACCAATGTTCATAATGGAGATTAGTCTGAAGTTTTATTTCCTTGTAGGGTCTTTGTGTGGTTTGTGAAAAAGGGTTATTGTAGCGTCAAAAAATGAGTTGGGTAGTATTCCACCTGATTCTATCTTGTAGAACACTTTGGAGAGTATTGGTATTATGTCGTCAATAAATGTCTGATAAAATTCTACACTGAACCCATCTGGACCTGGGCTTTTTTTGGTTGGGAGGCTTTTGATGACTTCTTCTGTTTCTTTAGGTGCTACGGGATTATTTGGTTGGTTTACCTGGTCCTTGTTTAACTTTAGTATTTTGGTTTTTTCTTTTTCTTTTTCTTTTTAGACTTTATTTTAAAAAGCAAAGATAAAAAATTTTAAACATAAACATTTTTGCATAAATGTATACAAATACAATTGTGTCAGTGCTTGGCTTTTCTTTTTTCTTTTCTTTTTTTACAATGAGCAAAAAGTACATGTAAAACAGGGTGAAACCCGGAATTTTTCAATGTGTTCTTGGTGGGTAAGGATTGAGCATGACTTTTTCATTTCTTTTCTTTTTTTCTTGAACTTCACACAGTCTGTGAGTTGTTTCTGGGGCAGTCAGAGCCTCTGGGGTTAGCATCCCACTATCAGTGACTGCATATTATATCTGTTCTTTTGTGACTGGGTTATCTCACTCAGGATGATATTCTCTAGATGCAGTCATTTTCTTAGGAATTTGGTTAAGTCATTGTTTCTGGTGGCTGAGTAGTATTCCATTGTGTAAATGTAGCACAATTTTTGTATCCATTCATCTACTGAAGGACATCTGGGTTCTTTCCAGCTCTGGCTATTATAAACAGAGCTGCTATGAACATTGTGGTGCATGTATCTTTGTTGTGTATTAAAGTGTCTCTGGGGTATATGCCCAGAAGTGGAATAGCTAGGTCTTCAGGTAGTGCCATGTCCAATTTTCTGAGGTATCTGTTGAGAAGTCGGGTGTGATTCTGATTGGTCTGCCTTTATATGTTACTTGACCTTTTCCCCTTATTGCTTTTAGCACTTTTTCTTTACTTTGGACACTTGGCATTTTGACTATTATGTGTCGGGAGGAGTTTCTTTTTTGATCCAACCTATTTGGAGTTCTGTAGGCTTCTTTTATGCTTGTGGTCATCTCATTCATAAGGGTAGGGAAGTTTTCTTCTACAATTTTGTTGAAGATATTTGCTGTGCCTCTTAGTTGATATTCTTCTCCCTCCTCTATTCCTATTATCCTTAGGTTCGGTCTTCTCATTGTGTCCTGGATCTCCTGGACATTTTGGGTTAGGAGCTTTTTGGTTTTTGCATCTTCTCTGACTGTTTTGTCTATGTTTTCAATGCTGTCTTCTGCTCCTGAGATTCTCTCTTCCATCTCTTGTAATCTGTTGAAAATGCTTGCATCTGTGACTTCTGATTTTTTTTTTTTTTAGGATTTCTACCTCTAGGATTGTCTCTTTTAGTGTTTCCTTTATTCTGTCCATTTCCGTTTTAAATTTTTTCTTCCATTCCTTCATCTCTTTGGTTCTGTTTTCTTCTAGTTCTTTGAGTTCTTTGAGTGTTTTTCTTGTTTCTTCTTTAAAAGCGTCTAATTCTTTATGTTTTTCCTCTCGTTCTTGTTTAAGGATCTCTATCATCATCTTGAGGTAGGATTTCGGGTCTGAGTCTTCTTTTTCTGGAGTGTTTGGCATTTCACTGTTTGCTGTGATGGGAGAGCTGGGTTCTAGTGTTGCCAGGTTGTTTTGGTTTCTCTGGGGTATGTTCTTTTGCTTTCCTCTTTCCATCTTGTTGTCAGTGATTGGTTCTCACCTTTCCCTTGTACCTGGCTTGTGTCCTTGGAGCTCCGCTGGTCCTGGTGGCGGATGGTCTGATCCCTGTTCTGCACCCAAAAGCCGCTGGCTGGGAATAGAGGGCCCAATGCTGGGTTCCTGGTCTTTAGATCAGGCTGCGCAGGGGCGCACTTTCTGTGTCTGCTCGGCAGAGATCTCTGCCCACTGGCCAGTCAGAACCCCTTCTCTCCAGCCTTGTGTCTCTAGGTCTCCGCTGTTCCTGGTCAACTTTGACTATTTCAATGTTACATTTTTTTACATATATTTTATGATCTTTGTAAATAGTAATATTTCAATGCATATTATTAAACCTTTAAAAAAATCAAGTACTGTGAAAAATATACTTATATATTTACACTAAAATACTGTTAATAATCTGTATATATATCTTTGTTTTTTTAAATAAAGTTGCAAAAAAAACATGAAATGTCAGGAGAACAGACATAGAGAAGTTAAAGCTCTTAAAGAAAAAACACAAGAACACAAAATTCACTTAAGAGCTATAAGAAAGCACAACCAAACATGTAAAGGAATTGAAAACAGAAATAGAAACAATGAAGAAATCACAAAAGTAGACAACCCTGAAGATTGAAAACCTAGGAAAGACATTGGTAGTCATAGACACAATCATCACAAACAGAATACAAGAGATGGAAGAGAGAATCTCAGGGGCAGAAGATATCATGGAAAACATTGACACAACAATCAGAGAAAATGCAAAAATCAAAAAGCTTCTAATCCAGAATATCCATGAAATCCAGGACAAAATGAGAAGATGAAACCTAAGAATAATAGGTGTAGAAGAGAATGAAAACTCCCACTGAAAGACCCATTAAATATCTTCAACAAAATTATAGAAGAAAACTTTCCTAATCTAAAGAAATAGATGACCATGAACATAAATGAAGCCTATAGAACCGCAAATAGATTGGACCACAAATGAAATTCTTCCCAATACATAATAGTCAAAACAAAGAAAAAATAATAAAAGCAGTAGGGGAAAAAGTACAAGTAATATATAAAGGCAGACTGATCAGAATTACACCAGACTTCTCAACAGAGACTATGGAAGCTAGATGGTCCTGGACTGATTTCATATAGACCCTAAGGGAACACAAATTCCAACACAGGTTACTATATCCAGCAAAACTTTCACCTACTATAAATGGAAAAGCCAAGATATCCCAGGACAAGACCAAACATACACAGTATCTGTCTACAAATCCAGCCCTACAAAGGATAATAGATGGAAATCTCCAACACAAGGAGAGAAACTACACCCTAGGAAATGCACAAAAATAATCTTCTGGCACAAACCCAAGAAGAAAACCACACAAACATAATTCTACTTCAATAAACAAAAGAAGCATGAAATGACAATCATTAATATCAATGGACTCAATTACCCAATAAAAAGATACAGACAATCAGACTGGATAGACAAACAGGACCCAGCATTTTGCTGCATACAGGAAACTCATCTCATCAACAAAGACAGGAACTACCTCCGAGTAAAAGGTTGGGAAAAAACTTTGCAAGCAACAAGAAACAAGCTGAAGTAGCCATCTTAATATCAAATAAAATAAATTTTCAACAGAAATTTATCAAAAAAGACAAGAAAGGACACATTTTACTCATCACAGAAAATATCTGCCAAGATGAACTCTCAATCCTGAATACAAATACAAGTGCACTCACATTCATAAAAGAAACTCTACTAAAGCTCAAAGCATATATTGCACTACAAACAATAATAGAGACTTCAACACCCCACTCTCATCAATGGACAGATCATGAAAGCAAAAACTGAACAGAGAGAGACACGGTGAAACTAACAAGTTATAAACCAAATGGACTTAACAGAAATCTATAAAATATTTCATCCTAAAATAAAAGAATATATCTTCTTCTCAGCACCTCACTGCATGTTCTCCAAAATTGACCATACAGTTGATCACAAAACAGGCCTTAGCAGATACAAGAACATCGAAATAATCCCATGCATTCTATCAGATCAACATGAACTAAAGCTGGTTTTCAATAACAAGAAAATCAACAAAAAGCCCACATACACATGGGAGCTAAACAATGTTCTATGCAAAGACAGCTTGGTCAAAAAAGAAATAAAGAAAAAAATCAAAGACATTTCAGAATTTAATTAAAATGAAGCACAACATACCCAAACTCACAGGACACAGTGAAAGCAGTACTAAGGGGAAAACACATAGCTTTGAGTACCTCCAAAAACAAACTGGAGAGAGCATACACTAACAGCTTGACAGCACACCTGAAAGCTCCAGAACAAAAAGAAGCAGATGCATCCAAGAGGAGTAGATGGCAGGAAATAATCAAACTCAGAGCAGAAATCAACCAAGTAGAAACAAAAAGAACTATACAAATAATCAACAAAACTGGGAGCTGGTTCTTTGAGAAAATTAACAAGATTGATAAACCCTTAGCCTAACAAGAGGGGACAAAAAGAGTATCCAAACTAACAAAATCAGAAATGAAAGGGAAGATATAACAACAGAAATTGGGGAAATTCAAGAAGTCATCAGATCCTACTACAAAAGTCTATATTCAACAAAACTAGAAAATCTAGACTAATGGATAATTTTCTAGACAGATACCAGGTACCAAAGTTAAACCTGGATCAGATAAACCATCTAAAAAGCCTCATAACCCCTTAAGAAATAGAAGCAATCCTCAAAAGCCTAACAACCAGACAAAGCCCAAGACCAGATAGGTTTAGTGAAGAAATTTAACAAACATTCATAGAAGATGTAATACTATATATAATACTCACTAAACTATTCCACAAAATAGAAACAGAAGGAACATTACCCATTCATTGTTTGAACCCACAATTATACAATCATACCTAAACTACACAATGATTTTAGAAAAAAAAAGAGAACTTCAGACCAATTTTCCTCATGAACATTGATGCAACAATACTCAATAAAATTCTTGCAAACTGAATCTGAGAACACATCAAAACAATCATTCACCATGATCAAGTAGGTTTCATTCCAGGACGCAAGGATGTTTCAATATATGGAAATACATCAACGTAATCTACTTTATAAACAAACTCAAAGGAGGGAAAAACCCAAATGACCATCTCTTTAGATGCCGAGAAAGCATTTGACAAAATTCCACACTCCTTCACGTTAAAAGTCTTGGAAAGATCAGAAATTCAAGGCCCATACCTAAACATAGTAAAAGCAATATACAGCAAACCAATAGTCAACATCAAACTAAATGGTGAGAAAGTTGAAGCAATCCCACTTAAATTAGGGACTAGACAAGGCTGCCCACTCTTTCCCTAGCTATTCAATATAATACTGTAAGTCCTAGAAAGAGCAACCAGAGAGCAAAAAGAGGCCAAGGATACAAATTGAAAAGGAAGAAGTCAAAATATCACTATCTGTAGATGATATGATAGTATACTTAAGTGACCCCAAAAATTCCATCCGAGAACTACTACAGCTGATAAACCACTGAATCAAGGTAGCTGGATATAAATTAACTCAAACAAATTCGTAGCCTTCCTCTTCTCAAAGGATAAACTGGCTGAGAAAGAAATTAAGAGAATCTACACCCTTCATAATAGTCACAAAGAATATAAAATACCTTGGTGTGACCCTAACCAAGCAAGTGATAGGATCTGTATGACAAGAACGTCAAGGGTCTGAAGAAGGAAATTGATGAAGACCTCAGAAGATGGAAAGATCTCCCATGCTCATGGATTGCAAGGATCAACATAGTCAAAATGGCCATTTTGCCTAAAGCAATCTACAGATTCAGTGCAATCCCCATCAGAATCCCAACTCAATTCTTCATAGAATTAGAAAGAGCAGCTTGCAAATTTATTTGAAATAATAAATACCCCAGGATAGCAAAAACTATTCTCAACAATAAAAAAAAAATGGGGGGGGGGGGAATCTCCATCCCTGACATCAAGCTGTATTACAGATCAATTGTGATTAAAAAAACAACAACAAGAACAACAACATAAACAAAATGAATGGTATTGGTACAGAGACAGACAGATAGGTCAATGGAATAAAATTAAAGACCCAGAAATTAACCCATACACCCATAGTCACTTGATCTTTGACAAAGAAGTTAAAAGCCTTTAATGGAAAAAGGACAGCATCTTCAACAAATGGTGTTAGTTCAACTGGCAGTCAGCATGCAGAACAATGCAAATTGATCCTTTCTTATCTCCTTGTACAAAGCTCAATTGCAAATGGATCAAAGATCTCCACATACAACCAGGTACACTGAATCTAATAAAACAGAAAGTAGGGAAGAGCTTAGGCCACATAGGCACAGGGGAAATTTTCCTGAACAAACACCAATGACTTATGCTCCAAGATCAAGACTCAACAAATGGGACCTCATGAAATTGCAAAGCTTCTGTAAGGTGAAGGACACTGTCAAAAAGAAAAAATGACAACTAACAGATTGGGAAAAGATCTTTACCAATCTCACATCTGATAAAGGGCTAGTATCCAATATATACAAAGAACTCAAGAAGTTAAACTCTAAAGAATCAATCCTATTAAAAATGGGGTACAGAACTAAACAAAGAATTCTCAGTTCAGGAATACTGAATGGCTGAGAAACATCTAAAGAAATGCTCGACATCCCTAGTCACCAGGGAAATGCAAATCAAAACAACCCTGAGACTCTACCTCACACAGATCAGAATGGCTAAGATCAAAAACTCAGGTGACAGCAGATACTGTTGAGGATGTGGCCAAAGAGGAACACTCCTCCACTGTTGGTGGGGTTGAAAGCTGGTACACTACTCTAAAAATCAGTGTGGAAGTTCCTCAGAAAATTGGACATAGTACTGAGGACCCAGCTATTACAATCCTGAGCATATACCCAAAAAAAGCCCCAACATCTAACAAGGACACATGCTCCACCATGTTCATAGCAGCCTTATTTATAATATCCAGAAGCTGGAAAGAACGGTTCTTCAACAGAGGAATGGATACAGAAAGTGTGGTACATTTACACAATGGAGCACTACTCAGCTATTAGAAACAATGACTTCATGAAATTCCTGGGCATATGGATGGAACTAGAAGCTATCATCCTGAGTGAGGTAACCCAGTCACAAAAGAACACACATGGTACGTACTCACTGATAAGCAGATACTAGCCCAAAAAGCTCAGAATAACCTAGAAACAATTCACAGAAATTATGAAGCTCAAAGAGAAGAAAGGCCAGAAGGTGGATGCCTCAGTCCTTCTCAGAAGGAAGAGCAAAACACTCATGGGAGGAAATAAAGGGACAAATCGAGGAGCCTGGATTGGAGAAAAGATCATCCAGAGACTGCTTCTCTTGGGGATCCATCTCACATGCAGACACTAAACACTATTGTTGATTCAAGTAGTGCTTACTGACAGGAACCTGATATAGATGCCTCCTTAGAGGCTCTGCCAGTCATACTGATACAGATAAGGATGCTTTTAGCTAACCATCCGAATGAACACGGAGACCTCAATGAAGGAGCTAGAGAAAGGACTGAAGGAGCTGAAAGTGTTTGCAACCCCATGGGAAGAACAAAATTATCAACTAACCAAACCCACCACAGCTCCCAAGGACTAAAACACCAACCAATGGGTTCTCATAGAGAAACTCATGGCTCCAGGTGCATATGCAGCAGAGGATAGTATTTTCTGGCATCAATGGGAAGATAGGCCTTTGGTTTAGTGAAGACTTGTTTACCCAGTATAGGAGAATGCCAAGGCGCTGAAATGGGAGAGGGTGGTTGGGAGAGGGAGCACCTTTATGGAGGCAATGGGAGGGGAAGGGGGGATCTGACTAGGAGGAAAGGAAATAACATTTGAAATGTAAATAGAGTATATCAAATAAAACATTTAAAAATAAAAAGAACTGTAGGGATACTTAGGTCTGCCAGTTCAGATAAGCAAAGGTGAGACACGCAATTTTATGTGATTCCAGGTGACCTGTAGAGGCTGCTTGCTCCAAATGCAATGGCAGCATTTTTCACAGCATGATTAAGAGATATGTGGTCACAGCACCACGTTGGGGCTGAAATGTATTAGAGAATATTGTAGAGTTCATAGAATTCTTTGGGTACACTCAGAAAATTGTGTAACTATACAAACCTCAACCTTCCCTGACTGTTGAATTGTTTCTTTCAGATTTCCATGATAATAGCCCTTAAAATTTGCCATACATCCATGTTATGTTCTGTCCTACATGTACTTTATGCTTATGGTAACTAGTGGGATTTCAATGCATGCTATCAAACCTCTAAAAAAAATTAAGTACTGACAAAAAAATTCATATAGTGTTATGCCAAAATGCCTTTAAAAATCTGTATATGTATCCCTCTTTTTTTAGATAAAGTTGTAAGAGAGAAAAAAATTGCAAAACAACCCCACTGGCTGTAACCTTAACAACTGAGAACAATCTGACTTTAATATCCTAAATAGTAGCTTTCTCTTATATAAAACATTCTGGCCACCATATAAGGATGGCACAAACATTTATGACCAGTGAATGATATCTTAATCACAAAATCACAATTAGACTCATTTTCTAAAAAAGGTAAGACAAACGATTCAAGTATGAGTAGTGTAGAGCTTCTTGGCACAGCAGCAAATCTTCCCATTAACAAATGAACCAAGAGACGGCAACACACAGGAAATGATGAACTCAGCGCTGACACTGTGTAATTTCTTCCCGAGGGCCATAGTCCATGTAAGCAAGTCACAGCTCCCACTACCTGAAAGTTCACATGTGGAAACATGGACAGACAAACATTGTTATGGAGTCCTTTCTAAGTCAATAATAGGGATTTTTCTCACTTTGATTAACACACCTATGCAATGCTTCAAATACCAGGTTTTTAATCCCAGATTCATAGCATTCTTTGTTCTGTTATTGCTGGTGGAAAATAAAACTTGCTGTGACGCGGGAACATGAAGTTTTGGATAATCTAATCTGTTAGAAAGCCATGTTCTCACACACCGGGCTCTATAACTAACCTCTGTGCTTTGAATGTAAAAGATCCTCATGAATTTTAGGGGTTAAATATTGATCCCAAGCTGCTGATGATCTTTTGCAGTTTGTGCTACCTGCAAATGGAATGTCCTTGGAGACAGTGGTTTGCTGTGGAGTGCTGGGTGTTTCATAGTTGTTGTAAATTTCTATTTGCTTTGATTCCTGACCTCAGACCAAATTCTCAAGCTGGACTCTTGATACTGTTCCCACCAAGATATAATAAAATCCCTGCAAGTCAAATGAGGAGGCAATCTAGTTTTGTTAAAGTTTTGTTCACTTTGACATTTTAGAAACCAAGCTGTGCTAATGAAATTTTAGTCAAAATATGGTCAGACAATAAGAGTAAAAATGTAAAGGCATTGTTCAAACAAAACATGTTTTATGCTTGGAACAGTTAATAACAAAAGATTATAAAGCTGTCTATATGTCAAGCTGCCTGGTTCAGAGAAGGTATAGTATAATTTACCATATGCATTCTTAGATTAAGTCCCTATAGGTGAGAGTGTAGGACATAGAAAACCCAAAGTATAATAAGAAATGACATTGGAATGCTCATTTTCCATAGCATGTTCACGTTGCAGCAACTAGAAGATGAAAACATAGTCATGGGTTTGAAGGACCTGTGGGGGCACCACAGAAGTGAACTGAACCAAAGGGGTCTGGAGTACCTTAAAGAAAAGGAAGGTAGGCAATTCTGTGTGGTATGGGGATGGGACAGCACATTAAAACTCAGCAGAGCCTTATGTGCAGCCTCCAGAGGCCATAGATCTGAGTGGCAATATCATCTCTAAAACCCAGCAATGAATTACTTTTGTTCCCTCTGCATCTGTGCTTTCCAACTGGCTCTAGGCTGATGCAAAGTCCCATGAGCCTTCCACGTCTAAACACTTCAAAGTGTCAGCTCCATTGATGGTTAGCTAGTAGTGAAGGTACGTGTGCCTGGCTGCTGTTATTATAGTTTGTGAAGTGGTCATGTGCAAAGAGATGAGAAGATAACCCAAAATGAAGATTGGATTTGCTCCAAAGAACCCAACAACACTATATTTGGGTATATTTTGCCTTAATTTTCATTGCATTTTAGAAAGTCCTTAATTTTTTCTTTATTACTTCCTTGACCCAACCTACTAATTAAATGTAATTTCCATCAAAATTCTACGACAATGGTAGCGTGAGTCTGGGCTACTCAGCTTTATGCTCCAGGTGTGTCTCGCTTCAAGCCACCTGCCCAGGGAATCTGGATGGCCAATGAAAGACACACACTAGCTTATTTTTAATAAGCCATCTAGCTCAAAGGCTGAGCCCTTCCAATTCTCTGCCTGCTACCCTGAGCCCAATCAGGGAAGTGGTCAGGAGCCACTTACCCAAATTCGCACATGGCTGACTGGCTTTATCTCCCAGGACTCCTCTAACCATCCATATCTCTCTCCCAAGTCATGGCAATTCCTTTCTCCTTCCCCTGGCATCCAACCAAGAAATTCTAAGAGTCCTGCCCTGTTTCCCTTTGTCCAGCTATTGGTGCTGGCATTTTTATTGACCAATCAAAAAACAATTTGGGACAAGGACCTTTAGTGTTTGGACCCACAGATTCTTAATTGAATCAAAGCATTAGGACCAATCTCCAACACACAATTCTTTACAAACATTAAAACAAAAATTTCAAGTTCATGTAAAAAAAAAAAAAACAAAACAAAAACAGCATAGCTAAAATAATCCTGTACAATAAAAGAACTTCTGGAGGTATTACCATCCCTGATTTCAAGCTATATTACAGAGCCATAGTAATAAAAACTGCATGATATTGGCATAAAAACTGATTTATTGATCAATGGAATCTAATTGAAAATCCAGGATAAATGCACATACTTAAGGACACTTGATCTTTGACAAAGAAGCCAAAACCATACAATGAAAAAAAGAAATGTCCATCTCCAACAAATAGCGCTAGTTGGATTGGGTGAATGCTTGTAAAAGAACACAAATAATCCATATTTATCACTCTGTGCAAAACCAAATCCAAATGAATATAATGCCTGGACATAAAGCCATATATGTTAACTCTAATAGAAGGGAAAGTGGGAAGTAGGCTTAAACACACTGGTACAAGAGATAAGTTCCTAAATGAAATATCTTAGGCACTAGTTTAAAACTCAATAAATGAATGAACCTCATAAAATTGAAAGGCAAAGGTTATCATCAATAGGACAAAATCACAATCTACAAAACAGGAACTCCATTTCTAACAGAGGGCTATATATCAAAATATATAAAGAACTCAAAAAATTAAGGAACAAAATAAATTAATTAAAAATGGGGTACAGAAAACAGAATTCTCCACAGAGAAATTTTGTATGGCCAAGCAGCACTTAAAAATGTTCAACTTCCTTAATCTTCCTACCAAAATGACTAAGATCAAAAAATCAAGTGAGAACACATGCTGGCAAGGATGTGTAGTAAGGAGAACACTCCTCCACTGCAAACCTGCACAGCCATCCTGAAAATCAACTTGTTTTCTCAGAAAACTGAATAGTTGTCCCTCATGACCCAGCTATACCACTCCTGAGCATATATCCAAAAGATGCTCCACTGTACCACAAGATCACTTGCTCACCTCTATTCATGGCAGCTTTATAGTAGGCAGGATCTGGAAACAACCCAGATGTCCCTCAAAAAAATGTGGTACATTCAGTCAATGAAATACTCCTCAGCTATTACAAACAAGAGAGCATTTCCTTAATTGAGATTTCCTCCTCTCAGATGAATTCACATGAAACAATTTAGTACAATCATTTTAACATTACATTGTTAAAATGTGTTGACAAAACATGGCACTCTAGGGCACATCTTCTATCCTTGGACTTCTTCTCAGGAGGCTGATGCATGAAAATCATGAGCTCCAATGTGGACCTGACGTACTGCTGACATCCAAGCCAAGTAAAATAAAAAACATCAAGGGGGTTGTGCAAATATGACAAAACCAGTAACAACTAGCTACCTCCCTTTCACAGATCCCCTGACTTGAAAATTCTCACACACTGATGAGCATTTAAATAAACAATGTACCCCATTCTATACATTTCAGCAGAAAAATACCCATCACCAAGTGAAACTACAATTATAGATGAACAGAAGCCACAGAAGGTATATAGGTATATAGAATAAGCTTCAGTAAATTGATTTATCACACATATAGCAAAATACAAACCACAACTGGTATCTCTACCATCACACTTGGTTCACTTCCTTCAAGGCTATGAAACAGATGAAACAAGACGCCTCTTTAAAACTGAAGACAATCGAGATGTCTGACGTCTTTACAAGATTGTTTCTATGAAGAGGGTTTTTCTCTTGTATGAGTTCTTTCCAATTTCCTAGCATAAGATGACTTATGAAGGCTTTAAAATACTTAATGGGCTAGAGTCCGGGCTGGGCAATCAAGACAAGTTCATTTCTAGGAGCATGGTCAGGCTTGTGGCAAGTTCCTGTAATTCCTGCTATAGGAAGATGCAATAGTGCAACCTTGGTAACTGGCACTCATATGAACAGACATACGTAAAGACATACTTGCCTCACATAATGAAAATTAAAACAAATCTTTAAACAAATATAATTTTTACTCTTGTTTTACTGAGGTAAGGGTTCATTTCTGTAACCCAGATGTTGAGGCATCTAAAGGTTTAATTACAAGGTTTTTCTTCCTCATAATTTAGCTCATCTAACAAAAAGCAAACATAGGATGTATAGGTTCGAATTCAAAGAATCAAGCTTTCTCAATTGGTGGTATCATTTGGGAACATTTAATAAATGCTACCCTGCTTGAGGAAATGTCACTGGGTGATAGGAAACTTTTGGCTTTCCTACCTGGCCCCAATTCCTGAACAACAACTTAGAGGCTTACTATTTATTAATAAATGTCTAGGCCGTAAACTAGGCTTGCTCCCACTAGCTCATAATGTATTATCTCCTTTGTTGGAATTTAAGTTTTGCCACATGACTGGTTACCTCTCTTCAACTTCTTAACTCCAGATTCCTGTCTCTTGGTGACGAATGTGCCTGTGCCTGGCTCTGTCCCAGAGTTCTGCTCTCTCTGACAGATGTTCTACCTTTTATTCTACCACTTGCTATAGGTTCTTTATTGCAACCAATCAGGAGGATCCATGGCAGGCAAGAAAGGACTGAGACAGACACATCTTTACAAAGGACACATAAAGATTATCCCTACATCTCCCCCGTTTATCCAATAAAAGCTCTTTGTCTAACATCAATAAGCTATATACAATAAGAACAATTATGAAAACCATTGGATAAAAATTACATTCACAATGTTCAGTCCATATACATTTGACAATGTTGGAGAAAGTACTATCTATCTACTCTCTGTATCGCTGTGAATCCAAACTTCTGTACCTACTTCACTGTCAATCATAACTTGCATTTGTCAACATATATCTTTTTAGACCTTAAAATATTTTTTAAACCTTAAACGACTTAAGCTAAATTGTGAGACTATAACTATCTAGTCTTCAGCTCCATAAGAGACCTGAGAAGGAACATTCCCTAATAATACAGGGATACAGGATACAGAAAGTGCAGAACAAGCAGCTTCCAAAACTGTAGAAATGATGGAGAGAGGTTGCTGGCTACCTGGACAGTTATCCAAGGTTCCTCTGTAACCCTGAGGCATCATCTTCAGCCTTCTGCCCAAAAAGCCTGGCAGACTTCTCCATGAGGCAGGAATAATAAAGCACTGCCTACTTGTTTTGGTAAAGTTCAGCACTCAACTTCTCCACATCCTATTTGTTCAATTTGGAGAGTACACTGTCAACAGTTGAAGCAAAGGCAGTTTCCTGCCCAGTAGCAGCTCACCACATAGAAGCAAATGCTATATGGAGGTTTTTCAGTGTCCATCATAATCTTTGAAGTGGAATAGGGGTGCTGTTAAAGATGACATGTCTCCCTGTCAACAATTCTTTTCTTCAGAAATGTTAATATTTCTTGTTATGACTTTCTATACTCAGTTTTTTCATTCTTTAGCATGTAGCATGAAGCCAACAGCTTCATGTTGTTGACAATTGTCAGATTTTTTTCAAATCCACAATAAATCTTGTGGAACTTGAATTTAAGTGTGTAGCCTAACGATCTTACCAAATACTTTACATTCATAGATTGGATTCAGTGTGAGTACTTTCAAGTTCTCAAGAAAAACTATGATATGCAAAGGCTTTAACAGGCTGATTATATCCGTGAGGTTTCTCTCCAGTATGTTTCTCTGTATTTAAAGATAGCTGGATGTCCAAGGGCTTTACTACGTTGGTTACATTTGTGTCATTTCCCGTGTGTGTTCTTTCATGCATTTGCAGATGACTGTGATATGCAAGGCTTTACCACACTGACTGCATCATAGGGTTTCTCTCCAATATGATTTCTTTCAAAAGTCTGAAGATTGTTGTAACATGCAAAGGCTTTACCACGTGAAGTACATTACTAGTGTTTTTCTGCAATATGAATCTGAAGACTACTGATATGAAAAGATTTTCCTACATTGACTACATTCATAGTTTCTCTTCAGTATAAATTCTTTTATGATGTTGAAGATTATTGCTATGTGCAAAGGCTTAACCACACTGATTAGATTCATAGTTTCTCTCCAGTATGTGTTCTTTCATGTTTTTGAAGATCTTTGGAATGAGCAAAGACTTTACCACACTGATTACATTTGTAGGGTTTCTCCCCAGTATGGATTATTCCATGTTTTTTTAGACTACTGCTATATGCAAAGGCTCTACCACACTGATTACATACATAGGGTTTCTCTCCAGTATGAATTCTTCTATGAACCCGAAGATGAATCTGTTGTGAAAAGACTTTACCACATTGTTTACATTTATAGGGTTTCTCTCCGGTATGTGTTCTTTCATGTTTCTGGAGATAACTCTGGTGTGCAAAGGCTTTATCACATTGATTGCATTCATAGGGTTTCTCTGCAGTATGGATGATTTCATGTATTTGAAGACTACTACTGTATGCAAAGACTCTACCACATTGGTTACATTCATAGGGTTTCTCTCCATTATGAATTCTTCCATGAACTTTAAGATGACCGTGATATGCAAAGGCTTTACCACATTGATTACATACATAGGGCTTCTCTCTAGTATGTTTCTTTTCATGTAGTTGGAGAAGAATCTGGTTTGAAAAAGCTTTACCACACTCATTACATATATAGGGTTTCTCTCCAGTATGTGTTCTTTCATGTTTCTGGAGATATCTGGGATTTGAAAAAACTTTATCACATAGACTACATTCATAGGGTTTCTCTCTAGAATGAACTATTTCATGTTTCTTAAGGCTACTGGTACATGCAAAGGCTCTACCACACTGATTACATACATAGGGTTTCTCTCCAGTATGGATTCTTCTATGAACCTGAAGATGAATCTGTTGTACAAAGGCTTTACCACATTGTTTACATTTATAGGGTTTCTCTCCAGTATGTGTTCTTTCATGTTTCTGGAGATAACTCTGATGTGCAAAGGCTTTATCACATTGATTGCATTCATAGGGTTTCTCTGCAGTATGGATGATTTCATGTATTTGAAGACTACTAATGTATGCAAAGGTTCTACCACATTGGTTACATTCATAGGGTTTCTCTCCATTATGAACTCTTCCATGAACTTTAAGATGACTGTGATGTGCAAAGGCTCTACCACATTGATTACATACATAGGGCTTCTCTCCAGTATGGATTCTTCCATGAACTTGAAGATGAGTTTGTTGTGCAAAAGCTTTACCACATTGTTTACATTCATAGGGTTTCTCTGTAGTATGTGTTCCTTCATGTTTTTGGAGATAACTCTGATGTGCAAAGGCTTTACCACACTGATTACATTCATAGGGTTTTTCTCCACTATGTGTTTTTTCATGTTTCTGGAGATATCTGGGATGTGCAAAGGCTTTATCACACTGATTACATTCATAGGGTTTCTTTCCAGAATGGACTGTTTCATGGTTTTTAAGACTACTACTATATGCAAAGGTTCTACCACACTGATTACATTCATAAGGTTTTTCTCCACTATGGACCCTTTCATGAACTTGAAGGTGAATCTGTTGAACAAAGGATTTACCACATTTTTTACATGCATAGGGTTTCTTTCCAGTATGTGTTCCTTCGTGTTTTTGCAGATAACTGTGGTGCGCAAAAGCTTTACCACATTGATTACATTTATAGGGTTTCTCTCTAGTATGAATTCTTTCATGTTTCCTGAGATAACTTTGGTGTGCAAAGGATTTACCACATTGTTTACATTTATAGGGTTTCTCTCCAGTATGAATTCTTTCATGATTTTGAAGATCACTGCTCTGTGCAAAGGTTTTACCACACTGCTTACATTCATAGGGTTTCTGCCCATGATGTGTCCTTGTATGTATTTGGAGATGACTCTGTAGAAAGGATTTACCATATCCATTACATTCATATAGTCTCTCTTCAATACGAGTTTTCCCATGATTTTGAAGAGTACTGTGATGATTCCACTGATTACATTCACAGGATTCCTCTCCAGCAGGAATTCTTCCATGACTTTGAAGATGACTGTGACATCCAAAGGCTTTACCACATTGAGTACATTCAAGAGGTTTATCTCCAGGATGACTTCTTTCTTGCCTGCAAAGATAAAACAGCACATATAACATTTTACCACATCGATTACACTGATGCATCTTTTTATCTCTATGATTTAAGTTTACAATTTAGTCTAACTACAGAAAGGAATTAGATCTTAGGGTTTTATCATACTTTTTACAGTCATAGGTTTCCTCTTCATTATGTGTTCCTTTCTGAGTTTGAAGATCCCTGGGAAGGTCAGAGCCTGTAGTGCATGGTTCACACTTTTAGCATCCTTTTCCCATGAGCGCTTTCCTATCTTTGAAGACAACTGTACTGTAGTACAAATAAAAGATCAGCGGCTACCAGTTCAGGTGCTCTCTCACTACGCTCAAGGCTGCACAGTTCACGAGCCGCTTCAGGGGGGAGCTGCATGCCCGGCTGCTCTTCTGTCAGCTGCTTTCACACACTGTCCCCTTGGCAAGTTGTTAACATGCCTGGCACATACATGGCATCCATGAACCACTCCAGCGTGGCACCACGTCACACTAGCCGCAGGCATTCTCTAGCCGCCCTCTCCCAGCTGTCTCTCTGCCCTCCGGGAACTCTGCTCACCTGCCCCGTAGCCCAGTAAAATCAAAGCTCTAGAAACTTGTAATTTAACAATCAGATTTATATGTTAGATTCTCAATCTATAATACATCCACACAATAAATTCATTGCCAATTAATAAAGATGTAAACCTCCCACCTCGATAAGATAAAATGACCACCACCTGGACCTGGATCGTCCTGGCTCGTCTCCATCTTGCTTCTCCTGCTTCTCCACAACAACCTTCGTGACTCTCATAAACTGCCCCTCACTAAAATTTAATAAACCACTAAAAATATATAAGTGATGAGAGGTTCACTATAAACTATTGGCTTATTAGATGGTTTTGGATCATCTAATTTATGTAAATAACTTTGTGATACCTGAGTAGTATCAAACTAAATGGATTATCAGTTCTACAAAGAAATTCTCATGGCGCTATGTTTCAAATGGTGATAACTTCTCTGGCCTTAAGAACATGGATCAGCTACCTGACACTAAAGCATATGATATCGTGAGAAGTTCCTATTCATTAATATACTGAAACCTGTTTTCCTTTATACTGTTCTTTTCCTTAAAATATCCAGGGCACATTAAAATTTCTTCAAAGGCACATTTGTATCAGTTTGCACATGAAACTTACCTTCCATGTACTCCAGAATTTTGACAATGCTCTTCGATAGTGTGGTCTTCCCGTGTGTATCCTAAAATGTATTACCAGAAAACATTTATTATTTTCAATTATACAAAAGTTAGGCTACTGTCCTCCGTAAGCCTAAAGACATACCAGAAATATTTACCACACTCTCCACTTTCATAAACAACAGAAGAAAACCTTTCCTCGTATTTTAATAACTGAGAGAAAACTCACAGTCTTACCTATAGCAACAAGGTTCCTGTAGGTCTCCAGCATCACATCTTTGTAGAGCAACTTCTGAGAAGGATCCAGCAGAGCCCACTCGTCCCGAGTGAAGTCTATGTGCACATCCTCATAGGTCACTGCATCCTAAAAGCCCACATGTGTACAACAGAAAGCACAATGCTCACAACACTGTAATTGTATACTTCTTTACCAATGTATTAATCGGATTCTGGTGCTTTTCACACTCTATCCATGACACAGATGGTCTAATGTAACCACCAAGTCATTTTAGAGGACACTGAAGAGGAGGTTTACCCCTGTCTTTTCTGGCCCTTGCAAGAAAAATGCCTATTAACAGACATAGGCAAAAAAGCAGATCAATAATACTGAGTACATTTTAGAGGAATTGCATGAACAATTAAAAGCTTATGCTATTAAGGTCTATTGTCTCATGCATTCAACCCTAGTACTCAGAAAACAGAGTCAGATGGATCTCATTGAGCAGAAGGCAAGCCTGATCTACAGAATGAGATCCAAGACAGATGTAGGTACACATTCAGACCCTGTCCCCTGCAATAAAAGCCCAACCAAATAAACGAAGATAGAAAAAAAACTCTGAAGTTCTCACGAGTCATCTCCTGGAAGTTGTGAAGTGTCACAACTCAAACTATGAGGTTACTAAGATCTTACAGAGGAGAGTGCATGTTTACAGATAGAAGCAGAATGATGAAAAGTCAAAGGTTGCTAATATCTTACAGAGGAGAGTGCATGTTTACAGATAGAGATGGAATGAAAGTTAAGCACTGTATACTTTGATCATAAGTTTAAAAAAACAAAACAAACAAACAAACAAAAAAACCACCTGAGCAGGATAGATGGGTCAGGAGTTGCTGGTCTTATAAAGGAAATCAGTTCAATTGGCAGTATTTAAAGTGGGCTCACAGCTATCAATAACTCCAAGTTTAGAGATTCTGACGCCATCATCTGAGAACTGCAAACATCAGACACACGTCATGCTTATCCATGCATGCAGACCAAACACTCACATTCATTAAGACAATCAAAACATAAAAGGTAAGAAAAATGTCATACACCTTCAGTGTAATGACTTAGAATGCTGAGACCATAGTAACACCTTGAGTAATACAGATCACTCTGTGAGAGAGAATATACCCTCTGCCTACATTCAAAATTTAAGATGTAAGTGAAGCTCAACACAACAGCATATGCTTGACACCTACAAAAACCTCCACTCCAGGGTTCTCAGCCAATAATACAAAACCAGAAAAGCTAGTCATTTCGGATGGACCTCACCTTTAATCCCAGCACATGGGAGGCAGAAGAATCAGACAGATCAAGATGAACTGAGTCTCAAGAGCTAATGTCAGGACAGCCAAAGCCACACGAACAAAACTTGTCCTCAAAAACTAAACCAAAAATAATAAAATTATTATATATATATATATATATCGGGCTAGCAAATGGCTTATCAATGAAAAGCCAATGCTTCTTCTGTGTCTCTGTTATTTAGGAATACAGTGCATGATCATGTTAAAGGCATGGCACCATGTGGCGAAAGCTGGCTGATCATGTTCAACTACAAGAAAGTAGGCACAATGAATTGATAATGGGGAGGCTATAGACATTCTAATCCCATCCCCAATGGGGAACTTCCTCCAGCAAGGTCCTGCCTACTAAAGACTCCAAATACACACCAAAGAAAAGCAACCAATGAGAGACAAGTGTTCAAATACATAATTCTATCTGGGAGGTTTTTCACTCAATATATTACTACTGACTCATGTCATTATATGCTTTTGATCATCAAAATAAATGCATGTGTTTAACTTCAAGAATCCTAACAAGAGCCCCAACACTGATCAAATGTTCAGTCCCTTCTGACAAAAAGGGGGGGGAGGGAAGGAGGGAGGGAGGGAGAGAGGGAGGGAGAGAGAGAGAGAGAGAGAGAGAGGGAGGGAGGGAGGGAGGGAGGGAGGGAGGGAGAGAGAGAGAGATAAAGCAGAAAGACAAGAAAAGAAAAAAAGAAAAAAAGTTTCTTGACTACAACATCTTCTAAAATTAGGAAACCAATTATATATTTTGAAAATACGACCGCTCTCTGCCGAGTGCGCATGGAAAGCGCGCCTCTGCCCTGCCTGATCCAGGGACCAGGAACCCAGCATTGGGACCTGTGTTCCCACCCGGAGGCTTTGGGGCGCAGAACAGGGCTCGGACCATCCACCACCTGGACCAGCGGAGATCCAGGAACACAGACCAGGTACAAGAGAAAGGCAAGAACATATCACTAACAACAAGATGGCAAGAGGAAAGCGAAAGAGCATATCCCAAGGAAACCAAGACAACCTGGCAACACCAGTACCCAGCTCTCCCATCACAGCAAACAGCAGAATGCCAAACACTCCAGAAAAAGAAGACACAGACCTAAAATCATACCTCAAGATGATGACAGAGATCCTTAAACAAGAACGGGAGGAAAAGCAAAAAGAATCAGAAGCTTTTAAAGAGAAAAAAAGAAAAACACTCAAAGACCTCAAAGAACTAGAGGAAAACAGAACCAAGGAGATGAAGGAATGGAAGGAGGAATTTAAAACTGAAATTGACACAATAAAGAAAACACTAAAAGAGATAACTCTAGAGGTAGAACACCTAAAAAAGAAATCAGGAGTCACAGAAGCAAGCATTTCCAATAGACTACAAGAGATGGAAGAGAGAATCTCGGGGGCCGAAGACAACATTGAAAACATAGACAAAACAGTCAGAGAAGATGCAAAAAACCAAAAGCTCCTAACCCAAAATGTCCAGAAGATCCAGGACACAATGAGAAGACCAAACCTAAGGATAATAGGAATAGAAAAGGGAGAAGAATATCAACTAAGAGGCACAGTAAATATCTTCAACAAAATTGTAGAAGAAAACTTCCCTACCCTTAAGAATGAGATGACCACGAGCATAAAAGAAGCCTTCAGAACTCCAAATAGGTTGGACCAGAAAAGAAATTCCTCCCAACACATAATAGTCAAAATACCAAGTGCCCAAAGCAAAGGAAGAATACTAAAAGCAGTAAGGGAAAAAGGTCAGGTAACATATAAAGGCAGACCAATCAGAATCACATCCGATTTCTCAACAGAGGCTATGAAAACTAGAAGAGCATGGACAGACATCATGCAGACCCTAAGAGAGCACAAGAGCTAGCCCAAGCTGCTATACCCAGCAAAACTATCAATCACCATAGATGGAGAGATGAAGATATTTCAAGACAAATCTAAATTTACACAATATCTGACCACAAATCTAGCACTACAACAAATTAAAGGTGAAAAACCCAATACAATGAGGGGAACTAAAATCTAGTAAAAACAAGAAAACTCCTAAGCACGAAAACCAAAAGAAGAAAGAGACACAGACACAACCTACAAAAGCAATAATAGCAGGAAACAGCAACCACTATTCCTTGATATCTATTAACATAAATGGACTCAACTCCCCAATAAAGAGACATAGGCTATCAGACTGGACACATAAACAAAATCCAGCATTTTGCAGTATACAGGAAACTCATCTCAGCGACAAAGACAGACATTATCTCAGAGAAAAGGTTGGGAAAAAAACTTCCAAGACAACAAGAAGCAAGCTAGAGTGGCTATTCTAATATTGAATAAAGTAAATTTCCAACCAAAAGTTATCAAAAAAGATAAGAAAGGATACTTTTTACTCATTAGAGGGGAAATCTGTCAGGAGGAACTCTCAATTCTTAACATACATTCTCCAAATACAAAAGCACCCACATTCATAAAAGAAACCCTACTAAAGCTCAAAAAATACATTTCACCCCACACAATAATAGTGGGAGACTTTAATACCCCACTCTCACCAATGGACAGATCACGGAACCAGAAACTGAACAAGGACACTATAAAACTAGAAGAGGTTATGAACGAACTAGAATTAATAGATATCTACAGAACATATCATCCTAAAGTAAAAGAATACACCTTTTTCTCAGCACCCCATGGCACCTTCTTGAAAATTGACCACATAATTGGACACAGAACGAGCCTCAATTGATATAAGAAGATTGAAATACTCCCATGCATCCTCTCAGATCACCATGGTCTAAGGCTGGTCTTTAACAACAACAAAGACAACAAAAAGCCCACATACACATGGAAACTAAACAACACTCTGTTAAACGATAACAGGGTCAAAGAAGAAATAAAGAAAGAAATTAAGGATTTTCTAGAATTCAGTGAAAACGAAAATACAACGTACCCAAACCTATGGGATGCAATGAAAGCAGTACTGAGAGGAAAACTCATAGCTCTGAGCACTTCCAAAAAGAAACTGGAGAGAGCATAAATCAGTAACTTGACAGCACAGCTAAAAGCTTTAGAACAAAAGGAAGCAGATACACCCAAGAGGAGTAGATTAGGGCAGAAATCAAAATTAGGGCAGAAATAGACCAAATAGAAACAAAAAGAACCATTGAAAGAATCAACAAAACCAAGAGCTAGTTATTTGAGAAAATCAACAAGATTGATAAACCCGTAGCCAGACTAACTAGAGGGCAAAGAGAGAGTATACAAATTAACAAAATCAGAAAGGAAAGTGGAGACACAACAACTGAAACCGAGGAAATTCAAGAAATCATCAGATCCTACTACAAAAGCCTATACTCCACAAAGTTGGAAAATCTGAAGGAAATGGATGAATTCCTAGACATATACAAGATCCTAAAGTTAAACCAGGACCAGGTAAAACAACCAAATAATCCCATAACACCTAAAGAAACAGAAGAAGTCATCAAAAGCCTTCCAAACAAAAAAAGCCCAGGTCCAGACGGGTTCAGTGCAGAATTTTATCAGACATTTATTGCGGACATAACACCAATACTCTCCAAATTATTCCACAAGATAGAATCAGATGGAATACTACCCAACTCATTTTTTGACGCTACAATAACCCTCGTTCCTAAACCACACAAAGACCCTACAAGGAAAGAGAACTTCAGACTAATGTCACTTATGAACATTGATGCAAAAATACTCAACAAAATCGTCGCAAGCCGAATCCAAGAACACATCAAAACGATCATTCACCATGACCAAGTAGGCTTCATCCCTGGGATGCAGGGATGATTTAACATAAGGAAATCCATCAATGTAATCCACCATATAAACAAACTGAAAGAACAAAACCACATGGTCATCTCACTAGATGCTGAGAAAGTATTTGACAAAATTCAACACCCCTTCATGTTAAAAGTCCTGAAAAGAACAGGAATCCAAGGTCCCTACCTAAACATAATAAGAGCGATATAAGGCAAACCAACAGCCAACATCAAACTTAACGGTGAGAAACTTGAAGCAATCCCACTAAAATCAAAGACAAGGCTGCCCACTCTCCCCCTACCTATTGAACATAGTACTGGAAGTCCTGGCTGGAGCAATTAGACACCAAAAGGAAATCAAAGGGAAATCAGAAAGGAAAAATTAAAAACATTACTCTTTGCAGATGACATGATAGTGTACTTAAGAGACCCCACAAATTCCACCAGAGAACTTCTACAGCTGATAAACAAGTTCAGCAAAGTGGCTGGATATAAAATTAACTCAAACAAATCAGTAGCCTTCCTATATTCAAAGGACAAACATGTGGAGAAAGAAATTAGGGAAAAGATACCCTTTACAATAGTCACAAAAACTATGAAATACCTTGGTGTGACTCTAACTAAGCAAGTGAAGGAGCTGTATGACAAGAACTTCAAACCTCTAAAGAAGGAAATTGAGGAAGATCTCAGAAAATGGAAAGATCTCCCATGCTCATGGATTTGAAGGATTAACATTTTAAAAATGGCCATCCTACCAAAAGCAATCTACAGAATCAATGCAATCCCCAACAAAATTCCAACCCAGTTCTTCACTGAGTTGGAAAGATCAATGTGCAATTTCATCTGGAATAACAAAAGACCTAGAATAGCGAAATCCATCCTCAAAAACAAGAAAACATCTGCTGGAATCACTATCCCTGACCTCAAGCTATATTACAAGGCAATTGTGCTGAAAACTGCATGGTACTGGTAGAGAAATAGGCATGTGGATCAATGGAATAGAATAGAAGATTCAGAAATGAGCCTTCACGTATATGGTCACCTGATTTTTGACAAAGGAGCTGTAAACATTCAATGGAAAAAGGACAGCCTACTCAACAAATGGTGTTGGTCCAACTGGCACTCATCATGCAGAAGAATGAAAATAGACCCTCTCTTATCTCCTTGTACAAAGCTCAAGTGTAAGTGGATCAAAGATCTCCACATTAAACCAGATACACTTAAACTATTGGATGAGAAAGTAGGGAAACAAGACAACAAAACAACAGTCAACAGTTTGGGAAAAGATCTTCACCAACCCCACATCTGATAGAGGTCTAATATCCAATGTATACAAAGAACTCGAGAAGTTAGACCCCAGAGAATCAAACAATCCTATTAAAAATGGGGTACAGAGCTAAACAAAAAATTCGATTGAGAAGTATGGAATGGCTGAGAAGCATCTAAGGAAGTGCTCAACATCCCTAGTCATCAGGGAAATGCAAATCAAAAGAACCCTGAGATTCCACCTCACACCAGTCAGAATGGCTAAGATCAAAAACTCAGATGATAGCAGATGCTAGCGAGGGTGTGGAGAAAGAAGAACACTCCTCCACTGTTGGTGGGGTTGTAAACTGGTACAACCTCTCTGGAAATCAGTCTGGTGATTCCTCAGAAAGTTGGACATAGTACTACCTGAAGACCCAGTTATTCTACTTCTGGGCATATACCCCAGAGATGCTCCACCATACAATAAGGGCACATGCACCACAATGTTCATAGCAGCCCTATTTATAATAACCAGAAGTTGGAAAGAACCCAGATGTCCTTCAGTAGATGAATGAATACAAAAATTGTGGTATATTTACACAATGGAGTACTACTCAGCTATTAGAAACAATGACTTTATGAAATTCCTAAGAAAATGGATGTTTCTAGAGAACATCATCCTGAGTGAAATAACCCAGTCACAAATGAACAGACATAATATACAGTCACTGATATTTGGATACTAACCCCAGAAAGCTCTGAACACCCCAGAAAGAACTCACAGGCCATATGAAGCTCAAGAAAAACAAAGGTCAAAAAAAAGAAAAAAGAAAAAAGAAAGAAAGCCTCAGTCCTTCTTAGAAAAAAAAAATGTATAGCACCCTCTCAGAGTGTGGTACATCTGGACCTTAAATCACTAATAATCCAAGACCTAAGAATATAGCCTTGTGGCAATTTTTGGTATTTAAAGATCATTATGCTTACTCTATACTCACCATGAAAACTGTTTCCTAGTTACCTTCTTTCCTACATGTACCTTATGCTTATGGTAACTAGTTGGATTTCAATGCATGCTATCAAACCTCTAAAAGAATTAAGTACTGACAAAAATATTCATATAGTGTTATGCCAAAATGCCTTTAAAAATCTGTATATGTATCCCTCTTTTTTTAAATAAAATTGTAAGAGAGAAAAAAAAAAACACATTACTATGTACTTCACAGCAACAAAAATCACTTCTCGGGTAGGATTTTTTTGTTCTAACTCACTTCTCTGTTGCTATCATGTAATGAATAGTTTTGTGTGACTGATACCATTGTGGAAGTGTAGGATATAAGTCAAGGTAGAAACTAAAAGTAAAACCCAGGAAGGAAACATTTCCTGGACATCTCTATTGCTAGATCACTGTCTCATGCTCACCCAACACTCTGGTCCAGTCCAGACAGAGTTGCTTAGGGATATTGACACCATAAGTTGAAGACCCTTCCCATATCAATCACCAATCAACACAACGTCTCAAAGACATAGCAACCAACCATTCTCATCTTAACATGCCCTCAACTGATATTCCCTGAGCTATTCCCCTAGGTTATGTCTGATTGACAGTTGAAGATAACTAAGACAGAGAAACAATAATATATTTTTAAAAAATCTAAGACCAATGTGTTAACCATATTTCTTAAAAATCTGCTGAAATAAATATTTAATAAATAAATTTCATCAGCGTGTTCACTACCTGCCTCAATGGTTTGTGTTCCTAAATGAAACACACACACACAGCCTTTGTATTTTAATATGCCTTAGGCAGTTGCAATAGCTGGACCACTGCCTAATCTCCACTACTTACTAAATTCTGTGTTCTATTTTGGCTGCTCTGGACCTAGAGGGCTGCTCAATTGTGCCTTGCTCTCCCAGCTCCTTCACATGGTAGCTATGTCTCTCTGTCCTGCACTATTGTCAGGTACGGCATCTCTCATCTCCTCCACTCTCTCCAAGCATGGAAGCTCCCTGTTCTCCTTCCTCCTCCTTCAGGTCCCAAGACTGAGAATCCTAAACCCGCCATGTCTCTTCTCCCCAGCTATTGGCTGCTGGCATCTTTATTTACCAATCAGAATTAACTGAGGGCTGGGTTCCTAAGTGTCTTACATGCAGACTCTCTTGTGCAAAAAATTTTTGGGACCCAAAAAATCATAAAAATACAAGCAGCATTAGCCCAAAGCAACTACAATTATTAAACACCCAAACAGTAACAACCATAAAACATAGATTATGTCAGAAATGCAGCCTCAAAGATCAAAAATAGAAATTATTTCTCCATAGAAAATTCCCAAACAAACTCAAGGAACTCATAACATAACCTAGTAAAGTTTCAAAATATAGACATAGGTGAAGTTCCATCACTTTCTAGAGAAACGGCAATATAATTAGATAATTAATAAAATCACAGAACACTAATAACCAAACTGGTAAACAAAGACACAAAGAGATATCAACAAGCATAATATCATGTGTTAAACAAAACTACAAGATCATAATCAAAATCAAAACTAAAGAAATCACTTGTTAGCAGTCGCTCCGGGTCCTCTCCATCGCCATGATGGAAAATGAGTGTAGTTCCACCAAAACTAGAGATATTTGCATGGAGAATTCGCAGGTTCCAACACTGTAGAAAACAGTTTTGACTGCTAAAAGTATCTATTTCTCTTATGATAAAGGGAAGAATCAATTTTTAAAGAAAGAATAAATCATTGGCATTGTACATCTAGAGCAAATTGTTTTGCTCTAATTGCTTTATAAGTCATAAAGACTATGAAACAAGTTTAGCATCATTTTCGCGAGTATGTTTGTGTGTGTGATTGAATGTCATCTATGGGGACACAGGTGACATCAGAGAAAAGGATGGATCTGGAGTAGCACATAGCTATTAGCTTCTCATTTTGAATGCTGAGATCTGAACTCTGGTAACCCCCAACAAGAAAAGGTGCTGAGAAACTGACCCAAACCCCGTAGTATATTTTATCCAATACTCTAAACATCTTTCATAAGTCAACAACAATAGCAAACCTAAATAAAGAAGTAAACAATGTCATCATGATTCAGATGTAGGGTATGGTAAATTTACCACAAGAACCGAATACAATACAAAGAAATTCCAAACAACTTGTAGCAAGAAGGCTGATTTCAAAGCCACATGCAAAGCATAAAACATAATGCTCAATATACTTATACAGAAATAGTATACACATCAATGCAATGTGATGTCTATACTTATTACAGAGATACAACAATCAAAAATTATACAATATTTGTGTAAGAGTAAAGGGATGAGAGAAAAGCAATGAACAAAAGCAGAAAAATATAGTCAAGTTTTAATCAAAAGACCTAAGGAAACCCATGCAGAAAAAACGACCTTGATCAATATTACCCAATTTCTGAAGATTCTATGATAAATAAAGGTTGGCCATCCCCATGAACACATCTCCAACTCTCTTGGGTCTCCTAGGCAGACATCTGTGCTTAACCAGACAGGCTACCCACCTTATCCCTCCCTATACCTCCACCCCTTGCTCCACCACAGAGTGCTTAACTTAGACAGACATTCCTTGCTGAAACTGAGGCCATACTGTCCATGAAATGCCCAGACTGACACCGGTGAAAATGCCCTGTTGGAACAGAGGCTACACACCTCCAGAACTCCTGTTCCCAACTTGGGTCAAGACCTCCTGCTCAAATATTGACCACATAGGTCAGAGAACAAGAGAAAAAAATGATAAAACACCTGTCCAACACAGACAAACCCATAATTGAGCATCTTAATCAATAATCACCAAAACCCAGATGTGTAAACATCAGTGTAACAATACAATTAACAAAAGCCAGAGAAATAAATATGTCACCAGCTATTTTTGCATTTAAGTTAAAAAATGCAAGCTTCCTCCTTTGCCCAGGGCTGTGCCCCCAGCTTAGTTCCCACCAGCCTGTGCTCCATCGGTTACCTCTTTCTCACAACTAGCTTTACCAAGCTGCCATCAACCAACCCATCTTCTCTTTCTCCTGCCCACCTTAGCTATGAAGAAGAAAAACACTAGACCACTTTATTATTTTAAAACTTGCCAGATAACACAATTGCTAGGGGAATCTGGTTCGCTAATTGGTTCTTGATTTGGTCAATAAAGAAAATTGGTGGAAGCCAATTGCTGGGTGAAGAGGAAAGGTAGGACTTACAGGTCAAGGAGGAAGAGAAGGGATGCAGAAAAAGAGGAGGTTTTTTCCGCCAGGTTTTGGAATGGGAGGCATGCACCAGGAGCAATGTGGAAGGCAAGAATCCACCATTAATTTAGGAATTCTCAGATGGATCATACAGTGATCTAAGTCTAGGAAGAGGGAAAATTGATGTCTCAGCGAGTGGAGTGAGTCACACTGTGGCATCAGCACACAGGAAACATAAAGGAACACAAGGGAAGCCTGAGCTCACAGATGCTGGGATTCCCTGCTGTGGAAAGAGACCCTCTGGCTGCTTTGAGGCATTCACAGCAGAGAGCCACACAGTAAAAGCTGCCTGCTTCTTACAAACAGGCAATGATAGAATAGGATTCTAAAGTTTTAACTGTTTTTAAAGATAAAAGAGAATACAGATTTTGTGAAGCCATGTGGGGAATTCTTCCCAAAGTTCAGAACTAATACAAAGAGTTTGGGCTCAGAGGTGCTGGGAGCCCCTACTGTGCAGACAGGCTGCTCAGAGGAAGGCAGAAAAGAAAGGCTGTGCCTCTAACCACAGATATAGGCCAGATACAATGTAAAGATGCTTTGGGGGAGTTTTAAAGAACTCTAGTTCTATGAATGTGGTCTCCATGGGAAATCTGGGTTAACTTTCTGGCATGACAGATTAGAAGTTTAAGAATAAGCTCACACAGTATCTGTTTAGTTTTCTTTGTTTGTTTTAATTATCAAAACGAGTGTGCTTTTGAGTTTTGTGCTTATATTCCTCAAGGAGAGGTCAAGATAAAAGTTTTTCTGATTACTGGCTCAGGGACATGCTATTTTAGGAGAAAGGCTCTTCGTTTGTGATTACAGAAAAAAAAATAGGCTCTGGACCCCTTCTACAGTTATCTGGATTACATATGACAGGGGGAGACCCCCTGAAGAACTAGAAAATTTAAAGAAAATCAAACAGGACAGGTAAAGATTTTCTGTGCCATCCTTTGCATGGCATGAATAAAGACATATTTGTTTATTATTAAAATTGGCTCATAAAAAAAAGGCAGCTGTCATTCACATGTTCAACCAAGGAGCAGAATTTCATCCTTAACTAGTCTGTGCACCTTGCAGACTAGCACAATCCATAAAGTACTTGATGGTACTTGAATCCTTTTTGAGATTTGTACATTACAGAGTGTACAGCTTTGGCAAGATTCACCCTCAGCGATACTGAACTGACCCTTTGGACTCCCTGTGTCATAGATTCCAGGTCGTCTGCCTCATTCAGCCGTTCAGATGGATCCAGTCAGAACTTCAGTCAAGGCCTGAGCCTTCCAGGCACCAGAGACTGAATAACAATTTCTAGCTTGACTTTAAGGCCCAACCAAATGTCCTAATTTTCCTACCCTTTCTCTCCTCTTTAAAGAAATGTCATTGCCCCTGTTCAGCTGGAAGAAGTTAGGGAGAGTAAATTTCCAAAAGTAAATTTCCTGGGGGGGGGGGGGGGTGGGTGGGGTCTGGTGCAATGGTTATTTTAAAGGTTGTCATTCTAAGGATTTTGGCAATGGTCATAATTTTGAACAGGGAAGAAATAGGTGGAATGGACGGTAAGGCCATAATCTTACTTGGTAGAAATCATTCTAATGGATGCAAACTTGAAGTTATATTTTAATATTGTTACTCTTAGACAGGCATTGTGCCTATACAACTCTTTCAATAATACAAAGTTTAGACCCAGTCCTTCTATGACTGCTATTACAAACTGTTTTCAGATGATTGAGCAATACAAGTTAAGGGCCAGATAGCAAAGTCATGGTTAAGTTAGATTTCTGACTTAATTACAAAAGGGTGTTTTCAATATACTTTAACTTGAAATAGCTGAGAGTAGTCAAGGTTTAACAGTTCAGATTACCTTATATAAGTGGTCTTCAAAAATGTGAGAAATCCATAGAATGTGATATTTAATGTTATTTAATCATTTGACAGTGAGACATACCTATTCCAAACAGCACTCCCTTCTTGGTTCAAAGATTTGAGCATCATAACCTCCCGGCAAAGTTGCTTTAGTGGCAAGGCAGCCACTGGGCAGAAATTGCCCATTTCATCTCCAGACAATACAGTCCAGAGGACACATTTTTCAGAATAGTTCACAATTTTATTTGCTGAGACAAGGTTAGCAGCCTTCAATTTGTTCTGCATTATACGTCTGTCAGATAGATGATCCTTGGCCAGAAAGCCAAAGGAGAATGCCCTTAGGTTCTGAAAAATGGGGGACTGTCCAGGTAGCCAACTATCTCTAAAATTGGTTAAGTTTCAGAAGCTATGATCTGTGTTTCCTATATTTTCAGGTAATATTTAGTGGTTCTCAGATTTCTGATGGAAATGAACACAACTTTTAGTCTCATCATCAAATTCATGTTGCTTAATATGGGGTTTATAGAGATGATATGCTCTTCAAGTGCTGTTACAAGGTAAAATTCTAAACATAAGCCAGGAATAGAATCATAATTCTTTTACTTAGAAAATATGGTAGGGTACTTTATATAATTAACAAATTGATGGGTTGGCTGTCATTTGTAACTTATAATGTGAAATTTCCTTAGGTAGTTCTCAGCCATTCAATAGTCCTCAGTTGAGAAGCTTTGCAATTTCATGAGGTCCCAATTATATATTCTTGATCTTAGAGCATAAGACATTGGTATTCTATTCAGGAAATTTTCCAGTGTGCCTATGTGTTCTAAGCTCTTCCCCACTTTCTCTCATATTAGTTTCAGTGTATCTGGTTTTATGTGGAAGTCTTTGATCCACTTGCAATTGAGCTTTGTACAAGGAGATAAGAAAGGATCTATATGGATTCTTCTTCATGATGACTGCCAGTTGAACCAGCACCATTTGTTGAGGAGGCTATTCTTTTTCCATTGAATGATTTTAGCTCCTTTGTCAAAGATCAAGTGAACATAGGTGTGTGGGTTCATTTCTGGGTCTTCAGTTCTATTCCATTGATCTACCTGCCTGTCTCTGTACCAATAACATGCAGTTTTTATCACAAATGATCTGAAATACAGCTTAAGGTCAGGATTGGAGATTCCCTCCAGAAGATTTTTATTGTAGATAATAGTTTTTGGTATCCTGGGTTTGTTATTATTCCAAATGAATTTGCAAATTGCTCTTTCTAACTCCATGAAGAATTGAGTTGGGATTCTGGTGGGGATTGCACTGAATCTGTAGATTGCTTTAGGCAAAATGGTCATTTTGACTATGTTGATCCTTGCAATCCATGAGCATGGGAGATCTTTCCATCTTCTGAGGTCATCTATTTCCTTCTTTAGAGACTTGACGTTCTTGATCCTTCACTTGCTTGGTTAGGGTTTCCCCAAGGTATTTTATATTCTTTGTGACTATTATGAAGGGTGTCAATTCTCTAATTTCCTTCTCAGCCAATTTATCCTTTGAGTAGAGGAAGGCTACTAATTTGAGTAAATTTATATCCAGCTACCTTGATTAAGTTGTTTATCAGCTATAGTAGTTCTCTGATGAAATTTTTGGGGTCACTTAAGTATACTATCATTTCATCTACAGATAGTGATATTTTGACTTCTTCCTTTTCAATTTGTATTTCTTTGACCTCTTTTTGCTGTCTGATTGCTCTGGCTAGTACTTACAGTACTATATTGAATAGGCAGAGAGAGAGTGGACAACCTTGTCTAGTCCCTGATTTTAGTGGGATTGCTTCAAGTTTCTCACCTTTTAGTTGATTGTTGGCTACTGGTTTGCTGTATATTGCTTTAACTATGATTAACTACAGGCCTTGAATTTCTAATCTTTCCAAAACTTTTAACATGAAGGAGTGTTGAATTTTGTCAAATGCTTTCTCAGCATCTAAAGAGACATCATGTGGGTTTTTTTTTCCTTTGAGTTTCTTTATATAGTGGATTACATTGATGGATTTCCATATATTGAACTACCCTTGCTTCCCTGGAATGAAGCCTACTTGATCATGGTGAATGATCTTTTTACTGTGTTCTTGGATTCAGTTTTTAAGAATTTTATTGAATATTTTTGCATCAATGTTCATGAGGGAAATTGGTCTAAAGTTCTCTTTGTGGAGTCTTTGAGTGGTTTAGGAATGAGAGTAATTGTGGCTTCAAACAATGAGTTGGGTAGTGTTCTTTCTGCTTCTATTTTGTGGAATCATTTGGAGAGTATTAGTATTAGATCTTCTTTGAAGGTCTGACAGAATTCTGCAGTAAACCATCTGGTCCTCGGCTTTTTTTTTTTTTTTTTTTTTTTTTTTTGGGGTTGGTAGACTTTTGATGACTGCTTCTATTTTATTAGGGGTTATGAGGCTGTTTAAATGGTCTATCTGATCCTGTCCATTTTCTCTAGATTTTCCAGTTTTGCTGAGTGTAGGCTTTTGTAGTAGGATCTGATGATTTCTTGGATTTCTTCAGTTTCTGTTGTTATGTCTCCTCTTTCATTTCTGATTTTGTTAATTTGGATACTCTCTCCGTGCCCTCTGGTTAGTCTGGCTAGGGGTTTATTAATCTTGTTCATTCTCTCAAAGAAACAGCTTCTGGTTTTGTTGATTCTTTGTAAAGTTTTTTGTTTCAATTTGGTTGATTTCAGGTCTGAGTTTGATTATTTCCTATCATCTACTCCTCTTGGGTGTTTTTGTTTCCTAGAGCTTTCAGATGTGCTGTCAAGCTGTTAGTATATGCAGCTTCTTTTTGGAGGCACTCAGAGCTGAGTTTTCCTCTTAGCACTGCTTTCACTGTATCCTATAAATTTGGGTATTTTGTGCCTTCATTTTCCTTAAATTTTAAAAAGTCTCTGATTTCTTTCTTTATTTCTTCCTTGACCAAGCTATCATTGAGTAAACCATTGTTTAGCTTCCATGTGTATGTGGGATTTTTGTTTTTGTTATTATAGAAGACCAGCTGTAGTCCATGGTGATATGATAGGATGCATAGGATTAATTCAATGTTCTTGTATCAGTTAAGGCCTGTTTATTACCAACTATATGGTCAATTTTGGAGCTGTGTGGTGCTGAGAAGATATATTTTTTTTTTGTTTTAGGATGAAATGTTCTATAGATGTCTGCCAAATTTATTTGGTTCATAACTTGTTAGTTTCACTGTGTCTCTGTTCAGTTTCTGCATCCATTATCTGTCCATTGATGAGTAGGGTATTAAAGTCTCCCACTATTATTTTGTGTGGTACAATGTATACTTTAAGTAAAGCTTCTTTTATGAATGTGGTTGCACTTGTATTTGGAGCATAGATGTCCAAGATTGAGAGTTCATCTTGATAGATTTTTTTCCTTTGATGCGTAAAAAGTGTCTGTCCTTATCTTTTTTGATGACTTTTAGTTGAAAATATATTTTATTTGATATTAGGATGATTACTCCAGCTTGTTTCTTTGGACCATTCACTTGGAAAGCTTTTTCCCAACCCTTTACTCTGAACCTTTACTCTGAAGTAGTGTCTATCTTTGTTGCTGAGATGAGTTTCCTGTATGCAGCAAAATGCTGAGTACTATTTACATATCCAGTCTGATAGTCTCTGTCTTTTTATTGGGGAATTGAGTCCATTGTTGTTTATAGATACTAACAAATAATAATTGTTGTATCCTGTTATTTTATTGTTAGAGGTAGAATTATGTTTGTGTGCTTTTCTTCTTTTGGGTTTGTTGCAAGAGCATTATGTTCTTGTTTTTCTAGGGTGAATTTTCCCTCCTTGTGTTGGAGTTTTCCATCAATTATCCTCTGTAGGATTGGATTTGTTGACAGATATTGTGTAAATTTGGTCTTGTCCTAGAATATATTGATTTTTTCCATCTATAGTAACTGAGTTTTGCTGGATATAGTAACCTGGGCTGGCATTTGTGTTCTCTTAGGGTCTGTATGAGATCTGTCCATGATCTTCTAGCTTTCATAGTTTCTGTTGAGAAGTATGGTGTAATTCTGATGGGTCTGCCTTTATATGTTACTTTCCCTTTATCCCTTACAACTTTTAGTATTCTTTATTTTGAACATTTGATGTTTTGACTATTATGTGTCAGGTGAAATTTCTTTTCTGTACCAACCTATTTGGAGTTCTATAGGCTTCTTGTATGTTCATGGTTATCTCTTTCTTTAGGTTAGGAAAGTTTTCTTCTATAATTTTGTTGAAGATATTTACTAGGCCTTTTAGTTGGGAGTCTTTACTCTCTTCTACACCTACTAGTCTTAGGTTTGGTCTTCTCATTGAGTCCTGAATTTCCTGGATGTTTTTGGTTAGGAGCTTTTTAATTTTTACATTTTATCTGACTGTTGTGTCAATGCTTTCTATGTTATCTTCTGCCCCTGAGATTCTCTCTTCCATCTTTTGTATTCTATTGGTGATGCTTGAGTCTATAACTCCTGACCTCTCTCCTAGGTATTCTCTCTCCAGGGTTGTCTCTCTTTGTATTTTCTTTATTGTTTTCATTTCTGTTTTTAGAACCTGGATGCTTTTGTTCAATTCCTTCATATGTTTGCTTGTGTTTTCCTGTTTTTTCAAAGGGTTTGTACTTGTTTATCTGTTTCTTCTGTATTTCTTTAAGGGACTTACTCTTGTGCTTCTCGAGGCCCTCTATCATCAACATGAAACATGATTTTAAGTTCAAATCTTGACTTTTTGGTATGTTGGCATATATACTACTTACTGTGGTGGGAGAGCTGGGTTCTGCTGTTGCCAGGTTGTCTATTTTCTTTTGCTTAGATTCCTATGCTTGCCTCTTGCCATCTTTTTATCTTTGATGTTAGTTGATCTTGTTGTCTCTAAATGGAGCTTGTCTCTCCTGTGGATCTTGGCCACACAGCTGGGAAGTTCTGCAGACACACTTAGGTCAAATTCAAAGAATAACAATGATTCAATGAAAAAGAGGTCATGGATCCTTAGGATGGTAAAACTGACCATCTTACCAAAAGCAATCTACATTACCAGTCCCATCAAAACTCCAACACAATTCTCTACAGATCTTGAAAGAGCAATTCTCAACTTCATATGGAAAAACGAAAAATGCAGAAAAGCCAAAACAATCCTGAACAATGAAAGGACAACTGAAGGTATCCCCATCCCTGATTTCAAGTGGCACTACACAGCAATAGGAATAAACACTACGTGGTACTGATATAGAAACACTCAGACTGATCAAGGGAATAGAATCCAAGACCCAGAAATAAACCCACATACCTACCGATGCTTGACTTCTGATTAAAAACAACAACAACAATAAAACAGAAAAAAGCACAAAATGGAAAAAGGGACAGCAACTTCAGCAAATGGTGCTGATTGGAAGGTGGCATGTAGAAGGTAAATGGATCCATATTTATCCCCCTACACAAAACTCAAGTCCAAGTGGATGAGAGACCTCAGCATAAAACCAGATACACTAAATATAACAGAACAGAAAGTGGAAAATAACCCTGAACTCTTTGGTATAGGAGACAACATCCTGAACAGAACACCAGTGGTTCCATCACCAAGATCAACAATTAAGAAATGGGACCTCAAGGAACTGAAAAGCTTCTGTAAGTCAAAGGACATCATCAAGGGGACAAAATGACAGCCTAGATATTGGGAAAAAATCTTCACTAACCCTAAACCTGACAGAGGGATAAAATCCAAAATATATAAGGAACTCAAGAAGTTAAACACCAACACCTCAAATAAACCAATTAAAAAATGGAATACAAAACTAACAGAGAATTTTCAGCAGATGAATCTCAAATAGCTGAGAAGAACTGAAAGAAATGTTCAAAAGCTTAATCAAGAAAAAACAATGCAAACCAGAATGGCCAAGATCAAAAACTTAATGGACAGCATACTGATTTGTATGTTGAGCAAGGGGGTCACTCCTCCATTGCTGGTGGCAGTGTACACTTATAAAACCACTCTAGAAATCAATTTGGCTGTCACTTTGATAGTTAGGAATACTATTATCTCAATACTTAGCTATACCATTCCAGGGCATATGCCCAAAAGATGCTGCACTATATTGCAACACTTGTTCAACTGTGTTCATAGCAGGTTTATTCATAATAGCCAGAAACTGAAATCAACTATATGTCCCTCAACCAAAAAATAGATTAAGAAAATGTGGTGCATTTACACAATAAAACTCTATTCAGCTCTTAAAAACAAGGACAACATTAAATTTGCTAGCAAATGACACTAGAAGATATTATTCTGAGTGAGGTAACCCAAACCCAAGGAGACATGCATGGTTTATACTCAGTTATAAGTAGACAGTACCATAAAGTACAAGATAACCACATTAAAATGCATAGAACCAAAGAAGCCAAATAACAAGAAGGGTCCAAGGGAGAATGGTTGAAATCCATCCAGAAATCTGTGTGGGAGCATTGGGGGAAGCATCTCTAGAACATGCTAAAGACTTGAATGTAAGAGCCAAGTGTTTTGGGGTGACTCTAGCTGAGATATCTTGCAGTGGGGGATATGGATTCTGAAGTAGTCACTTCCCATAGTCAGGTAGAACTTCCAGAGGAGGGATAAGGACACCAACCAATCCACAAAATCTTTGACTCAAAATGTATCCTGCCAACAAGAAGTACAGGCACAAAGAAAGAACAGAGAAGGATGGATTGGCCAACCAATGACTGGCCATAACTAAGACCCACCCATGGGCGGGTCAGAATCCAGTCCCTGACAATATTAATACTCTCTTATGCTTGAAGACAGGATCCTAGCACACCTGTCCTCTAAGAGGCTACAGAGAACAACTGACCAAAGTACATGCAGAAGACCCACAGCCAAACATTAGATGGAGATGGAGTGTTTTTTGGGAAGGATTGAAGGACCCAAAGAGGACAGGGACTCTACAGAAAGATCATCAGAGTCAACTAGTCTGGAATCTTTGGGGTTCCAAGAGACTGAACCACTAACCAAAGAGGGATCATAGGCTGGACCTAAGGCTCCTGCAACAGTGCAGTGGGTTCTTCATGTGGGTGCTACAACAAGTAAACAGTGCTGTCCCCAATGCCAGTCGAACCTGTGCCACTAGCTAGGCTGCCTTGTCTGGCCTCAGTAGAAGAGGATATACCTAGTCGGGTAGTGACTTGACATGGGGTGGTGGAGAGGGACACAGGACCCAAGGGAGCTCCCCCTTCTCGGAAAAGAAGGGGATGGAGCATGGGGGGCAGGATCTTTGTGATGCAAAACTGGCAAAGAAGGTCTGATACTGGGATGTGAAGTAAATGAAAAAGCAATGACAAAATGAAAATTAAATGTTTTTAATGTTTTTAAAAGACAAAAAGAGGCCATGAAATTGAATACAAAGAAGAGTATATATATGGGAGGGAGGGAAAAGAATTTGGAGATGATATAATTATAATTTCAAAATTATAGTTTAAATGGAAATCAACTTTATAGCCTCTTGTGCTCCAGGAACTAGCAATTGGTATTAAAGTATACCAAGGATTACTCACACTTTTTTCTCAGGCTACATTTGCAGGCAGGAAAGAAAACATACCCATTAGGCATGGCCACATCATTTGTCCACATGTTCTGTTTTGTTGACCTAGTATGCCTATAGTAATTTGGCAACTAAAAATATGTTCAGTTCCTTATACAGATTCTTGATTGCCTGGTCTAAGAACCCAAGAAAAGGCCATCAGGACATATATTAATCATCTAAAGTTGACTGTGCACTGGTAATCCCAACTGCTGCCAAAGCTGGAAAGCTTCCTGTCCCTCTCCACTAGAGAAACTCCACTAGTTCCAGACTTGGTCAGTGGTTAGTTCTTACCCAGGGTTAGGGTTAGGGTTAGGGTCCCTTTTCTTTTGCAATTACATAATAAAGTCAGAGAAGTCAGAGGTCAGTTACACATTGGTCTCTTTTTCCTTCTGACTGACAGTGAAGGCCCAGCAACAATTCACAGGAATAACTTCCCAGCACTAGGCAGAAGATGCAGGATCAGATGTGAAAAGCAAGTTACACTCACATAGTGTGAGGCTAGTCTGAACTATAAGAAGCACTAATGTAAACAGAAATGTATTATATAAATAAATAAATAGTACTTGAGAAAAAATAAAACAACATTCTTAATGACTAAGAACCATCAAAGAGAAAAACAGTGGTGCATTTAGAAACATGAAATTTTAAAAGTAAAATTAATAGTTGACTTTTCTAAAAGGTAAAAATAATTGAAAAAACACTTGGCTATATTGACTTGGGAAGAGTAGGCTCTTCCTCAGAAGAAACGCCATATTGGATGCCGGTTGACACCGCCTCTATGCACCATGTTAGCTGCTAAGGCCTGTAACCTGGCACACAGCTAAAGCCACTGTGTGGCCTGGGTCCCAAACCTCTGAGCTGTTGAACTATGTCAGCCAGCATCACACATATCTGCACTGGAGAGTTCCCTAACTGGAAATTCAGTATTCACTGGCACAAGCTAACCTCCCCAAACGGTACACGCACTGATCTTGCCTGTCTTCATTCCCATAGCAAGAATGCTGGAAAATTACAAAATCACTCACCCTGTCTCGGTGTTCATGAATGGTGGCCCCTGCCTTGAACTTCAGTGTGTAATCTAGCTGTTGGCTACCCAGTTTCTCTCTGCAGTGCACACAATAAACTACTCCTCCTATACTGGTGAGAGCAGAGAATGTGCTCCACACACACAACTCCTTTTCCTGTTACTGCAATTGGCAGCTGGCTAAGTGACTCAAATTAATAATTTTAAAACTCTGTGATGGAACAGCCCTTTAATTTAAGAATTTAATTTAGAATTTTTTATTTTAATCGAGTGGAGAGCAAGGCAACTGCCCTTTGGGGCTACAGACTAGGATCGTAATCACCTGAAGCAACATAGGAGACAAAACCTCAGAAACAATATTTTGTAAAGCTGGAAGTACACCTGTTCTAGAATGAATATGCCTTCCACAGCAGAAATAACTCTATAAACTTAAATCATTAATGAAAAAAAAAATTAAAACTTGAAGAACAGCATGCACCCAGCTCTGGAGAATGTTCAAAGAGGAGCCAGCCTAGGACAGATTTTGCATCCCGTACGTGCTGGCCCCAAGTTATACTTTGAACAATTTAAATAGGGACAGAAGACTGCAAGTCTAACCACTGAGGCATGTGGAAGACTGGCACAGCAAAGATATTCCCAGGACTATTTATTAAGTACACCACTGTCCTGGAACAGCAGGTAACTCCAGAGTGACAGGGTCCAGTGGTAGGAGGTGAGAGAGACTGGGAAGGCAGAGGAAAGGAAAGACAAAAGCTGGGGTGGGGAAGTCTTGCCCAAGCTATGTCTAAGTCAAGCACCTTCTTACGAAGATCACCGTGCACACGACCTCCCGGAGGAAAATGGAAGGGAATGGGGGCTGCTTCTATGGAGTCAGCAAAAACAATCATACAAAGCACCTATGTAGAAGGAGGGGAACATACGGTGTCCCCAGAACTTTACTCACCCAGCCCACAGTGGCCTTGGGACTGACTGATAACCAGAGTCTACTGTGCTGAGAAGAGTTGGGTTCTCAGGAACAGAAGAAACACTATTCCAAGGCCCTGGCCCCAGACCATGACCGACTCTCTCAAGCATATTCCTGGTTTTGGAGAAGGTGCTTCATTTACTCTCTATACCTCAGGACCACAGGAAAAGCTCCCAAAGCTCACACTGCATCTGCCAAGCATGTTCTTACTGAGGAGCTCTGCATGCCACATCCTTTCTCCATATATGAGGACCTCGGGGAACACCCTGCTTGATCAGGACAGCCTCTGCACAACAGTGTTTTTGTTTTTCAAGTAGCTGTCACACAAGGTCTTCTTGCCCATCTGGCAGAACCATGCTTTTCCAAGAAGAAAACTGGACTTTTATGCCACACTAGGCCTTAATGTTGGCTGTGTCTCTGTAATGCCCCTTTGAGCATCCTGCTAGACACCTGTAATCGAGTACCTCGTGTCTAACAGGCCTGGATAGCATATTATGTTTTGGGGGAGTGTTGCAGAGGTAACCCTTCCTTCACCAGATTCTACTCTGTGTGACTATCTCCTAAGCACTGGTAACACTTTACACACCACAGCCTAGTGGAGTGCTACCCAACACAAGAGAATCTGTTTACAACACCCACAGAATAACTCGAAAGGAATCGTACTCCTAAATGTTCAAAAGTAAGTGTACGAATTCTAGGGGTGTTAGAGAAACTAGGATTTTTCTGAGCTTGGCAACCAGCCGGTCTCTGGTTCACCAAAGCATGGTGAAGCTGACTGCAACACAGCCTGTACAAACAGCCCCTGTTCCCAAGACTGCCCGGATGCGGCCAACTTATCCAGAGGCCTCCACAGGGGCCTGGAGTTCCAAATACCAACCTCACCGCTCGCCACGTGTGGCTGCTAGCTCCCACTCAGACCTAGGGAGGGCCCACCACACGGGCTCCCGAGGCTCAGCAGCCCACTTCCTTCTCCCCAGACAGCCGTCCCTGGCTCACCATATCTTGGCTTCTAAACTGGCGCACGTAACCCTCTCAACTTTTGGCAGAGGCACAGAACTGCCAGCACCAACTCGGCTTCAGAACAGAGCCAGGAGCAAGGAGCCCGGAAGACCCGCCTCACCTTCTGACTGGCAGTACCCTCGGGTGTTTTCATTGGCTGAAGACCCTTGAGTGACAGCAGCGCTTCCCTTTAAGAAACAGCACAGCGTTTCCTGGCACTGCCTTCACTCCAGGCACAGCCCTTTTAGAGATTTCTGCAGAGATTTCTTTCCATAGCACTTGCTTCCTGCTTCCAGTAGCTGACCATCTGGTCTTCCTACACAGGCTAGGCACTTCCCCTTCTTCCTGGATACAAGGAAGCTAGTTTGCTCAGTGCACTACACTACGTGCTGTGGAGTGACTCTTCTGTCCCACAGGGGGAAGGAAGCCCACACTATTAACAATTAAGGAGAGATTTTAGGAAACAAACCTTTGTTCTGTGGCTTCACACTAAGGTCAGGTGCACTGCAGCTACATTTGACCTGGGAGACAAGAGTACTTCAGAATATCCCGAGAGAAGCTGGAACCAGATCACAAACACAGTGATAGGTGTTTCTCCCACCAGAAGGCTGGAGTGTGGTCCATTCCTATAGGAGTTTCATTCCTGAAAAAGTCAATCTCTTGACAAATGAATCATAATGGAAAGAATAGTGCCCTTGGTTACTTGAATACTTAGAGAGAATGTCTCTTAGGGACATTATGGTAACCCAGCATTCTTCCTGAGTGTTAACATGAAGACCACGCCCCAGGGGAACAGAACTGATAGGATGACTCACAGGTTGTGGTTCAACTAGTCCAACAAGGTCAGTCTACCAACTAAAGACTGAAGAATCCAGCAGTTCAGGTCAAAGTTCAGGCTCAGAGGACAGATGTACAATCATAATGTCAAAGGTGTGGGCTCTAAAGCCAAGGCTAACCAGACAGAGTAAGCAGGCAAAAGTAAAGCAGAGTAAAGGCATAGCATTCTATATGCAGCTGACACCAGAGGTGTAGCCCAAATCAAAACTGGATCTTGTCACCTCAAAAGATCCAAATTGAAGAAAGATATTCCCACTTCTAAAGCTTTAATTAAAGGGAAAAAAGTTCTAGTTGACTCCTGGGGACCCTCTCCCTCTCATGACCCAGGCAAGTCCAAGGGGGTGACCTTAGCTGAGACTCACGACAGTGGGGATATGGGACCTGAAAGGCCACCTCCTGTAGTCAGGCAGAAACCCCATTTGAGCCATAGGGGCACCCATCCACCTGCAAAATTTTTGACCCAAAATGTATCCTAGCTACTATAGCAGAATTTTCCCATAATTAATTGATTTGATAATAAAAAAGACAAGAAGCCAGTCGCTGGGCGAGGAGGCGGCGGACCTTGTGGGTTCAAGAGAGAAAGAGGGAACTCAGGAGGAAGGGACAGTCTCTTTTAGATGACAAGGCAAGAGCCAAAGGAAGCAAGACATGGACCAGCAACTGTTCTGGTGGTGGATACCACCACTGCTGCCGGCAGTTCTAACGGAGCAGCTGGTGATTTAGGCCGATAGATTCCATGCCCAGCGGTTGTATCATCTGTTGATTCTAAACTAAGATCATCTAGTGTTTTACATTCCAGGCCACTCAGGTGGGCCAGAGGGAAAAAAAATTTATCAGGGTGGAATTCAGCCGGGCTTTGGAATAGGAAGATTGGGCAAGGACAGAGCTCCAGGAGAGTGGTAACCACAGTGGAGTCCAGGCCGGCAAGAGTGCGCTCCCAGCCAGCCACAGAAACTTGGGAGTGCAGAGCAGTATGGTTGTGTCTGAAGATTTTCTGATGGGTAAGGGCTCTTCATGGCCTTTCACATTCTATCTTATTTAGAATAATTTCAAATACTTTCATTAAAGGACGTATGTCTTAATTTACACAATGAAAGCTCATCCATGATAGGAAAAGTCATGGAGCAAGAATTAATGGAACCTGAGTTTACGTAAGAAAGTAACCAGTTAGATCTGTAAAGAGCCTATATCTCAACTACTTGTTAGAAAATAGAAATCTGTTTCTTTTGGTTGTTAAGCTGCAGTTACCTTAGCTGTCAATGCAGTCAGAAATCTGGCTCAGAATAAAGAAAACTTTAATCTAGCAGGCAGAAAAAGATTGAAAATAGTAAAGGGAAATAAAATATGTTTGAGACAGGCACTATTGCACGCGGGTGAGATAGTGCAGTTGGTGCACTGGAGGCACTCACGTACAGGGAGGGGGTGTGGTTCTGTGGCGGCAGGGCAAGGCTAAGGCAGGCGGAAGTCCTAGAAGTCCTGGACAAGCGATTCCGGCCAGGGGGCGCGGCACGTGGCCCCTCGGTGGATGAGGGAGTACCTGTGCTGCCCCCATGGCGGGGACCATGGCGGGCGACCACGTGTGTGATCGATCTGCCAGGCAGGCCACTGCTTACCAGGAGGTCTGCTTTCACAGTTTCCCTAGGGACTTACAGCAGGGCCAGGGTCCCTGCAGAAACCCAATTGCCACCCTACTGCTCGCTGCCCCCAGGGAGTGGCAGGAGCCTGGGGCACTCGGCCCACTAGGCCTGAGGAACCTCGGCCCGCCCTGCGGCTCCTGCAGCAGCAGTGTCCGTGGCTGCTCCTGCTTCCAGGAAGCCCGCCTACCGGCAGGCTCTATTGACTTCAGGCAGTTTGTTCTGGTTCCTTGCAGCATGGCTGTGCCTCCCGCGGGACCAGATGCCTGCCCACCAGCTTCCAGCAAACAAAGAGAACGGAAAAAGCACATGTGGGATGGGAACAGCTAGGTCTAGCAAACAGAGTCCCAAGCAGAGGCTAGGGGTGGGCCAGACCCCCTCTTCACACAGAAAACTAGGCAACAGATAGCTAGCAAGGGAGTGCAGTTTGTTTTCTGTTTACTGTAAATTAAACCAAAACATCCCAAGAAATAAGGACAAACAGCTGCAAAGACAAGCCCGTGAGTGAGGATAGAGATAACTGGCTGCGCTCCACAGAGCCGGTGTTCCGAAATGAGAGCGGCTTAACCGGCCCGACCTGGAATCAATAAAAGGAGTAGGGGGTCTTACCCAGGACGAAAGTCCTAGAATGAGGGTCAGTAAAAGCATCTGTCCTCAGGGGTAGCTCAGGAACACTTCCCTGGGACCTCATGGATGCTTACTCTGACCATTGTGGGGAGGGAGCTTACCAGGGCTTGGGCTAGTGAGCGTCGGGATGGGAACCTGCATTTTCTTGATTTGAGGCACCAATCCAATGTTGCTAAAAGTCACGAAATGAAAGGAAAGAGATATCTGGTCATGAGGAAATATAATCTCCTCACACGGGGCACCAATGAAAGGAAAAGTCACTGAAAGGAAAAGTCACAGGGCACCAATGTTGTGAAAAGATGATGTCCCGGGTTTCGGCACCAATGTTAGGGGAAGGATGAAGAGAGTAGGGGATATATGACCCATGGAGGTGCGGCGAGGCCTGGGGGCAAGGGAGATGCCTCTAGGGGGCCCATGTTGGGACCAGCCACAAAACAGTATAGTACAGAATAGAGTTTATTCAGGTTATGGAAGAGTTAAGAGGGTGATAGAGGGAGAGGGGGAGAGAGAGAGGGAGAGAGGGGGGAGGGGGGGAGAGGGAGAGAGAGGGAGAGAGAGAGGAGGAAGCAAGCAGCCCCTTTTATAGTGTCAGGTCATTGGGGCGGAGGATACCTGGCTGTTGCTGAGGGGTGTGGATGAAATGACTCCATAGCACCTGAGACTGAAGAAGATCTTCACATTATCCAACCTGGTTCTGCCACCTGGATGGGGTCTCTAATTCTGATTCTCATGAATAAATGTTTCAGATTGCTCTAGAGTACCTCAGGCTGGACAGAAATGAATTAAGGGATATCAGTGGCCTCTGTGCTAAGCAAAAGACAGACTGATGAGCCTGCCATCCCAGGGGGACCTCCATTTTCTGAAACCTCTCTGTAGGGTTGTGTGCCCACATCTGCTCAGCCACAGGGCACAGCTGCTGGTGGAGGCAGAGCAAGGGAAGGTTAACAGCACTTGTCCCATGCTGCCACCAGGGCAGGTGTGGGCTATATGCAGGGAAGCACCAAGACACTGCTCAGGGGGGATGTATTAGGGTTCTCACAGTACTTATGGTAGTCTCTGTGTAGTAAGGTATTTGTTGGTGACTTAAAGTCTGTTGTCCAACTCAACAATGGTTGGCAGCAGCTGTGAGTGGAAGTCCAAGGATCTAGCAGACGCTCAGTCCCACAAAGCAAGCAGGTGAAGAGAGACAGCCTTCCTTCTTCCAATGTCCTTAAGTAGATCTTCAGCAGAACGTGTGTCCCAGATTAAAGGTGTGTACCACCACACCTGGATCTGGGACTTGCTTTGTCCCAGATGACCTTGAGCTCAGTGATCTCCTTGCCTTAGTTCCCTAAGGTTCTTAGCCTCTATGCCTCAAGATCAAGATCATAGGTGAGTCTCCAAATTCTGGATTGTGGTTCGTTCCAGATATAGTCAAGTTGACAACCAGGAATGGCCACTACAGGAGACACAAGAAAGCCCAAGCTGGATCGGGGTCCCTGTGCCTGTGACAAGGCCAGAGCCATGGGGTTCTCAGACCCTTAGACACCCAGGTACTGCTGGGAGTCACAGAAGAGCAGAAAATGGAGTTGGGGGCTGCAGGCTGGAGATATCTTCTAGCCTGGGGCTGGAGGAGGAGGAGAAATGGAAGCTCTAGCTAGTCTCATCACTGATAGTTCTTGGCTTGACGGTGGCAGGCTTGGTGGTAATTGTGGCTGCGTGTATAGAGAGGCCTTCTCCGGGAGACTAGTTGTGGCTCTGTAGGTGAAGGCTTCTCCACAGCTCCCCACAGCAGATCTCGATGAGGCAGTCCAGGCTTCCAAACAGTTTATTATTGTCATGGCAGAAAATGGATAAATAAAACCTTACCCCTTTTCTCAGGGTGGTCCTGAGATTAAATACCTTGTCTAGGAAGGGAAGCTTAATGGCTATGTTCTCCAGGCCCCTAGGTACCTCGTTGGCATGGAGAATTCTTGAGTCTAAGTGACCAGAGGTCACGTCTCTTTTATGTGAGAAGCATGACTCATATTCCAAGTCAGGAGTCTGGCAGGGAGCTGGGAGTCACCTGAGCCTCAGGTGTGTGGCCACCAAGTCTCTGTGTCTCTACCTGCTCTACCTTACCAAACTTCCTGGCATGGTTTTATATCCCATACCTCTCCACCATCAGACTCCTAAATTGTACAGGTAAGCTTTCCTTCTGCCACCCATCTTCCCTGCTCTCTAAGCCCTCTGAGCAAACTGCTAACTCAGGGGACTTCCGTCCTCCCTCTGCCCCTCCCATACCTCCTTCAGACCTGAAACTCCTGAACTGTAAAGGTTAGCTTCCCTTTCCCCAGCCATCTCTGTCTCAGACTGAGCCCCATCATCCCCATCTTCCATAACCAGGGACACGTTGTACTTAACGGTCTGGGGGAGGGCACTCTGCTCCTCCAGGGGAAGGTAGGTCCTCACTGCAGATCCCAGGGAAGGCTGCTTCTGGTGCTCTCTGCCTGGCCCAGAGAAGTTCAGGCTGGGAGGTGTGGGAATGAATCCCAGCGGGGTGCTGTCAGGCCTGTGAACTCTGGCAGGCCAATGCTCAGCCCTGTGCTAAGATTATAGCCCTGCTGGTCAGGACCATAAACCCCTGCCTGACTGTTAGAAAAGTGCAGAGCCTGCGATAAGGCTCTGGGATAAAGTGTTCATGGAGGATGAAGGAGTCAGGACCACAAAGGAGCCAGGGCCTCTCTCCTTTGTTCTGTTCTTTTTAAACAGCCCGAGATCCAACCACCGGATTTCCATACATTTGCCTCTAAAATTGGCCATAGTTGTTTTTCTAATGCTGTGTGTGTGTGTGTGTGTGTGTGTGTGTGTGTGTGTGTGTGTGTGCGCAGGGGAGAGAATTAGGGAGTGGCTGATTTGGCTAAAATCTACGTCACTCTCTCCCCTGGAGGTGGAGTTTGGGGCTTGCCTAGGGCCTTGTACAAACAGCCCCATTGTGGTACATCCAGGAAAAGTGGATTTGCAATCAGGAGTTCAGAAAGCACCTATTGGTTGACAGTTACTTGTCCTCGGGCTTCGACCAAATTCGACCTCTCACATTTTCACTTTGGCCCTTCAAACCCACAGGGACACAGGGAAACAGGAGGCTTGCTGTAACCAGGGACACGGGTGGCCTGCCCTAACCAGAGATGGCACTACTTGCCTACCAGGGGGTCTGAGACTCAGCCAGTTAACATCGTAGATAACCAGATGGCTAAAGGCAAGTGCAAGCTAGAACATAAGCAACAGAAATCAATATAATGTGGCATCATCTCTCCTGCCACAGCAAACCCTGAATACCCTACAACACTGAAGAGCAAGATTCTGATGTAAAACCACATCTCATGAAGATGATAGAGCTTATAAGTAGTATATAAATAACTCCCTTAAAGAAATACAGGGAAACACAGACAGAGGTTAAAGTCCTTAAAGAGGAAACAAATAATTCCCTTAAAGGAATACAGAAAAATACCATCAAACAGGTGAAGGAATTGAGCAAAAAGGTTCAGACCTAAAAGCTGAAATCAAAACAATAAAGAAATCACAAATGAAAACAGCCCTAACAATGGAAACTGAGGAAGGAAATCAGAGGCAAGTGTCACCAACAGAATGTAAGAGATGAAAGAGAGACTCTTAGACAGATACCATGCAAGCCCTCAGAGACCACAGGCGCCACTTAAATCTACTAAACACAGCAAAACTCTCAATCATCGGAAATGGAGAAACCAACAAATTCCATGACAAAACCAAATTTAAACAATATTTTTCTACTAATCCAGTCCTTCAGAGAAGATATAGGGAAAACTCCAACACAGGGAGAATAATTACAGCCAAGAAAATAATCATCTACAACAAACCCAAAAGAAAAGGATCACACACACACACACACACACACACACACACACACACGCGCGCGCGCGCGCGCATGCACGGACGCACGGACGCACGCACAAATAATACCACTTCCAACAACAAAAATAAGAGGAACTAACAATCATTGCTCTTTAATATTTCTCAATGAACCAATTCTCCAATAAAAAAGCCCGGGCTGACAGATACGATACACAAAGAAGATCCATCTTAGCAAGTCCACCAGGGATGTCTTCACCAAGATTACCTCTTTAGCTTAATAAAAATTGATTTGAAAACGAAGTCGGAGAAAAGACTGAAATTTACCAGCTCAGGTTCTGCCAACACAGAAACCACCGAAGTGAACGGGAGTCTGGAAACCAAGTCCAGATGGACTGAGCATGCGCTAACATTTCCAGAGACGTGGAACACAGACAACACCCTGGGCACTGAGATCACTGTGGAAGACCCACTGCTCCTGGACCGAAGCTGACCATGATTCATCTTTCTCATCTAACACGGGGGTAGGGGTTCTAAAATCAATAGAGGGTACAAAAGGGAGCATATCAACCTGGGCTGTGACGTGGACTTTGACATCGCTGGGCCCTCCATCCGGGTCGCTCTGGTGGGTGGCTATGAGGGTTGGCTGGCGAATATTGAGACCTTGAAGTCCAGAGTGACCCAGAGCCTCTTTGCAGTTGGTTACAAGACAGACGAATTCCAGCTTCATACTAATGTGAACGACGGGACAGAGTTTAGCAGAAGTGAACAGGAAGTTGGAGGCTGCTGTCAATCTCGCCTGGACTGCAGGAAACAGTAACACTTGCTTTGAAATAACAGCCAAGTTATCAGGTCAATCCTGATGGCATGCTTTTCGGCCAAAGTGAACAACTTGGCTTAACTCTAAAACCAGGCATCAAACTGACACGGTCAGCTCTGCTGGATAACAAGCACGTCAATGTGGGCAGCGACAATTTTGGTTTAGGACTGAAATTTCAAGCATAAATGAATATCATACAATAGTTAATTTTAAACTATTTAGCAGCATAGCTACCTTCAGAATTTAGTGCACCTTTTAATGTTATGTGTTGGGGCTGCATTATAAAGACCATGTTAGACCTCCAGGCTAAGGACGACTCGGCTTTAAGGTGTTTACCTTTTCAGAGGTACAGGAGAACCCCCATTCCAGGAAGGGCACTTTTAGCTGTAGGCGTGGGTGGGGGAGGAGCTCCTCTAGAAATGCCAGGCTATAAGTGCAAGCTGGGAACATGTGGACCCTTTGTAACTTTGTATCCAGTCCCCAGGTGAAATTGTGACTTCCTGAGCATCAAACCTTGGTGTCCCGATCCTATCTGCTCAGAAGCCTGTGCACACCTACGTGAAAGGGATGTTTCTAGACAGATCGTCATGCCCTGTTCCCATCATGCCCTGTTCCCATCCTAGCCCATCAGTTACCTATTTTACACCAAAAATAGTCTCCAGGATGTGGTTACCTATTCGTTTTGTGCTGTTTTAGCGTGGAGAGTGTGGGCATGATGGGGTCACTCGGGACTTCATTCTTCCTTGTGTTGTGGTGTGGTTTTCTTTCTTCTACTTTTTTAAATTCCTTTTTTTTCCCCCGTTGGACCAGAGAATGAAATAGCTCCGGGGGTTCTCCGGCTCTGAGCTGGGCAGGTGATTGTGGTCACACCCTGACAACACTAGGGATCTCAACTGACTCCTCCTGTAGCCTCACCACTATTTTTTAGCTGTTTAATGGGTGCATTATAGAGCCTTCCATTTTGTGTGGAATTAGCTCCTCCCCTTCAAATGCTATAGTTAACATCACTTAAAATAGAACTTGAATAAAATACTGAAACCTCAAAAAAAAAAAAATCCATCTTTTTGCTTCATAGAATAAACACACCTCAGCACAAAGGCAGACACTACCTTAGAGTAAAGAGCTAGGAAAAAAAATTTATAAATAAGTCCAATAAATGGTCCCAAGAAACAAGCTGAAGTTACCATTATCATAACCAATAAAATAGACTTTCAGCCAAAAGTAATCTAAAGAGATAGGGAAGAACACTTTACACTCATCAAATGAAAAATCCACTAGGATGAAGTCTCAATTCTGAACATCTATGCCCCAAATGCAAGAGCATTCACATTCATAAAAGAAACTTTACTAAAGATCAAAACACACATTGGACCCCTCACAATTGTAGTGTGGGACTCCAACACCACACTCTCACCAATGAACAGGTCACTGAAACAGAAACTAAACAAACACAGTGAAATTAACAGAAGTGGTGAACCAAATAGATTTAACAGACATCTTTAGAACATTCCACCCCAAAACAAAAGAACATACATTGTCAGCACTTCATGGCGTTGTCAGCATCTCCAGAGTCAACCTTGTAATTGGACACAAAGCAAGCCTCAACAGATACATGAAGATCAAAATAATCCCACGTATTCTATCAGACCACTACTAAAGCAGGACTTCAACGAGAACAAAAACAACAGAAAGGCCACATACTCATGGAATTGGAACAAATCTCTACTGAACAATAGCTTGGTCAGGAAAAAATAAAGAAAGAAATTAAAGACTATTTATAATTCAATAAAGATGAAAGTACAGCATACCCAAACTTATGGGAAATAAAAGCAGTGTTAAGAGGAAAATTCATTGCACTAAGTGATAATTTCATAAAGAAATTAGAGAGATCCTATATTAACAACTTAACAGCACACCTGAGAGCTCTAGAACAAAAAGAAGCAAACATACCCCAAGAAGAGAAGAGAGCAGGAAATAGCCAAACTCTGGGCTAAACTCAACCAATTACAAAGAGAATGATACAAAGAATCAACAAAATCAAAAGTTTATTCTTTGACAAAAATTAGCAACATATGTGAACCAAACTAACTAAAAGGCACAGAGGCAGTGTCCAAATTAACACAATCAGAAATGAAATGGGAGATATAACAACAGAAAATGAGGAAATGCAAAAAGTAAGCAAATTTTATTAAAATACCCTATACTCAACAAAACTGGGAAATATAAATGAAATGGATGATTTTCTAGCTACACACCATGTACCAAACAGACCATAATGCCTAAGGAACTAGAAGTAGTCAATAAAAACCTCCCAACCAAAATAGCCCAAGGCCAGACAGTTTTGGTGCAGAATTTTACCGGAACTTCAAAGAAGTGCTAATAATAATACTACTCAAACTATTCCAGGAAATAGAAACAGAAGGAACACTGTCTAATTCACTCTATGAAGCAACAGTTGCTCTGATATCTAAACCACACAAACACCCAACAAAGACAAAGAAGTTTAGAACAATCTCACTTATGAATATCAATGCAAAAATACACAATAAAATTCTCACAAACCAAATTCATCAAAACTGTCATTCACCACAATCAAGTAGGCTTCATTCTAGAAATGCAGGAATGGTTCAATATATAAAAATCCATCAGCATAATCCACTATATAAACAAACTCAAAGAAAAAATTACATGATCATCTTCTTAGATGCTGAGAAAACATTTGACAAAACACAACACCCCTTCATGTTAAAAATCTTGGAGAGATCAGGAATTCATGGCACACACCTAAACATAATAAAATCAATACACAGCAAACCAACAGCAAACAAATTAAATGGAGAGAAACTTGGAGCAATTGCACTAAAATCAGGGACAAGACAAGGCTACCTACTATTTCCCTGTCTTTTCAATATAGTACTCAAATTTCTAGAGCAATTATACAGCAAAAGAAAATCAATGGGACAAAATAGAAAGGAAAAAGTCGCAGGATCACTATTTGAGGATGATACAATAGTTTACATAAGCAACCCCAAAAATTCTACCAGAGATCTGTTACAGATGATAAAGGCCTTTAGCAAGTGTCTGGATAGAAAATTAACTCAAACAAATCAGTAGCCTTCCTTTATACAAATGATGAATAGGCTAAGAAAGAAATTAGGGAGACAACACCCTTCACAATAGCCACAAATAATATATAATATATTGATGTAACTCTAACCAACAACTGAAAGATCTGTATGACAAAAACTTCAAGTCTCTAAAGAAAGAAATCAAAGAAGATTTCAGAAGATGGAAAGATCTCCCATGCTCATAGATTGGTAGGATCAAGGTAGTAAAAAATGGTCATTTTCCCAAGAGCAATCTCCAGGTTCAATTCAATGCCCACCAAAATTCTTCACAGATATGAAAAGAACAAATCTCAACTTCATATGTAAAAACAAAACAAAACAAAACAAAACAAAAAAACCCAGGATAGCCAAAACAATTCTCAACAATAAAAAAAACTTCTTGGGGGATCATTATCCCTGACCTCAAGCTGTACTACAGAGCAATAGTGATTAAAACCGCATGGTATTGATACAGAGAGAGACAGGTCAATCAATGGAATAGAGTTTAAGACCCAGGGGAGAAAAACCTATGGATGCTTGATTTTTAACAAAGAAACCAAAACTATCCAGTGGGGGAAAAAAAAAAACAGCATTTTCAACAAATGGTGCTCATCTAACTGAAGGATTGCATGCACAAAAAAAAAGAAAAAGAAAATAAAAAAAGAAAAGAAAAAAAAAAGCACATCAACCCATTCTTATCTCCTTGTACAAAGCTCGAGTCTAAGTGGATCAAAGACCTCCACATAATACCAGATACACTGAATCTAAGAGAAGAGAAAGTGGAGGATAATCTTGAACACACTGGCAATGGGAAATTTTTCTTGAGCAGAGCAACAATGGCTTATGCTCTAAAATTAACAATCGACAAATGGGACCTCATGAAACTGAAAGGCTTCTTCTGGAAGGCAAAGGACACTGTCAATAGGACAAAACAACAACAGATTGGAAAAAAAAATCTTCACTAACACTACATCCAATAAAAAGCTAATATCCAAAATATACAAAGAACTCAAGAAGTTAAACCCCAAAATAAATAAATAAATAAATAAGCCAATTACAAAATGGGGTAAAGTATTAAACAGAGAATTCTCAACAGATGAATCTCAAGTGGCTGAGAATCACTTAAAGAAATGTTTAACATACTTAGTAATCAGGGAAATTTGAATCAAAATGACCCTGAGATACCACCTTACACCAATCAGAATGGCTAAGATAAAAAACTCAAGCGACAGCAGACGCTGGTGAGAATGTCAGCAAAGAGGAACACTCCTCCATTGCTGGTGGGATTGCAAACTGATGCAGCACTCTGGAAATCAATCTGGCAGTTCCTTACAAAATTGGGAAAAGTTCTACCTGAAGATTCTCCTGTATGGTTCCTGTGCATATACCTAAATAACACTTTACCTCAAAGACACAACTCCACTATGTTCACAGAAACCTTAATTGTAATAGTCAGAAGCTGGAAACAATTCAGATATTCCTCAACTGAAGAATGGATACAGAAAAATGTGGGGTTTTTTTACACAATGGAATAGTATTCAGCTACTAAAAACGAGGACATTATGAATTTTGTGGACAAATGGATAGAACTAAAACGTTTCATCCTGGTTGAGGTAACCCAGACCCAACGTACATGCATGGTTCACCAATAAGTGGGTAAGTGTATACTAGCCAAAAAGTACTGAATACCCACGATAAAACCCACAATCCATAGGAAGTTTAGCAAGATCAAAGGCACAAATGAGGTGTATGCTTCAACCCCACTCAGAAGGGGGCACAAAATATTCCCAGGAGGCAGGAGAAAGGGGTATTGGAGAGGGGAGAGGGAGGGAAGCAGGATTAGGTATGGGGGAGCAGAAGAGAAGCCCACAGGACCAGGAGAATGAGTGAAAATGTGCAGCTGCAGGAGGTGTTGAGGAAGAACCTCTAGAAAGTCCCAGAGACCTGGGATGCAAGAGGATCCTAGGACTCAATGGGGATGACCTTATCTGAAATGCCCAACAGTGGGGAGATGGAACCTGAAGAGATCACCTCCAGTAGATAGACAGGATTCCCAGTGGAGGGATGGTGCAACCAACCTACTTTCAATTTTTTTTGGTGGGGGGGATCCAGAATTGTTCCTGTCTAAAAGAAATATAGAGACAAAGATGGAGCAGAGATTGAAGGAAAAACCATTCAGTGACCAAACCAACTTGGGATGCATCCCTTAGGTGGGCACCAAACCCTGACACTATTACTGATGCCATGTTGTGCTTGCAAACAGGAACCTAGCCTGGCTGTCCTCTGAGAGGCTCTGCCAGCATCTGATTGAGACAGCTTACTGACTTACAGCTAACCATTGCCATTAGACTGAAGTCGGGGATTCCTATGGAAGAGTTGGGAGAAGAATTGAAAGGACTGGAGGAAATGTCAACCCCAGAGGAAGACCAACAGTGTCAACTAACATGGACCTCTGAGAGTTCCAGAGACTAAGCTAGCAACCAAAGAGCATACATGGGCTGGTCCATGGCCCCTGGCACTTATGTAACAGAGGACTACTTTGTCTGGTCTCAGTGGGCAAGCATGCACCTAATCCTGTAAAGACGGGATATGGGGAATGGGGGATATGGGGAATGGGGGATATGAGGAATGGGGGATATGGGGAATGGGGGATATGGGGAATGGGGAGGAGGGCAATATTTAGAATGGAAATAAATAAAACAATTCACAGATAAACAAATGCATGAAAATGGGAACGACATCATGAGATGTACAATAATTTCTGTGTTATTTATATGTCTTATGTATGACTTGTGGTAATAATTTCTGTGTTATTTATATGTCTTATGTATGACTTGTGGTAATAATTTCTGTGTTATTTGTATGTCTTATGTATGACTTGTGGTACCTCTGCTCTACCGTGCAGTCGCTCAGAAATTAGGTCTCCACATTACCTTTTGTCATCTTTGACCTGAATTTTTCTTCCTTTTTTCATTTGTCTGAGTCCAAGAGCTTTTTAAGAATAAACTGTAATAAAGACTATTTTCTTACTTTTTGCAGTCATAGAGAAATTTCATTTAAATGTAATACATGATCTCCTGCAAGAATCTTGTTCCCTTAATTCCTGCTACTTGTCAGTTACTAAAAAGAGATTTGATAGAAGAAAGACGAGTGAGCCAAGCTGCTTCTGCTGGCTCCATCCAGTCACGCTACTCTGGCAATCCCTCAAACTAACTAACCATCTACAGAACAGTCTTTTTTAAAGGTTTTAATGAACTAGAAAGTACTCTTTTCTTCTGACTCATTTAAATGATAGCATTTAAAATATGCAGAATTTTGTACATTGCTCCATAATAGATCTACCTCTTCTTGACAGTTCCTTTCCCATAGTTCCAGTTATCTCACTCTGAAATGCAGTCAAACCTATCACTGAGATTGGACACTAGAGATGTCAGCCGAGTTGTCCCTCAACTGTCTTCCAGCTTTTCTTCCATCAGCCTGTTTCTTCCTGCTCAGTGTGTCTCTCATGAGTAGACTTCTCGTGTGGCCTTCAGTAACTTTCTTTTTTTATTTTCATTTTTTATTGGATATTTTCTTTACTTATATTTCAAATGGTATCTCCTTTCCCAGTTTCCCCTCTGAAATTCCCCTATCCCATCCCCCCTCACACTGCCTCTATGAGAGTGTTCCCCTACCCACTCTTTCCCAAAAGAGGTATTGTATTTTGTCATATGATTTTTATGCATCTAAGGAGATGATCATGTGATTTTTTTTCCTATGAGTTTGTTTATATAATGAATAATGTTAATGGATGTTTGTTTATTGAACCAACCTTGCATTTCTGGGATGAAGCCTATTTGATTGTGGTAAATGATGGTTTTGATATGTTCTTGGGTTTAGTTTGCAAGAATTTTATTGAGTATTTTTTTCCATCAAAATTCAGAAGCCAGATTGGTCTGAAGTTTTTATTTTTGGTTGGGTTCTTGGATGGTTTAAGTATCAGAGTAATGGTGGCTTCATAGAATTAATTATGTAGTGTTCCTTCTGTTTCTAGTTTATGGAATATTTTGAGGAATATTAGTACCAGGTCTTCTTTGAAGAACTGGTAGAATTCTGCACTAAATCATCTGACCCTGGGTTTTGGGAGTGGGGGTGTTGGGAGGTTTAATGGCTTCTTCTATTTCCTTATGGGATATAGACCTGTTTAGATCGTTTACCTGCTCTTGATTTAACTTTGGTATCTGGTACCTGTCTAGAAAACCATCCATTTCATCTAGATTTTCTAGTTTTTGTTGAGTATAGGCTTTTTTTAGTAGGGTCTGATGATTTTTTTAATTTTTTCTCTTTCTGTTGTTATGTCTCCCTTTTCATTTCTGATTTTGTTAACTTGGATACTACCTCTGCACCCTTTAGTTAGTTTGGCTAAGGGTTTGTCTCTCTTGTTAATTCTCTGAAAGAACCAGCTTTTGTTTTTATTGATTCTTTGTAATGTTCTCTTTGTTTCTATTTGGCTGACTTCAGCCCTGCTGTCTACTCCTCTTGGGTGAGTTTGCTTCTTCTTGTTCTACAGTTCTCAGGTGTGCCTTAAGTTTCTTTTGTAAGATCTCCCCAGTTTCTTTACCAGGACACTTAATGCTATGCATTTTCCTCTTAGTGGTGCTTTCATTGTGCTTCATAAGTTTGGGTATGTTGTGCCTTCATTTTTATTAAATTCCAGAAAGTCTCTAATTTATTTATTTATTTTTTCCCTGACCAAGCTATTCAGTAGAGAGTTGTTCAGTTTCCACCTTTATGTTCTCCGTTGTTTTGTTGTTATGGAAGACCAGCCTTAGGCCATGATGGTCTGATAGGATTCATGGGATTATTTCAATATTCTTGTATTGATTGTGGGTTGTTCTGTGACCAATTATATGGTCAGTTTTGGAGAAGGTACCATGAGGTGCTGAGAAGAAGGTGCATTCTTTTGTTTTAGGGTGAAATGGTCTATAAAGTTTCTTTAATGGATGTGGGTGCTCTTGAATTTAGGGCACAGATGTTCAGAATTGAGACTTTCTCTTGGTAGATTTTTCCTTCGATGAACATGAAGTGTCCTTCACTATCTTTTTTGGTAACTTTTGCTTGAAAGTCTATTTTATTGGATATTAGGATGGCAACTCCAGCTTGTTCCTTGGAATCAAATTGCTTGGAAGACCTCTTTCCAGCCTTTTGCTCTGAGGTAGTGTCTATCTTGGTTATGTCGCATGCAGCAGAATGTTGGATCCTGGTGTGTATCCTGTCTGTTAGCTTATGTGTTTTTATAGGTGAGTTGAGTCCATTAATATTAAGAGATATTAAAGACAGACGGCTGTTGGTTCTTGTTATTTTTGTTTTTGTGAGTAGGTAGCTTTATGTGCTTGTGGTTTTCTCCTTTTGGCTTTGTTGTGAGATACTTAATGTCTTGTCTTTTCTTTGGTGTAGGTACCTTTCTTGTGTTGGAGTTTTCCTTCTAGGACTCTCTGTAGGGCTGGATTGGTAGATAGATACTGTTTGAATTTGGTTTTGTCCTGGAATATTTTGGTTTCTAGTGTAATTCTAACTTTGTATATTACTTGGCCCTTTTACCTTGCAGCTTTAAATATCCTTTCTTTATTCTGTGCATTTAGTATTTTGATTATTATGTGACAAGAGGGTTTTATTTTTTGGTTCCATTTGTTTAGTGTTCTATATGCTTCTTGTACATTATGGCCATCTCTTCTTTTAGATTGGGAAAGTTTTCTTCTATGATTTTGTTGAAGATGTTTGCAGGTCCTTTGAGCTGGGAATGTTAATTCTGTTCTATTCCAATTATTTGGAGATTTGGTCTCCTAATTGTTGGTTGCCCTGTGTACAGAGGAACTCCTGGGATGCCTTCAAGCTGTGATGTCCTGAGTGCAATAGATCTCCTGGGATGCCTCAGGATGTGTTATCAAATGTTCTGAGTGCAGTGGATCTTCTGGGATGCCTCAGGATATGGTATCTTCCGGGTAGCAGACTAGCTGGCAGTCTGTCCCAGCAGAAAGGACCAGGCAGAAGGAAAACACAATTTGTAATATATGTTATGCTATGTTAGTGGAATAAATGGCCACATAAGTATTAATTCTCCTGTTGTTCAAGTGTGATTTCTTCTGTGATTTTCTTCACATAAATATTAACATTTTATAGAGTGAGATTATTCTATCAACCTTTTTGATGCATATTTTGCTGTGCAATAAAAGGCTGCAATATTTTTAAGCTCACATCAAAATATTGAAATTATATTTCAATAGAGATATTACCTACAAATTTTTGGAAAATATTACATCTGTAATGAAAATGGTGTTGTATCATTGCAATTAAGAACATAGTAGTAGACAAAGTTCTATACACACATTTTAAAATTCTGTGAATAATTAATGTAGTTGTAAAATATTTTGGTAGAAATTTATTGTCTTTTTTATTTGTTTCTAGATTGGCAATATAATTTTATAGTTTTTTGAGGTTATATATGTATATTAATATTTATGTATGTTTGTAGTATATCAGAAAAATAGAAAGGTTGTTATTAAATAGAAATAAATATACTTTTGATAGTAATCATAACTTTTGGTACAACTATGAATATCTAGAAATTATTAGGCATAGTTATGGTGAAATTTCTTGAAATGTACTTATTGATAATTTTTCTAAATGAGCAGAGACTTAACATTTTCGTCCACTTTATTTTTAAACAGTGTTTCCTGATTTGATGGCTGTACATGATTTGCATGAAAAGTTGTCATTTTTTGTTTGATCATATTAATTAATCATTTCTTTGGATTATGTTCTATGATTTTCCCCATTAATATGCTATCAATATTATTTTAATTTTCAAAGTGATTTTATAGATAGATAAATAAAATTATCTGGTCAAGTGTTGATAAAAGGATTCTGGAAGTTTTGGTGTGGTATAAATATGTCTGTGTGTGTCTGTTTGAAGGAAAGAATGCCCATGAAATTTCAGATAGATTTCCCCATCGATATATATATTGTTGAATTACTCTCATTTAACCATAGTTCTTCAATTTAAAATTTTTAAATTTAAATTTAAAAGTAGGCATGATATATTTTTAGTAACTTCTCTTTGTTTCCAAAATATTAAGAAGCTGTGGAAATTGCTTTTCATTTAGTGAATTTATAAGAATTACTTCATTTTATATCAGTCTTTTATTTTACTATTATTTAAGTAATGTGTGGTTTGTTTGGTAAGGCACAGACACACACACTATGATTACCCTCTGCTGACCCCTGGCTATGATTCCTCCACGTTTCCCCAGTGTGCTCTATTTGATGGCTGATCATTTAGAAATACCTCAAACTCTCATCACCAAAGAAAGTCAAGATAGGTACTCAAACAATGCAGGAACCTGGAAGCAGGAGCTGATGCAGAGGCCATGGAGGGGTGCTGCTTACTGGCTTGCATGCCATGGCTTGCTCACCCTGCTTTCTTATCAAACCCAAGACCATCAGCTTAGGGACTATCCACAATAGATTGGCCATCCCTCAGTGATCACAGCTGAAAAAAAATGTCTTATTTCATGGAGGTATTTCCTGAACGGAGGCTCCCTCCTTTCTGATGACTTTAGCTTATGTAAAGTTAACACAATACCAGCTAGTACGCAAATCATTTCTCAACCGCAGCTTCTCTTCCCTCCTCTCCTTCCAGTCCCCACCCCCCCACACACACACACACATTTCTCCTTCCCCCAGATCCTCCTCCTTTTCCTTCATAAAAGGGAAGGCCTCCCAGGGATATCAACCAAATGTTGCATATCAAGTTGTGCTAAGACTAGACACATATTAAGGCTGAACACCAAGAAGCAGTTTCAGAAGTTCTGAGGGGACTCTAACCAATGCCCTAGAACAAATACGGTTATTTTCCAACTTAAAAAATTATTTCGTTGACTTTTTTTTCTGTCCTGATGTTTTAATCCTAGGTCTCTGGGCTATGCAGCTTTCGCTACCTCCAGGTAGTGTCAGGCATGGGTTCCCTCTCATTTCTCAAATTGGACCAGGCATTGGTTGGCCACTTCCAGAAGCTCATGCTGCCTCTACCCCAGCACATCTCGCTGGCAGATAAATTGTAGGTCTAAGGTTTTGTAACTAGATTGGTGTTCCAATCCCTGACTGGAAGCTTGGCATGGTTACAGGAGGTGGCTTGTTCGGGGCCCGTATTTCCATACTGGAGGTCTTCGCTATGGTTTCCTTCACAGATTTCCTAGAATTCATTGTCATAGGTTTCTATCTCCCCTAAATTGCCTCCAATTCCATTCATCTCTCCTCCCTCGCTCCCTGATTTTCTCCCTTCACCCCTGACTCCCCTTCCATTTCCATCCCTTACCTCCCTGACTCTGCTCACTAAATCTATTCTATTTCCACTTCCCAGGGATAGACACGTGTCTCCACTTGATCCATACCACATTTGTCTTTCTGAGTCTGGGTTACCTCATGGAGGATGACTTTTTTTCTAGTTTCATCCATTTCCCTGAATTTTTCAACATGTTTTTTTAATAGCTGAGCAATACTCCATTTTGTAGATATACCACATTTTCTTTATCCCGTTGTCAGTTAAGGGACATCTAGGGACATCTAGGTTGCTCTCAGTTTCTAGTTATTACAAACAAACCAGCCATGAACATGGCTGAATAAGTGTCATGTGGTGGGATGGCCTGTCCTTTGGGTAGATGCCCAGGAGTGATATAGCTGGGAATTAAGATAAAATTATTCCTGATTTTTCTGATAAGCCACCACATTGATTTCGAAAGTGGCTGTACACGCTTGCATTCCCACCAGCAATGGAGGAGTGTTCCACTTGCTCCGCATCATTGCCAGCATTGCAGTTGTGTTTTTGATCTTAGCCTTTCTAACAGATGTAAGATAGAGTCTTAGAGTCATTTTGGTTTGCATTTTCCCGATGGCTTATGTTGGAATTCTGCAAACCCCACCTTTCAATTACCTAGCAACAGCCAGTTATACCCCACCCCTCGGTTACCTGGCAATAGCCAGGTATGCTCCACCCCAGAGACCTGACACTATAAAAGGGGATGTTTGCCCCCCTCCTCTCTCTCTCTTGCTCTCTTTCTCTCTCTTGCTCCCTTGTCTCCCACCTTCCCCTTCCTCTTCCCCTTCCATTTCTCCCTCTCTCTCCATGTGCTAATGACCAGCCTCTACCCCTCTACTCCTCTCCTCTCTCTCTGCCTCTACTACCCTCTTAACTCCCCATGACTTAAATAAACTCTATTCTGTACTATGCTGTCATGTGGCTGGTCCCTTAGGAGGAAGGGATTCCCAACATGGATCCCCCAGAAGCATCCCCCTTGTCTCCAGGCCTCACCACACCTCCATGGGCATATCCCCCCACTCTCTTTAACATTTTCCTAACAGCTTAGGATGTTAAATATTTTTGAGTGCTTTGAGAGTCCTCTGTTGAAAACCATCTGTTTAGGTCTGTTTCTTTTAAGTTGGATCATTTGGTTTGTTGAAGTCTGGTATTTTGAGTTCTTTACATATTTTGGAAATTATGTCTGATGGAAGTTGACAAAGATCTTTTTCCATTCTATAGGCTGTTGATTTGTCCTATTAACAGCGTCCTTCACCTTACAGAAGCTTTTTAGTTTCAGAATTCACATTTATTAATGATATATGTTAGTGGCTGCACTTTTCGTGTTCTGTTTAGAAAGTTTTCTCGTGCCAGTGGGTTCAGGACTATTCTGTACTTTATCTTCTGTCAGGTTCAGTGTCTCTGGATTTATGTTGAGGTCTTTGATCCACTTTGACTTGAGTTTTGTGCAGGGAAATAGGTATGGATCTGTTTGCATCCTTCCATATGTCAACATCCAGTTTGATCACAACAATAGATGCTTTTTTTAAATTTCTGGCTTCTTTATCAAAGATTAAATGTTTATAGGTGAGTAGATTTATGTATAGGTCTTTGATTCAATTCTGATGATCAACCTGTCTGTTTTTTAAGCTAATTCCTTGTCATTTTAAATTATTATAGATCTGTAGTACAGCTTGAAATCAGGGGTGGTGAAACTTCTGGAGGTTCTTTTATTTTACAGGATCTAGAGGTTTTCATTTTTTTTCATACAAAGTTGAGTATTATTCTTTAAGGTTGGTAAAGGACTGCATTGACTCTGTAGATACCTTTTGGTATGATGGCTACTTTTACTATGTTAATTCTATCTACCCATTAGCATGGAAGACCTTTTTATCTTCTGATATCATTATCAGTTTCTTTATTCAAAGATCTAAAGTTTTTATCATTCAGATCTTTCATTTGTTTGGGTAGAGTTATCTCAGCACAGTTTATATTAGTTATGGGTATTATGAAAGTGTTATTTGGCTTATTTCTTTTTCAGTCTGTTTATCATTTGTATCTAGAAGGCAACTGATTGTTTTTTAGTTAATCTCATATCCATCTACTTTGTGAAAGAGTTTATCAGATGTTGAAGTTCCCTAGTAAAATTCTGAGGGTCTTTAGCATGTGTTAGAATTATCCTATCATCTAAAAATGTGCTTCAACTTCTTCTGTTTGGATTTCTATTCCCTTGATTTCCTACAGTTGTCTGATTGTTTTAGGTAACACTTTAAGCATTGAATAGGTATGTCTTAAATTTAATAGAATTTTTCTTGAGTTTCTCTCTATTTAATTTGATTTTAGCTATTGGCTTGCTGGTTATTGTCTTTATTATCTTTAAGTGTCTTGTATCCCCAATCTCTCCAAGACTTTTACCATGAATGATAAATGTTTTGATTTTGTCAAAGGCTTTTTAGCATATAGTGAGGTGATCATATAGGGTTGTATTGTTGTTGTTGTTGTTTATATGGTAGATTACACTGACAGATCTTTGTATGTTGAACCATCCTGCATCTCTGTAATGAAGTCTACTTAATCATGGTGCATGATCTTTTTGATGTTTGAGTCAGTTTGCAAGCATTTTATTGAGTATTTGTCAGTGTTCATGAAGAAAATTGGTGTGTAATTCTCTTTGTTTATTTGGTCTTTATGTGGGTTGGGTATCAATGTTACAGTGGACTCCTAAATGATTTGGTAGCATTCCTTCTGCTTCTATTAAGTGGAATAATTTGAGAAGTATTGGTATTAGCTCTTCTTTGACTGTCTGGAAGAAGGGTTGGGGAGGATGTTCTTAATGACTACTTTCATTTTCCTATGGGTTATAGGTCTATTGAAATTATTTATCCAATCTTGACTTTATTTTGGTAAGTGGCATCATTTGAGAAACCTTTTACAATTTTTAGTATTTTCTGATTTTGTTGAGTATGTGTTTTTAAAACAAGACTTAATGATTCCTTGATGTCTCTTGTTATGTTTACCTTTTCATTTCTGATTTTTTCCTTTTTTAATTTTTTACTGATTTTGTTAAGTTGAAGACTGTTTTTCTGCCTTTTACTTAGGTTGGATAAGTGTTTGTTTATCTTGTTGATTTTCTCAAAGAACCAACTCTTTGTTTCAATGATTCTTTGTGTTGTTTTTTGTTTCTATTTCATTGATTTCAACCCTGGCTTTGATTATTTGCTACTATCTATTCTTCTTGGGTGTGTTTGCCTCTTTCTGTTCTAGAGCTTTCTTTTCAGATGTACTATTAAGTTGCTATATGAAATCTTTCCACTTTATTTAGGTACTTATGAATGTTCTCTTAACACTGCTTTCATTGTATCAAATAAGTTTTGGATATGTTTTCCATTTGTTTTCATTGAATTCTAGGAAGTCTTTAATTTCTTTCTTCATTTCTGCCTTGGCCCAATAATTATTCAATGGAGAGATGTTTGATTTCCATGAATTTGTACTCTCTGTTGTTATTGAATCTAGCTTTAATTCCTGGTAGTCTCATAGGATGCAGGAGGTTATTTCAATGTTCTTCTGTCTATTGAGACTTGCTCCATGGCCAAGTGCGTGATCAGTTTTGGAAAAAGTTCTGTGAGGCACTGAGAAGAAAGTATATTCTTTTGTGTTTGTATGAAATGTTCTATAAATATGTGTTCAATATATTAGGTCTATAATGTCTATTAGCTCCAGTATTTCTGTTTAGTTTTTGTCTGCATGGCCTACCTATTGTTGACAATGGTGTATTGAAGCTTCTCATTATCAAAGTTTGAGGGTAAATGTGTGATTTAAGTAATGTTTCTTTTACAATGTAAGTTCTCCTTAGATTCAGAGACTAGATGTAAAGCATTAAAATGTCATCTAAGTAGATTTCACCTTTGATGAATAAAGTCTGTCTCCCATTTCTTTTAATAAATTTTGGTTGGAAGTCTGTTTTGTTAGATATCAGAATAGCTATACCAGAAATATTTTCTAGCACTTTACTTTGAGGTAGTGTCTACCTTTGATGATAAGGTGTGTTTCTTGCATGCAACAAAAGAATAGATCCTATTTTTCATTCCATTCTGTTAGCCTGTGTTCTTTTATTAGGATACTGAGTTCATTGATATTGAGATTTTAATGACCAATGATTATTAATTATTTGTTATTTTGTTGTTGATGGTGGTGGTTGTGTGTGTGTCTCTGTGTGTCTCTGTGTGTGTAAATGTAGGTCCTTAATTAAGGAAAAGAATTTGTTTCACCCCCCCATGAGGAAGATAGTTAGCAGATGTCAGCACAACAGAAAGGCTGGTGTGTTTACACATCATTACATGATCATTGTAATGTTAAAGGCTAACAAGAAGAAACAATGTAAAGACTCTAAATCTTTTCAAATACAAGAACACCTGCAATTAAAAAAAAAAAAAAAAAACACCACTCATAGGAAGAGTTCATACTATATTCTCACTGATATCTTCCACTGGAAAAATTTATAATTCATTTATTTAAAATATGTCATCTTAGTATATGAGGGATCAAGTATTTTCTAATAATCTTACTTTAAACATTACATTTAGCAAAGAATTCCACTGTTTTGAATTATGCTAATTTCTTAAGTTGTCTACAAAAATACAGCAGATATAGGTGAAAACATGATGAACTATGAACCTTCTTCCCTGATAAATGATGACCCAACTCCATTCTCAATAGACAATGAGTACCTGTGTTTATCAAAAATATCCCAACATTTATAGATAGATATTCCAGGTTATATATTAGGGAAAGAATGTATCCTGGAGAATATAAAATATCAAGGTAATTGTGAGAATCCAAGTAAAACAAGTAGGTGACTTTGTTTGACAAGAGTTGACATTGACAATCATCTCATAAAATGAAGCATTTCTATAAGAGCAGTCGATATATCCAACATCATGCACTACTAAGATTTTAAAAAGCCATCTGTACTGGCTGGTTTTGTGTGTCAACTTGGAATTATCACAGAGAAAGGAGCCTCGGTTGAGGAAATGCCTCCATGAGATCCCGCTGTAAGGTATTTTCTCAACTAGTGATGGGGGGTGTCCAACCCATTGTGGGTGGTGACATCCCTGTGCTGGTAGTCTTGGGTTCCATAAGAAAGCAAGCTGAGCAAGCCAGGGAAAGAAAGTCAGCAAATAACATCCCTTCGTGGCTGGTGATTTGTTATAGTCTCTACTCAGTCTCAGAGGCCAAGTCAAGTGTCACACCTGGATCAGATTCCCCTTCTGATCCATTAACTGGACTTCCCCAGGTTTAAAATTAATTTAGGCCCTCATTTAAGAATGACTATGAACAAATGAGTTATCCATCCCATTTCCAAACCCACTGTTCTTCAGGTAGTCCATGAATGTTGTCTGGCACCTGTGGCCCCTTGGACCCAGGACTTCTTAGTAGACAGTGACCCTTCAGTCTTTACAAGCACTGAATGTTGAGCTCCAGTATCCAACAGGAATTCTAGACCCCCACCCTCCACTCTAAGGGTTACCCTGGGTGCAGGGAGGAGATCTGAGCCCCAACTCCCTCAATTTTATTCTTTTTCAGTCACCATAACCTTTGCCTTTGACTTTCTGTTTAGGCATTCTTTAGCCCAATGTCCTTCCTCCTTTCAATAGATGCATTGGTTCTTACCTAAGATTTGTCAACAACCTCCATTAGGCTCTTTCCCTTCAGCAATATTCCAGAGTTGGAGCTCCCTCTCTCTCTGGTTTGAATTATTATTAGCCAGAAGGACTTTGACCAGGTCTCTGTTCAATATCTCCCCTGTCTTAATCTGCTTTTCATCTTTATTTTCCTATTATGGTACACCTTCTCCTCAACCTCCAGTAAATATCTCAATGACTTCTCCCCTAATCTTTCTAGCTTCTGTAACTTCCTTCTAATGTCTGGTGCTGTCTGATTTGTAAACACCAGTGCTACTATGTTAGAATTCTCTGCCTCCTCAGGGTCTAGATTGTGTAACAGCGGAAAGCAACCATACTCAAGAAACTCTGCTGGACCTTCCCTTCATCATCCTTCTGCCTGACATCATAAACCTTAGCAAAATCTGTAGTCACCGAGTGGTTGCCCTGAAACCTGCCAATAGAGATTAGTGATAGACTCGGAGACATTCTCTACCTTCACCTATATTGTAGTACCAAGCTGGTCTCCTGAGGAGAAATCCATCATCTTGGTCAGCAGGGTTCGGGGTTGGAGTGCCATTAGTGCTCAGAATGTTCTTTCAAGCCTCCAAAATGATGTGTTCCTTCTCTTCAGTGGTAAAGAGAATCTGCAAAAGCTGCTGACAACCATCCCAAGTGGGCTGATGGGTAAAAAGGATAATGTCTAAGAGACCAATGAGCTCCCTAGGGTTGTCAGAGAATCTCGAATTCTCTCTCCTACAATTATAAATATCAGCAGTAGCAAAGGGCCAATAATGGTGGGATTAATTTCTTTGTTGGTCAACCGGTCCTGTCACCCTTAGGAGTAAAACAGTAAAATCTGCCTTCTGCTCTACAACCTTTGGAGGTACCCCACACCTGCTTCAGGCCCCTGTGCCAGGCCCCCGTCCATTCTTAAAGGTGACACCACAGGGGCTGGTGGCACTTCATCCAGGCTCCCTCAGAGGCTTCCTTTGGGGATTCCTTTGAGGGAAATGTGGGTGGGGCATGGATGGGTGTAAGGCAGTGGAAAGAGGACCTCCTCTGACATACTACCCTGTAAATTGGAGTAAAGGGCAGGACATCTGGGTACTTCCTGTTTTCATTCTTCCACCACCAGGGCCAACACTGTTCCCAGTGATGAAGAAGCAGTATCAAGAGGGAAGAGTAAGGATTTAACCCACAGCAGTGGATTAGTGACCAAATCCTCCCAAACTACTATATAGGGGACTTGACATGGGTGTCCCTGTGCTCTGTATTTTACAGCTAACACCATGGGGAGGTGAAAGGTTCTCTCAGGTGGCCATCGGACTCCAAAGGCTAACCACTCTGAACTGTAACACATGTGCATCTTCCCCCTTCCTCATGTCCACTGAGAGATTTTTGAGCTCTAGTCCTCACATCTTTAAAACAAACTAACACAATGTTGAGGGAGTGAGAATCAGTCTGTCCCATATCATTCATCAAAGTTCAGTACAACACGAAATCAAACAAGAAACATGGCAGACAAACCCACATGCATGTAGTAGCCACACCATGACTGGAAACAAAATTAAATCCAAACACTAGGATTTACAGACTCTCACCTTGAAAAGTGAAGGGAAAATGGGGAGGAAAGCAGCCTGTGATGAAGCCCTTCCTCTTTAACAAATTCCTCCCTCACAACAGGTAATCAACAGAACCTCAGGGTCACAGCTCCCTGATCCCAGTGGTGGTGACTTTCCAGAGTGTCCACTCTAGTCACCCCCTTCCTGCCACTTATTCAGACACCTCAAGGCTTTTCCAATGCCAAAAAAGCAAAAACAGAACAGACATGGAGAGTACAGAATTACTGACACTCACTGGCACTAGACTCTCTGGGCTACAGGTTCTGGGGATCTGCTGGGGGATCCTGAACAAGCCCCTAGAATGTTATGTCCAGTTCATGGGAACCCCAACAGACTGCCAGAAATTATGACACTGATGTAAACACAAAGAGAGTCATTATTGTCTAGATTGAGTCTAGACCCAGATCACAACCTTCCCTGCTCTGCAGGTTAGGAATTCAAGGCTTGCATCTAGGGGGTTGAGATATACATAGTAGAATATATAAGCTGGGGCTCTTGAGACTTGGCATAACATGTTTGGGTAGAGGGTAAAAAAAAAATTGCGATCCGTCTAAACTGATAACGTCTGTCTAGGCATCAAGGTGGAACCATGAATCAGAAAAAGGGCCTTTTTGACCTGGGAAGAAATTACTCATTCCATTATTAGAGGTTTGTGTATTTTTACAAACCAGTCACAGCTGTCTAGAAATACTTCATTGCCTCTTTTCCATAGCTCAAGAGTGGGAGTCTTATCACTTCAAGGACACTAATTTTTGCCTTCAAAGGCAGGATGATCCATCTGCACTGGGGGAGTGCTGGCTTGTCAGATTTAACACAGAAGGGAGGTTTCGGTGCCAGGGGTTAATGCTGAGACACAGAGGCTAGGATGGACTACCTTTTGTTGACCCTCTTCAAAGGAAGGAGGCATCTGCATGGGGACAGGGGTAAGGAAGTGCTGGACATTTGGCTCCGGCACAGAGTGTGGAATTCAATGCCAAGGATTAACGGGGGCAGGTTACCCCTAGTCTCTTCACTTTGGTCCAGTATTTCTCATTATGCTTCCTTTCCTCCCTTTTGGAATGGCTATGCATATGCTGTTCCATTATATGTTATAAGTATGTGGTCTACTTTTTTATTTTGATTTTACAAGGAATGACAGTTAAGAGATTGTTATGAGTCTCTGATGAGACTTCAGACTTTTATAAACTATGGGGACTTTTAAAGTTGGACTTAGCATTTTTGCATTGTGATATGTCCACAAGCCTATGACAGCCATGGAGTAGAGTGCAGTGGTTTGAAAGCAAACGGACCCCATATGCTCACGAGGAGGGGCACTACTATGATTTATGGCCCTGCTGGAGTGGGTATGGCTTTATTGGAAAAAATCTGTCTCTAGGGGACAGGTTTTAAGGTCTCAAATGTTAAAGCTAGAACAGTAGTACACAGTCTTCTACTGCCTGTGGATCCAGATATAGAATTCTCAGCTCCTTCTCCAGAACCATTTCTGCTTGGATGCTGCCATGTTTCCTGCTATGATGATGATGAACTAAACTTCTGAAACTGTAAGCCAGTCCCAATTAAATGTTGTCCTTATAAGAGTCACTGTGGTTTGGTGTTACTTCACAGCAATAGAAATCCTAAAATGTGGCCTTTTAACAGTTGTCATACCTTATTACTTATTGAGTTCCATGCTTTTGAGACCCAAGCCTGCACACCCAGTGCATTACAGAAGCCTCATTGTCAGCTTTACTACCTTTCCCTGGAGACTTAAACATATTATTCAACCAAAGAAATGAACAAAATGTAACCAAAGAACTGTGAGTTTCTTCTATTGAGTTCCATTTGATATTCATTATAAGCTGCTGTTCTTTACATTTTCCCTTCTGGAACACTTCAGAAACACTGTGTGCTAGGCAAGGTTCTGTAAGGAAACAAAACACTAGGAAGTGTGGAAAGTGGATTTATTAGATTAGCTTCTGTGATAGAGGCTGACTTGTTTAACAATGGCTGTCTGCACACTAGGTAGGCAGAGAGAATGGCAGCAGCCCAGTCTACAAGGTGAATGCCTCAACAGCCTCCAACAGGTGCAGGAGGGCTGGAGGTCACTGCAGTGAAGCTGGTGTCAGTCCATGATGAATTCTGGAGGAGCAGAATCCTTCTATAATGTAAAGAAAGATATGCTGATACACATACAAGAAGCTTACAGAACTCTGAATAGATTGGACCAGAAAAGAAATTCCTCCTAACACATAATAGTCAAAACACCAATTGCACAAACAAAAAAAGAAAGAATATTAAAATCAGTAGGGGAAAAGGTCAAGTAACATATAAAGGCAGATATTAGAATCACACCAGACTTCTCAACAGAAACTACGAAAGCTAAAAGATCATGGGCAGATGTCATATAGACCCAAAGAGAACACAAATGCCAGCCCAGGCTACTATATCCAGCAAAACTCAATTAACATAGATGGAGAAACAAAGATACTTCATGATAAAACCAAATTTACACAATATCTTTCCACAAACCCAGCCCTACAAATGGTAACAGATGGAAAACTCCAACACAAGAATGGAAACTACACACTATAAAAAGCAAGAAAGTAATCTTTCAACTAACCTAAAAGAAGAGAGCCACATAAACATAATTCTACCTCTAACAACAAAGACAAGAGGAAACAACAATCATTGATCCATAATATCTCGCAACACCACGGGACTCAATTCCCCAATAAAAAGACATAGACTAACAGACTGGCTATGTAAACACAAACCACCATTCTGCTACATACAAGAAACACACCTCAGTGACAAAGATAGCACTACCTCAGAGTAAAGGCCGGAGAACAATTTTCCAAGCAAATGGTCCCAAGAAACAAGCTGGAGTAGCCATTGTAATATTGAATAACTTTCAACAAAAAGTTATCAAAAGATAAGAAAGGACACTTCATACTCCTCAAAAAAAAAAAAAAAAAAAAAAAAAAAAAAAAAAATCCATCAAGATAAAATCTCAAATTTCAATGCTCCAAATGCAAGAGTAACTACATTCATAAAAGAAACCTTACTAAAGCTCAAAGCACACATTGCACCTCACACAATATTAGTAGGAGACTTCAACACACCACTCTCATCAATGGGCAGATAATAGAAACAGAAAATCAACAGAGACACAGTGAAACTAAAAGAAGTTATGAACCAAACAGATTTAACAGATATCTATAAAACATTTTATCCTGAAACAAAAGAATAAGTTTTCTTCTCAGCACCTCACAGTTCCTTCTCCAAAATTGACCATATAGTTGGTCACAAAACAGGCCTCAACAGATACAAGAAGATCGAAATAATCCCATGCATCCTATCAGATCACCATGGACTAAGTGGTCGTTAATAACAACAAAATCAACAAAAAGCTTACATACACAAAAAAGGTGAATAATGCTTTACTCAATGATAAATTGGTCAAGGAAGAAATAAAGAAATCAAAGACATTTTAGAATTTAACAAAAATGAAGGCACAACATACCCAAATTTATAGGATACAATGAAAGCAGTACTAAGAGGAAAACTCATAACTCTGAGCAACTCCAAAAATAAACTGGAGAAAGCATATGCTGTCAGGTTGACAGCACACCTGAAAGCTTTAGAACAAAAAGAAGCAAATACATCCAAGAGGTGTAGATGGCAGGAAATAATCAACTTCAGAGCTGAAATCTATCAAATAGAAACAAAAAAAGAACTATATAAAGAATCAACAAAACCAGCAGCTGGTTCTTTGAGAAAATGAACAAGATTGATAAACCCTTAGCAAGACTAGCTAGTATCCAAATTAACAAAATCAGAAATGAAAGGGGAGACATAACAAAAACTGGGGAAACTTTTAAAAAACCATCAGATCCTGCTACAAAAGCCTATGCTTAATAAAACTATAACATTTGGACAATTTTCTAGAAAGATACCAGGTACCAAAGTTAAGTAAATACCAGAAAGACCATCTAAACAACCCCATAACCCCTAAAGAAATAGAAGCATTCATCAAAAGCCCCCCAACCAAAAAAAAGCACAGGATCAGATGGATTCAATGCAGAATTCTATCAGACTTTTATAGAAGACTTAAAACCAATACTCTCCAAACTATCCCACAAAATAGAAACAGAGGAGATATTATCCAACTCATTCTTCAAAGCCACAATAACTCTCATTTCTAAACCACACAAAGACCCTACAAGGAAAGAGAACTTCAGACCAATGTCCCTCATGAACATCGACACAAAATACTCAATAAAATTCTTGCAAACCGAATCCAAGAACACATCAAAACAATAATTCACTATGATTAAGTATGCTTCATCCCAGAGATGCCAGGATGGTTCAATATATGAAAATTCATCAATGTAACCTATTATATAAACAAACTCAAAGGAAAAAAACCACATGCTCATCTCACTAGATGCTGAAAAAGCATTTGACAAAATTCAACACCCCTTCATGTTAAAAGTCTTGGAAAGGTCAGGAATTCAAAGCCCATACCAAAACACAGTAAAAGTGATATACAGCAAACCAGTAGCCAACATCAAACTAAATGGTGAGAAATTTGAAGCAATCTCACTAAAATAACGGACTAAACAAGGATGCCCACTCTCCCCCTACCTATTCAATATTGTATTGGAAGTCCTAGCCAGAACAATCAGACAGCAAAAGGTAGTCAAAGAGATACAAATCAGAAAGTAAGAATTCAAAATATCACTATTTGCAAATGACATGATAGTATACTTAAGTGACCCCCAAAATTCAACCAAAGAACTCCTACAGCTGATAAACAACTTCAGCAAAGTGGCTGGATATAAAATTAACTCAATCAAATCAATACCCTTCCTCTACTCAAAGGATAAACAGGCTGAGAAATAAATTAGGTAAATGACACCCTTCACAATAGTCACAAACAATATAAAATATCTTGGTGTGACCCTAACCAAGCAAGTGAAAGGTCTGTATGACAAAAACTTCAAATCTCTGAAGAAGGAAATTGAAAAAGACCTCAGAAGATGGAAAGATCTCATGCTCATGGATTGGAAGGATTAACATAGTAAAAATGGACATCTTGATGAAAGCAATCTACAGATTCAATACAATTCCCATCAAAATTCCAACTCAATTCTTCATAGAGTTAGAAAGAGCAATTTGCAAATTTATTTGGAATAACAAAAAAACCCAGGACAGTGAAAACTTCTCAACAATAAAAGAACTTCTGGGGGAATCACCATTTCTATCTTCAAGCTGTATTACAGATAAATTGTGATTTAAAAAAACACATGGTATTGGTACAGAGATAGGCAGGTAGATCAATGGAACAGAATTGAAGACCCAGAAATGAACTCACACACCTATGGTCACTTGATCTTTGACAAAGGAGCTAAGAACATTCAATGGAAAAAAGACAGCATCTTCAATTGGCAGTCAGCATGCAGAAGAATGCAAATTGATCCATTCTTATCTCCTTGTACAAAGTTCAAGTCCAAGTGGATCAAACTTCTCCAGCAAGTCATGTTTAGCAGAAGCATATGTGGCAGTCTCTTTGTCTCTGAAAAGATGCTTACAGGATTATTGCTTATTGCCTTGCTTATTCCTTTACTCAGAACTGATTTTATTATTCATGTAATTCAAGTGGTTTAAGAGCATATTGAAAAATTTTTTAAAAAACCTCCTCAGCCTCAGAATGAGCTGGAGTCATGTTATATTTTCTAATTGTCTCTTTTTTCTTTTATCTCACTCATATGCTGGAGAACCTGTTGACTGACTGAACTGGCCTTGGTCAGAGAGACCGTATAAAGAAATTGATTCAAGAGTATAAAACAAAAAAATGAACAAAATATCATCCTAAGTATAGATGCCTCAATAATACTAAAGCTTGTTTTGTGGTTTATATATTACAGAATGTAAAGCTTTGGTGAGTTTCACCATCAGACCTATTTGAACTCGATCCTCAGAATCTTGAATGACATCAGAGACTACAATTGTTGGTGTGTCCTTCCTTCTTGAGGAGTGGCTGGCTTCCTCATCCCCCCTGCCAGATATCTCAATGTCTATGTACATCTTGAAGAAACCAATAAGGAGTCATCGCCCTGATTCCCTGTACTTTGGGGAGCTGAAGGTGGTTGGTTATTCTAAGGTTGTTATTATGAGGAATTTAGAAATGATCATAATTTAACAGGGAGGAATTAGCTTGATTGGTTTGTACAGCCATAACCTCATTTGGTAACTAAGCTAAAGTCATATCTTTACATTGGTATAGAACCTACTTGTTACAAAAACTTTTAAAGTACAAGGTTTGGATCCAGTGCTTCTATTGATGCCATTGCAAACTTCTGAGTAGATTAAACATAGGAATTAGGGTTCAAATAACAAATTCATGGCTTCTAGATTACTGTTAGGGCGTTTTGAAAATATTCTCATCAGAAATAGGTGAAAATAGTTAATGGACAACAGTCCAGATTACCTTATATATGTGGTTTTCAAACATCAGAAATCCATAAATCATGACATTTAATGTTATTTATCTTTTGTTGAGACATATCTGCTCCTAACAGTTCCCCTTTGGTGAATTCAATAAAGAAATTGAACATCTCTACTCCGGGTGAGGTAACACTTTGTGGCTTGGTAGCCCCTTTCACCTATAAACTACTACTGTCCAAAAAGGGACACACTGTATAATAGTCAACTGATAATCTTCGCTGAGCCAGAATTATCAGCCCTTCAAAATTTCTATATTTCAAAGGTTTGTCAGTTGATCCTGGGCCAGAAGGCTGAAGACTTGCTCTCACATGTTGCTAACAGGGGACTATGCTAGCGAACATTTGCCTCTACAACCTGTCTCAGTTCTGGAAGCCATGCTAGGCTTCCTATGTTTATAGATATTTGGTCATTCTCAGATTTCTGATGGAGTTGAAGACTGATTTAGTCTCATAGCCTACCCAAGCTAATTAATTTTTTAAAAAAACATAGTAGTGTAGATGGTTTTCTTATGGTGATAGTTATACACAGCTTATGTTTGATGAAAAGTTTTTTTTTTTTTTAATTAAGCAGAAAGGGTGATGTATGTCATTATGCAGCTAGGTTGGTCCAGCTTATCACTGGATGAGAAGAAAGGGTAGGCAGGGAAAAATCGAGAAAGAAAGAAGAGGGGGAGGAGGAAGCCGAGGAAGCCAAGGAAGCAGCATGGAAGCAGATGTAGATGTTCCTCTCTGCGCATCTCTAGATGGATGCAGGTTGTTATGAATATTTTATAAGGGATGGAATTGTACAGGATGATCTGACTTATCTGGGTGAGAAAATTATACCATACCAATTGGATCAGAGTATTTTGGTGTGTTCTTTGATGTGGCAACTTAATTGAGTTCAAAAGAGGATGTAATGGCAAGATGCACAAAGCCTGGCCAAGGAGTTGGGATGTGTGTGTGTACCAGAAAGTGAGTGAAAGCAGTGAGTTGGTTGAATTACTATCAGGGATATAAAGAAAGGATCATTTGTAAGTACAAGGATGACTCAAAATCAGCTGCTTGCAGAAAGCCCACGCTAGCCAAGTGTGGCAGTGCATCTTAGACCTCAGCATGCAGGAGGCAGAGGCAGACGCATCCTTATGAGTTTGAGGCCAGACTACACCAGGCTACACCAGGCTAGACAGGGCTACATAAACCCTATCTCAAAAACTTAAAAAAAAAAAAAAGTAAAAGAAATAAAAATGGAAAAAGGAAGGAAAAAAAGCCTACAATAATATGGCTGATAAACTGCATGGTACTGGTACAAAAATAAGCACGTGGACCAATGGAATAGAATAGAAGATCCAGAAATGAGCCCTTACATATATGGTCACCTGATTTAACAAAGGAGCTGTAAACATTCAATGGAAAAAGGACAGCCTATTCAACAAATGGTGTTGGTCCAACTGGCACTCAGCATGCAGAAGAATGAAAATAGACCCTTTCTTATCTCCTTGTACAAAGCTCAAGTGAAAGTGGATCAAAAATCTCCACATTAAACCAGATACACTGGAACTATTAGATGAGAAAGTAGGGAAAACCTTAGAACTCATAGGCACAGGAGAAAATTTCCTAAACAGAACACCAATAGCTCAAGCTCTAAGGTCAAAGATTGACAAATGGGACTTAATGAGATTGCAAAGTTTCTGTAAGGCTAAGGACATTGTCAAGAATACAAAACGTCAGCCAACAGAATGGGAAAAGATATTTACCAACTCCACATCAGATAGAGGCCTAATATCCAAGGTATACAAAGAACTCAAAAAGCAAGATACCAGAGAATCAAACAACCCTATTAAATAATGGGGTACAGAGCTAAACAAAAAATTCTCAATTGAGGAATATCGAATGGCTGAGAAGCATCTAAGGAAGTGCTCAACATCTTTAGCCATCAGAGAAATGCAAATCAAAACAACCCTGAGATTCCACCTCACACCAGTCAGATTGACCAAGATCCAAAACTCAGATGACAATAGATGCTGGCAAGGATGTGGAGAAAGAGGAACACTTCTCCACTGCTGGTGGGGTTGTAAACTGATACAACCACTCTGAAAATCAGTCTGGCGATTCCTCAGAAAAATGGACATATATTATTCATAAAAATGAAGACCCAGTTATTCCACTTCTGGGCATTTACCCCAGAGATGCTCCAACATACAACAAAGATACATGCACCACAATGTTCATAGCAGCCCTATTTATAATAGCCAGAAGCTGGAAAGAACCCAGATGTCCTTCAGTAGATGAATGGATACAAAAATTGTGGTACATTTACACAATGGAGTACTACTCAGCCATCAGAAACAATGACTTTATGAAATTCTTAAGAAAATGGATGCATCTAGAGAATAGCATCCTGAGTGAGATAACCCAGTCACAAAAGAACAGACATAATATGCAGTCACTGATAATGGGAAACTAACCCCCAAAAGCTCTGAACACCCTAGTAACAACTCACAGACTGTGTGAAGATCAAGAAAAAAAGAATATATTTTAATTAAAATAGAACTGTATCACATCCCCCTTTCCTTCCTATAGCCCCTCCCAGTTTCTCTCCTATCTCCTCAAATTAATAACCTCTTTTCCTATATTATTGTTACATATATACATATGTGTATGTATATGTACCCACAAATACTTAATTACAACCTCATAAAAATGTATTTGTATACTTTTATGCAAAAATGCTTAAAAATCTGTACATTTATCTTTGTTTTATAAAATAAAGTTTAAAAAAATATAGAATGCCTAGATGTTCAGAACACACATATCTGAACTACATATGTATATATATATATATATATATATATATGGCTAATGATTTGGAGCTCTGTCCATGACAAGGTAGCACCACTGAGGCAACCCTCTGCTCCTGCAGGTAACATTTGTTTACCTTCTGAATCTCATGGGCCTCCCCTCCCCCAGGAAGGAATGTTTCAATCCTAAGTAAACTGCTCTACAGACGCCCTCCACCTCTTTCCAGGTCTGACACTCTTCCCCTCTTCCCCTCTTCCCTGAGCCAAGGTATGTCAGTTTACTGCTAAGCATGGGGACATTGCCACATCAACAACCATGTTCTCATGAGCTTCGTTAAGAGTTCTACTGTTCAACATCCACTGTGAAAAGGATTTCCTTCCATGACTGAGCCTGATGACAACAGTGAAAATGATTAGAAGGCCATTTAACAAGCACATAAGCACATAATAAAATAATAGCAATGGCTGACACCCAAAGGCTCTGTGACTTCCTTTGCCACATGCTTAGTCCTGATGTGAACTCAGTCCTGTGTGTAGTTAGCCTTAAATACAATTGGAAAGCTGTCGGTTGTACCTACATTTGTGTCACTATTGCACAAACTGGCACATCCTGCCCAGCATGTTGCCACAGTAGGACAAAGTCCAGTAGGACTGTTGGTGACAACTCTACATCAGCATCCCATATAGCACCTCCTGGCAGTAGAAAAAAGTTCTGACTTTGCTGCAAGATTTGGCTTTTCTGAGAAAATGGAAATCTGAAATGTTTCTAAAAGAGTCCTTAGAAGCTGGCTGAGCACTTCTGACTGCAGCAGTCACACCAGGCCACCACAGAGTCCCCATGGTAACCTGTCCAGCATCTGTGCTGCCCCCACCTTTCTGCCCCTGTATAGCCCAACAAACTCTTCCAGCTGAGCTACTGTTCTCTATTATCCAAGGCATTCTGGCAGCTTTTCATTAAAACTGCTATTTCTTTTCCACAGAGTGTGGCTGTGTTCAGTGACTTCTTGCTGTACCTACTTATATGCATGTCCTGCCTATACAGTGTGTGTCGCCATCAACCGTTAGGACCTTACCTCCTAGATCTGGCTTGCAATCAGCAACAGTGGCAATAGATTTTATGGTTTTCAAGGCCCCTGGGCTAACAATTCATAGGGAGGTAGTTGTCACTAGGTTTTATTTAACAACCTTATGACCTCTGGGGGTACCCATTTCCACTGTCACAGGTTGTCTCCTATTCTGAAGGACATCAACTACTTTTAATGTTCGCTCAGATGCTTCTCTACATCTGAAAGATACTCAGCACACAAACCTTTTCCCAGAGGAAAGCTGTAGTTCATCCCAAGTCAGCTGCTCTCAGAAGTCAGCAACTGAAGAGACACATAAATAAAATGTTAGCAAGGTCCCTTGTAACCTGAAAGGATTTCACTGCTCATGTTTCCTTAAAAGAACACTGAGAACAGAGCGGTGGGTGGAATACATCCCCTCAGCCAGCCTTCTACTAACTTACCCTGGTCTATCCTTTCTCATCTGGAGTGCATCTATACCACAACTGTGCATCTCACTGCTCTTGATGGATTTGCTGGGGCTTGCAAAAACTGCTTGACCTGATCCAGATTTAAGGGGAAACAGGGCCACTTGTGATTTGAGCTGGCTCCTTGGGTCTGACAGTATCTATGCTGCAGACAATGTCAATGACTCTTTCTCAGCCATTCCAAGTGGCTGTCAGAGTCCCAGGAGTCTGACAGACTCCAGAAGGACACCGCAGACGTACTCACTCTCACTGTCTCTCCTTCAGTCACAGATCTGCTGTGGGAGCCACAGGTCAGGCAAACAATTCCCCTCCCCAGCACACTTTCCTGCTGGAGAGAAATGCACAGCCTCCTCTGGACATGACTGCCCAGCTTAGTCTTTATTTTAATTTGTCGTCTAATCATTTATGCCTTCTAGGAACCATTGCTCTGGCTTTAATGCCTTTCAGAAGCTCATTAGCACAGTATTTGGCATTCCCTCAATTTTCTCTCTAAGGTAACACAAAATTTGCCACCTTTGCCTTCCAGTGATCAAGACAAATCTTGTGGTAGTTTGAATGGGAATGACCTTCATAGTCTTAGACAGTTGAATATTTGGTCTCCAGTTGGTGGCACTATTTGGGGAGATTTAGGAGGTGTGCTCTTGCAGGAAGGAGTTCACTGGGGGTGGGGCTTAAGAGCAAAGAAATGTCATCTTTAATTTCACTCTCTGCTTTGTGTTTGTGGTTCAAGATGTGAGCTTTTAGCTTCCTGTTCCTGTCATTTGCTGCCATGCTTCCTCACCATGATGGACTCTCATCTCTCTGGCGTTGTAAACCCAAATAAGTTCTTCTTATAGCCTTGGACATTGCTTTTTATCATATCAACAGAAATAGTGTTGTCTTTTATCTCCTCTAGGTTGGCTTACCACTTTACATGCTCGACTCAAAATACCAGTATAGAATGTTTTGGTCTACGTAAGCTTCTCCCAGTTTATACAGTTCACCATGGGACTCAGCGATTATATCCAAGCTCCATATCAGTCTTGAAGTCCATATTGAATTATCTTCTTTAAGTCCCAGTAAACAGTCTGATGAGGTCCAGCAAACTGGAATCAGATTCCAACAAACCCAGTACTCTCAGTAAATCCTGCCCCTTACCGTCTGCCAGTCCGAAACTCACTGAAAACTCGGATGATGATAACGAAGTGTCCTTAATGGGTCAAGGAATCCAGCATATGAGAGACTGATTTTCTTCATGCTGCCTCCAGCTTGAGGAGGAATATAAAGAAAATCTCTTCTGAGCGCCAGCTGTCACTAGAAATGCTGATAGCCAATGAGCTGGGGCAGGAAATAGGAGATGGAACACTGGCAGGAAGAGGGGGTTCTGGGAAATAGTGTGAGACTGGATGCAATTCAAGGAGATGGATGGAGGGGTTGGATATAAACCAGCAAGAAGCTGAACTCACAGAGGTGCAAAGGAGATGTGAAGAAGGAAGCAGGCCAGGACTGAAATAGAGGCAACTAAGCAAACGGTAAACATAGAATAGGTAAAGTAAGTTAAGAGCTAGTCAGGGAATGAGCCAAAGCTTACGGTCTAGGCATTTATTAGTAAATAATGCTTCAGACTTGTCATTCCGGGAGCCAGGGCCAGGAAAGGAAGTGAATTTAAATTATTTTAACAGGAGAAAGGTAATTGTGCCACTCAGTTCTGCCCTCACAGCAGCCAGAGTATCTACCACATCTTCTCTCGTGCCTCAGAACTCCACCAGCCAGTCTGCAGGAGACTTTTCCCTTGCTTAAGTCTTCACCAGCAAGGCTGGAGAGAATGTTCAGTAGTTTAGAGGACTTGTTACCCTCACAACAGCCCAGATTCAACATGGTGGCTCTCAACTACTCATAACTCTGGTTCCAGGAGATCGGATGCTCTTGTCTGGCCTCTATGGTCATGAAACAGTCAGGCACAATGTCTCCAGCTAGGCTGCAGAACGGAATTGTGAAACTGCCTGCAAGCTGTGCTGGGAATCCCAGGGAGTTGTCCCCCACCCTAGGGTGGGATTTCTGGTGATACAGCTGCTTTCAAGTTATCCCTGCTCCAGGAAGGCAATCCCTAAACCTTGCTCCTGTTAGTACCCCCCCCCCAATAAAGTCATTGGTTCACCAAATTGGACACTGATGCAATCGTTACTTTTTAGTTATTAGCTCCTTTACTGGGATGTATGCTGCATCTTCCCAAGAAATGTCTGTCGCATTATAATAGTGCACGCACGCACACACACATGCACACATGCAAGCAAAGCATTCATACACATAAAGTTTTCACCAGTTTGGGCAGTTAGGTGCTGAGTACTCTCTTATTATCATAGTTTCTTGTGCCAGGCCATTGCTAAGGCCCGTGTACTGAGTCAGTCTTTCCCCGCTTCTGTATTAAAGGTCAGACCCAAAAGGCCTCATCACTTTTACCATGATTCTCTTCCTCACCCTCCAATTCTTCCCCTGGATTCCAAGTTCTATGATCCTGAGGACTTTATAAAACATATCTAATTTGTATTTTTTTTCCTTTCGACACTAGACTATTAGAAATGTAAGTAAGCACCTCCAAATCACAGGCTAACATGGAGATCTTTTCTTTTCTTGTTGTAATCCCTCCTTTACAGAAATAACCTTCTGCTGAGAAACTAACTTTGCCTTAAATCTATATCTTATTACACATGGCAGCAGCCAGATAACCTCTGCTGCCATACCCCAATGCCTCAGTCTATGTGCTACTCTCCAAAGATTTCAGAATTTGTTCTAACCTGTCAACCATTTTAAGGGCATATTCAGAGTCACATGGTGGACTTCATTCAGACAGATACGCAATGTTGTGCCACTCAGAAGACTACCATCCAAGGATTTGCCCCACAGACACTCTAAAGTCTCGTGGGGCAGCCTGGGTTACACATCTCCCTACTCAAAATGAGAATCACGAAGCCACTGACATAGTGGGCAAACACACACGTAGGAAAAGACTGTATGAGAACTCATACTGTGAATGCTCCACCGTCACATGGTTAGGCCTCAATTGTAAACCTTGCTTCCCACAACTAGGACCATGCAATCATTCCTCCCAACCTCGACTATGGTTCTTTTGGCACTAAGTGTTGTGAGAGAAATTTCCTGGGGGCACGCAAGACACACACATTTGCATACCTCAGAAAGTGATCCTACGGCAGGCCAAGGTGAAGAGTCACCAAAATCCAACTTGATTGAACCAATTACTTTTTAATTATTATCTTTAATCTTATTTTTACAGTCCAATCACTATCCCCCCTCTCTGTCTGCCCTCTGATAGTTCCTCATTCCATTCCTCCTCCCCTGTCTCCAAGAGGATGTCCCCAGGCATACCCCACCCCCATCGCACCAGGCCTCCCCATTCCATGGAACCTCAAGTCTCTTGAGGGTTAGGTGCATCTTCTCTGAGGCCAAACCAGGCAGTCCTCTGCTCTATATGTGTTGGGGGTCTCGGAACAGCTAGTGTATGTTGCCTGGTAAGTGGTTCAGTGTCAGAGATCTCAGGGGTTCAGGTTAGTTGAGATTGATGGTTTCCTATGTGTCACCCTCCTCTTCAACTTTTTCCAGCCTTTCCCTAAGTCAACCACAGGGGTCCCCAACTTCAGTCCATTGATTGGGTGTAAGTATCTGCATCTGTCTCAGTCAGCTGCTTGTTGGGCCTCTTGGAGGACAGTCATGCTAGCTCCTGTCTATAAGTAGACCATAGCATCAATAGTAGTCTCAAGCCTTAGAGCTTCTTCTTGACATGGATCCCAAGTTGGGCTGGTCACTGGACTGCCTTTTCTTCAGTCTCTTCTCCATTTTTGTCCCTGAAGCTCTTTTAGACAGGGACAATTCTGGGTCAGAGTTTTTAACTGTAGGATGTGGGATTGCAAACTGGTACAGCTGCTCTGGAAATCAATCTGAAGGTTCTTCAGAAAATTGGAAATAGATCTACCTGAAGACCCAGCTTTATCACTCTTGGGCATATACCCAAAAGATACCCCACCATCCTACAGGGGCACAAGCTCCACTATGTTCATAGCCTTATCTATGGTAGCCAGAATCTGGAAACAACCCAGATGTCCCACAACAGAAGAATGGATACAGAAAATGTGTTTGTTTACACAATGAAATACTTTTCAGCTATTAAGGACGAGGACATCCTGAGTTGTGCAGGCAAATGGATGGAACTAGAAAATACCATCCTGAGTGAGGTAGCTCAGACCCAAAAGGAAATGTATGGTATGTACTTACTAATAAGGGAATATTATCCAAAAATGGACAGAACACCCAGGATACAGTCCACACAACTCCAGGTTGACAAGCAGAAGGACCCAAGAGAGGATGCTTCGATCCCACCTGGGAGGGAGATGAGAACAAGTCACAGGGAGGGGAGGCTAGAAGGAGGGAGGAACCTGGGTGGGAAGGGGAAAAGGGTGGGGAAAAGGAGGACATGATGACCAACGATTGTTGGAGGGACAGGAAACAGGAGTGAAGCCCTGAGGGCCAACAGAAAGAATGAAAACAGGTAACCTTGGAAGGTGGGAGGTGGGAAGACCTGGGAGGTGAGAGACTCTCAGGACTCAAAGGCAGGGACCTTAGATGAGATGCCCAGCAGTGGGGACAGGGAACTTGTAGAGTCCACCTCCAATAGAAAGGCAGGGTATCAAGAACCAATTACTTTTTAAACAGTTAATATTTCACCTTTAAGTTTTTATATGTGCAGAAGTATATACATATATGTGCATTAGATACATGAATGAGTTCACAGAGGTCAGGAAGTATGTTGGAGTTCCTTCAACTGGAGTTACAGGAAATTATGAACCACCATGTGGGTCCTGGGAACCAAACCCAGGTCTTCTGTGACAAGATCTGTGTCAGCTCAGGACCCTCAAGAATAAGTTTTCAGCACAAAGATTTGCCACAAAGGAACAAAAGGCAGAGAATAAGAGACAAAGACAGGAGCCAGAGGAGAGAGAAGGGGATAAAAATAGGGAAAGAGATGAGGGGTATTTGTCCCAGAGGGGAATTAAGGGGAATGCCTCTGAATAGAGAGGAGACAGACACAGCCCAGAGGCAAATGGTAGTTTATTAAGGTAAAAGGGAAAAACCCGTGTTATAATGAAGTGTTTAACTTTAATTGGGTATGTTAATTAGCTGAGCCAAAGGGAGCTTTTGATTGCTGGACTTCAATACGTCCATAGCTGGACCTTGGTGGTCAACCTCAGGAGGAGATAACTTTAGGAGTGTAACCTAACATCTTTTGGCAAGGTATGGGGGATAAGGGCAAGGTCTTCCAGAGCCATGTTTGTCTGGTTGGGATGACCAAAGCTCCTTCAGTGTGAAGAGCAGTACATTCTCTTAATCACTAAGCCATCTCTCAGTCCCTTCTTCCTCCTTTCTCTCTCTCTCTCTCTCTCTCTCTCTCTCTCTCTCTCTCTTCTAAAGGATGGAGTTAGGGGTGTGCCATATATAAAGAATACAAATTTGGGTCCTCTACTAAAAGCAATACATGCTTTTACTTGGTAAGCCATCTCTCTAGCCTACACAGCAACATTTTAGTACGGTTACTAATACCATATTGATTATGGGTACAGGGTGACTAAAAGGAACACAGATGAGTTAAAACAACTTATCACCAAAAAGCCCAGCTCAGCTCCAAACCTGGAGCTCTTTGTGCAGTCTGCAGGTAGCAGTGGGTCCCAGAAATCTCTACAGTCTCTGCTCCAAAAAGTTGTTAAGTGTAACTAGTTGTGCGAGGTTGAGTAAGGACCTACAGAGAATCTTGCAGTTTCATCTTTTGGGGACATGTGACATTTACCTCTGAGTCTACTGAGCTTTCTCTACCTCCTGGAGAGAATGTTTCAATTAAGAGGAAGTACTACACATGTCCCAATACTTGCACAGAAAGAGTGACAAAGAATAACCTATTTCTCAAATCCTTGAATATCATCAGCGAACATAATTCACACAGTGCATCTGATAGTCAAACACTTCCATCAGGGACCACACTGCCATACTGATAACCACTTCCTTTCCTATCCTCTGAAACTCTAAAGAAATGACCCACACATTAACTCTGAAAGGGATAGCATATTTGTCACCCTCCTTTGCCAGACTTATGCACATTCTGATTGACCTTAATGAGAGGACATGGTAACACCAAGAGAGGCTTTCAAGGATCTCCTGAGCCAGTCACACTCTCCCCTGGACTATGGAGTAGGTCTGATGATTCAGGAACCCAATGGTGCCAGGAGAAGTCACAGATTTTATATTAATGGAATATTTGTTGAACTTCTTTACAGAAACATTCTCTGTTCTGGAAACTAGTCTTCTATACCAGCATAAGTCATATAGTCTTGGGAGATATAGGCAACATCTGTGCTAGCAGGACCCTAGTGATGGTGTATAGGGGGTTGGTCTTGTGCTACTGTGTATTAGAATGCGAAATAATGGCACCTAAGACCTGCTCCCCCCCACAACAAGGAGATCCTCACATATACCAAGTGAAGCTATGTAACCATGCTCCCCAAGTTAATTGGTGAATAAAAAGCTAGAGCCTATGATTGGGCAGTAGACAGAGGTAAGTAGGTTTTCAGTTACCTGACTGGGGATCACAGATAGAGATGAGAGAAAAGACAGAAGAGAAGGAAGCAGCCAATGAGAGGAGACAGACCTTCAGCACGTGGCCAGGAGAAATAACAAGTATAAGGGACTTGTGGCTAGGATGTTTTACAATGGTGAGTGGTACCATGCCCCTTCTGCCTTTGAGTCCCAGATCATTTATTTACTCCTGTCTGTGGGAGAAAGCATACCATACACTGAATATTGACATAATGTAAAGCCATCAAGACACCCAAATCCAGTCCTTCGGGTTTTTGCCTCTAAGTTGGAACTCAGAATCTGTAAGAGGTCATTCCACTGTCCTCTAATGTCATCTGCTACAAATGGTAAAACATACTGAAATAAAATTACACTCCACAGGCACAAGCACACTGCTGCAGTTCTTTGATGCTCATGAGTGATGCTTTGTGGAAGGTCATGATGATGGGTAAGGCATTCTGTAGCTCCTTGGATGGTGGTTTGAGTGGAAGCATTCATTATGTGCAAAGAAAGCAAATTCATATCTGAGGTATCTACTTCAGTAAAGACAATTCTGTAGCTTCTGTGACAAAAGTGGCCCAATGTAGGTCACTTGCCACAAGACATGGTCACCATGGTAAATAGACCCATATGGAGACTCATTGCCTTCTACTGATGGTATACTATCAGAACATGATCAAAACAATGATGCATGGGGAACAACACCTCGAGGCGTTGAAAGAGGGTCCAGAAAAACAGACAGAAGGCCTTTTTTACCTCATTTCATTTTGTTCATTTTGTTTTTTGGATTGTTCTTAAGACTTGATTTCATACCTCTTGTGACAAACATTTACATTCAATTTATAAGACATTCTTCTTGGACATAAAATCACAGCCATAGAACCCAAACTGGTCAGTGTATCCTGACTATAGCCTTCTACCTTGCTTCCACGCTTTCCCAGATAAAATCTGTAGTACATGCCAGACAACTGTGTTTAAATTGGCATGTCCTGTGAAAGTTCTGGAAAAGGGATACTCTGTCAATATTTAGTGCATTTATTTGTTATTTTATGGTCATGTTTGGTTTTATTGTTGTTTTTTAACTCAAACAGCCTTCCCTGGATCAGCCATTGTTCTGTTCATGTATAAAAGTACATTGGAACTGAAGTAAGGTTGTCTATAGCATTAAACTGTAGTCCACCCATTCTTTCAGGTTGTCAGATCCCAGGTCTCACAGACAGATCTGCATGACAATATACTTAACACTGTAGAGCACCCTCACCAGGTTAGCCAGAGTGAGAGGAAGGCCATGCATACACATAACCCCTAGTGGTATGACCATGACAAAGCTGTGTTTGTACTCACTGGATATCCATTATCTTCAGAACAAGTTATCCTATTCCCACCACTGAAGCTTTTCTCTGCTGAAAGAGCCATTTGTGTTTAATCCATTGAGCCCTTCTACAAGTATCTTCCTATCAATCTTCCAGTCATACAGCTTCAAAGTTCAGGACCATCCAGACAAACCAATAGTTACAGATGAGTCAGGGGACAATCTCACATCTGGCTATTTTTCTAAGCACGCTGTGCACTGTCTCAACTTTTGTCCATAGTGAAGATTTCCTTTCAGGATATTCCTTCAGAGTTGTGCAAGAAAGACATCGTAATGTTGCAGCTGTCTGCTTCTGAGTGGTGCCTGTACTGGCTACTTCAGAAGGTGAGGAGTAAACTGTCCACACCTACATCCTGCGAGGCTTTGATGGTATCAATAATACACAATATGTATGGAAAAGAGGGTCCAGGATCCAAACAAGGGTCACATCATCATCACTAAGTTCTCACTAGCAAAGCTGTTGTTCCCTATACCTCCCAATAATAAGATACACTTGTTTTTCATTCAATATTTTCCCTGGTTATCACACTCTAATAGCTTCCACTTAGCCATTTCCAAATATTATAACCCTCATCCCTCAAGTCACTGAAAACATGGAGATTGTACCAACACCCAAGTATAATTATCCCAATTATGAAGTCTATGCTTGGAAAAACAACCAAATGGCTTCCTAAGCCCAGTGTGAATTGTATGGTGGCTGAAATTCCAGTGATCATCTCCTCCTGCCCTTAAGCATACGTCTTGAAGAACCACATACTACTTGGGATTGCCCATAATCACCAAATTCAGTTAATATCCAGTAGGACCTACAAGATCCTGATTACATAAATTTCCCCAAGGAACAGCTACCCAGATAAAGGACTAACAGTCCCTATGATGAAGAATCTGAGAATGATTACCGAGGGACCAGAGCACTTCTGAGCACTTGTTCTTCCAGAGAACCAGAGTTTAGGTCTCAGAGCCCACTTTGGCTGCTCAGAGCCCACTGTAACTCTGATCCCAGTGGCCCTCCAGCTTTCATGGGTGTGTTCACTCATGTGCACATGCCCACACACAGACAGAAAAGTTACAAAGATGAAAAGTGAAACTTTTCCTAACATAAGAGGGGACCTAAGGGGACCTGGCCTCCTGCCTCATTCAATTCTGGGTAGGTCACCTGGATAAGGGTTATGAGTACAAGACTGGCTCTGACTACAAATCAGGGTATATGTGGTTTGTTTGCTCTGGAACTTTTATATTTGCATAGGTGAGACAAAGTTACTGGGCTTCCTATTTTATTTCTAAGAACACTCTAAAATGTACCTGCACCTCACTTTGACATGAGTGAGACATTTATGAGCACTGCATTGCCAGTCCTGCCTGTCAGACACCTACTTTGCCTTTTGTTATTTAGTGTTTACATTTGATGCTTGCTTCTCCAGTGTCCCATTGGACCCACTGAATTCATGTTTTCAAACTGAGCTGCTCCTGGCCTGCAGAGACTGAGCTCTTCATATATGCTGATGCTCCTGACACCTCATGTTTCTTGCACCTCTAGAAAAGGGCACATACACTCAACCTGAAAACAAATAGATTACTCCAATTTCACGAGTCGGAATTTCCTCAATATCAATTTTTGTTATATAAGGCATTACTGGTTCATTTACAGAAGGCCATCTTTGGACCCAGAATTCACCCTAATATCAAATAAACTGTACTTTAAATCTGTGTTTGCCTACACATATGTATATGTACCACATATAGAAAGGTCCCTGTGGAGACCAGAGGTTGTTAGAGCCCTTATAACTGAAGGCAGTTGCAAGATACTACAGAGGTACTAGAAACTGAACCCAAGTTCTCCAAAAGAACAGCAAGTGCTCTTGACCACTGAGCCATCTCTCTCTAGCCCACTAAACTGAACCTTTCGAATATATAATCTACAGTACTCTAAGCCCAGAATTTCTGCTCAATATTCCCATATCAATTCAGTCTGATCCAGTTTCATGTTTCTCCCACAATTACAACACACTGCTAATATTCATGTCCATACACACTCAAAACCCATCCCTTTGTATGAATCAGAAAAAAACAAGTCTTCAGGCCCACACAGATCACAATGTGTACCTTACCTCTGAGGTCTTGGTGAGGCTTAGTCTGCATCCACATTGTCTTATTTGGCATTTCCTTTGGGAAATGTCTTTGCAATACCCTTAGACCACTTGGAATTAACTCTTTCTGTTAAGAGTAGAAATGCCAATACTGGTAGTAAGGTGTAGAAATAGGGAGGAGTGTATTTGTTACTTTGGATTGGATACTATGGCCCAGGATTAAGCAAACATACCTTTAATGTCAGTGGAAGCAAGCAGAGCTATGTTGAGTTCAAAGCCAATCTGTTTTAAACAGTGAGCCGCAGTTACAAAAGAAGAGTATGGGAGGAAGGCACTAGAGAGGATGGCATGGAACAGGATTTAATCAAAACATAGTGGATACATATATGAAATCCTCAAATGATAAAGGAGAAATATAATTAAAAGCCTCAAATTAACTACAAACACCTTTCTGCTACCCAGAAGCGGGGTGGGTTATTCCAGGATGTGACATGAAGGTTATTTCAAAAGAGTGAGTACTAAGTACTCCATGGTAATAGTAAAAGTACATATAGATTTATTAGACTTGAGAGGAACAGCATAGACTACATTCTACAGAACAGGAGCAGATTCAAGCATGTGTCTCAACAACACTGTTTTGAGTCCATGATTTTTTTATTAAAAATGAAAAAGAGTTCATTCAAAGGGCAGATCTATCGTTTAGTGATTGTAGGGAATGGCTTCCTAGGTTGACTAGAAGAGTTCTACAACCTCAAGATGATCCACCGGAGTCCATGTTCCAGCCTTTCTTGGCTGTAGGGCTTTGGAGATAAATTACAGTGGCTCAGAGTCCCTCTTTTCTGGCCTTTTTCCTGCATTACTTCTCCCTCAGATACATGATCTCCATGAATTTGTATGTGAATTGAAGGGCAGGAGACGCCATCTTTGGGTGGCACTACTTCTGGGTGGTGGGTTCTATAGTCCCTGTGATCCATGAAGGCAATACTATGTTAGGTTTATCAGTATTTTGAGTTCTTACATGTGTCTTCTGTGAATAGGGATAGGTGTCTGATCATATTGTTCACATGCATAAGGTTTGGTGTGTGTGTGTGTAAATCCTTTCATGCATTTGAAGGAAACAGGGATAAAGGAATTAGGTATTGTTGACATTTATAGGGGTTTTCCACAGCATGGACAGACTGGTGTCTCTTGAAGGAACTCTGCCGGCTGAAGGATCTGCCACACTGAACGCACTGGTACGGCTTCTCCCCGGTATGTCTTCTTTCATGTAATCGAAGGTAAGAGTGATGTCTAAAGGCTTTACCACATTCTTTACATTCATAGGGTTTCTCTCCAGTATGGCTTCGTTCATGAAACTGAAGATAACTCTGACGTGTGAAGGCTTTTCCACAGTGTTTACATTCATAAGGTTTTTCTCCTGTGTGAGTTCTTTCATGTAATCGTATAGAAGAGTGATATCTAAAAGATTTACCACATAGTTTACACTCATAGGGTTTCTCACCAGTGTGAGTTCTCTCGTGCATTTGAAGTAATGAGGGATAAATAAAGGACTTCCCACACTCTTTACAATTATAGAATGTCTCTCCGTGCATTATCTTATGTCTATGATAGGAACTCTGAGATTTAAAAACAATATTACATTGTTTACACTCATAGTGTTTTTCTCCGGTATGAACTTTTTCATGTAATCGCAAGTGAGTAAGTCTGCTAAAAGCTGTTCCACAGTGACTACATTCATAAGGTTTTTCTCCCGTATGAATTCTTTCATGTGATTGAAGGGCATTGAGACATCTGAAGGCCTTACTACATTGTTGACACTTATATGGTCTTTCTTCAATATGAATTTTCTGATGTCTTTGAAGAGAATTGTAAGAACTCAGAGTTTTACCACACTGGTTACATTCATAGCTTTTTCGTACAGGTTGGCTTCCTACACACTCCTTGTATTCATAGTTGTGATGTCCATTGTAAGTCAGGTGATACAGTCCATAGGATTTTAAACACACCTCACACTCAGAAGGTCCATTTACAGTGTGAGTTTCCATGTATCCTCCAACACTTGTGAGAAAATTAGAGTCAGGCGGCTTCTCTACATATTCCTCATGTTCATTCTGTGTGCATTCAGAGTGAGAGACGATGTTCCTATGAAAAGATGAACAGCACATGAAAATGTCTCTACCCACACTGCTGCTCATATTGAGGTTGGTATATGGAAAAGGTTGTTCCACCACCTTCTTCATATCATCAGTATTTACAAATATAACTACTGTGAAAAATGACAAGAATGTTAGTGATGGTTGTTTTCCTACTGTTTGCTTTTTAGACCATCCTGGACAACCCGCTATCTAAAACTAGCAAAATGTGTGCCTTCACATGAAAAGTCTGAAAATAAATGAACTGATGGTTTTATACTATGGCTCTCATAAGCCTGTGATGAAAACAGCAGCATTTGTCAATGCAGGGTCCCAGAACTGGTTCCAGGGAAAGACTAAGCAAAATATATTTGGGTGTAATTTTTCTTCTGATAAATGAATTTAAACTTGGGCTTATTTGTTTTGTTAGTTTGCTGTTAATTTTCATGGCATAGGGGCTAAAAAAAAGGCTCAGTTAAAAACTGGCTGCTCTTCCAGAGAATCCTGATACAGTTCACAGCACCAACATGGTAGGTGACAACCAGCTATAAACCCAATTCTGGAGGATCTGATGCCCTCTTCGGGCTTCCAAGGCTACAGCATGTATATGGTGCACAAAAATACAGTACACAGCAAACAACAGAACACCTACATACATAAAATAAAAATAAATAAATCCTGCCAGGCAATAGTGGTATGCCTTTATTCCCAGCACTTGGATCTCTGTGAGTTCAAGACCAGCCTGGTCTACAGAGTAAGTCTAGGACAGACAAGGCTACACAGAGAAACACTGTCTCAAAAAAAAAAAAAAAAAAAAAAAAAATCAATCTTAAAAATAAAGTTTTTACGGCATATTAAAATGTCTTCAAAAAACATTTCCTTGCACTTGTGCATACAAATTACCTTAGATTTATTTCAGGATCTTCATAATGGTCTTCAATTTTCTGGTCTTCCCGTTCATATCCTAAACCATGGTCATAGAAAATGTGTGAGGAACTATTAGAAGGTATATTGTAACTATACCGAATTTCTTCACCACATTCTTCTTTTTCCACATCCAAATCCCAACAAGCATCAAGAACTAGAAATACTTGTCCTCTAATTTATAGAATGAAGATATTTTTGTTTTGTTTCAGACAGGATCTCAACTCACTATGGAGATGAGGCTGACCTAAAACTCATGTGGATGCTCTGGCCTCTACCTCCTGACTGCTGGGACTAAAAGCACCGCTAGTCTTACCTGTATCAGTCAAGTTCCTGAAGGTCTCCAGCATCACATCTCTGTAGAGAGTCTTCTGAGAAGGATCCAGCAAATCCCACTCATCCTGGGTGAAGTGCACCACCAGGTCCTCAAAGCTCACCAAACCCTAAAACATTCCATGTCAGGACATGAAAGAATGGGTGAGAAACACACATCCGTCCACAACTGACAATTTGGCCGTGTAACTCGGGTTCCCGCACACTCACTCCACAACACACAAGTGCAGTGAAAGCACTGAGTGATGTTCAGAGACAGCCAGACAGCCCACGGCTCACTGCTGTGTCCAGGAAGGAGATGCACTGCTTCTACCTCCTTCCCTTTCTTTATCTCCATTTCTTGTCCCAGAGACACACTATCATGTCAAACACTCAACAGCATTGACACTGGGGCTCAGGAGGCCGCCGCCCTTGGAAACTCAGGCTCAGAGTTAGTCTCTTCCCCGATATTCCTGACATTCAAAGAAATTTCTGAAAACAAGGTTAAAAAAAAGACAACATAGAGTTCAGTGAATATAAGTAATAGAATCTCTGAGACAAGTGCTTCGGAATTCTTAACACATGGTAACTGTGCCCTGGAACAAACAGACTCTCCTTGCAGAACACAGAACCGATGCCCTAAGGCCCATAGTCACATACAAATACTCTTTAAGACAAGTATTTATTGTGTGACTGGTGTCACATTCAAATGATTAAAATCATAAAAATGAGCAACTCCATGGTCACAAATTTAGTAACTTACGTGAAATTAACAAATTCTTTGAAATGATTAAATCTAGTCCAAAACAATCATAAAGGAATAAATGGAGATGGAGTAGCTTAGATAAAACAGACAATTTGAAGACTATCAAGAAGAGAGATCAGGGCTGGAGAGATGGCTCAGTGGTTAGAGCACTGGCTGCTCTTCCAGAGGTCCTGAGTTCAATTCCCAGCAACCACATGGTAGCTCACAACCATCTGTAATGGGATCTGATGTCCTCTTCTGGGGTGTCTGAAGACAGCTTCAGTGTACTCATATATAATAAATAAATAAATAAATGTTTTAAAAAGGGAGAGATTAAATAGTATAAATATGCACATGCACATGCAGGAAAGAAATTAAATCAATACTTAATTGCAAACAGGGCAAGGGCTCCCTGTGTAGTTGCTAACAATGCCATGAGACTCTCCTGGGTAACTTTTCCTTCTCTTTAGAATGCTGGCCAGAGCCCAAATATGTTTTTTCTAGTACTTTGGGCTTATCTGCCACAAGACTGACCACTATGTCAATTTAACTCAAAAGGCATTGTGTTTTGGTTTTTGTTTGCTTGTTTTTGGTGTTTTGGTTTTTTTCCCTCTTCTCTTATCCATTTCCCCTTCCCAACAGCTGCCAGAACTTACAGCTATTTCTTTTAAATTCATAAAACCGTCCTTAGGCTGTGAGACAGCTCTTAAATGCTCCAAAAAATTATTTTGTGTGTGTGCCTATATGTGTGTGTGTACATGTGTGTCTGAGTGCATATATGTGCACCATGTACATACAAGTGCACACAGAGGTGTCATGCACTGGATACCTTGGAACTAGAGTTACAGCAGTTTGAGGTACCATGTAAGTTCTGGGAACTGAATCTGGGTCCTCTGCTCTTAACAACTGAGCCATTTCTTCAGCCACCCTTAAATTCTTCTTAGTAAAGAAACCCAAGAGGGCATTCAAATTTCCCATGTGCAAATCTGACAGAAATCACCAAAATTTCCAGTGACGTTACTTGTTGGTATGAGGCACGCTGTTTTAGGTGATTCTTTTAGGTCAATTATGAGGGAAAAAAGAAGACGTATAAGGAAGTAATGAATGTGTCAACTCTAAAACAGAGAATGATCAGGGCTGGCGAGATACCTCAGAAGTTAAGAGCACTGGCTGCTCTTCCAGAGGACAACGTTCAATTTCCAGCACCTAAATGGCAGCTCACACCCCTCTATAAATCCAGTTCCAGAGGATCTGACTCTCACAGAGACTACATGCAGGCGAATCACCAATGTACATAAAATAAAAATAAATTATTAAAAATTTAAAAGACAGAACACAGCAAGGAATACTGGAGAAAGTGAGCAGAGAGGTGCAGAGAAATGGAAGATGGAGGAGCTATGAAGAGATGCAGAACTGGAGACTCAAACACAGCTGCTGTTCCTGCCACTCGGGAAATGGTTACACTGTCCATCAATAGAGCCAGTAACAAACCCACGTGCCAGTGGTTCTATGGCTTCTTCCTTTGAGGAAATGGACCACTGGTGAGTTGCTATGACTCCCAGAGCTGCATCCTAGTCCAGAAGAACAGCAGCACCTGCAGAGTGGGACTCTCGGTTGGCTCACCTCTCTGGATGACACTATGTAGGATTACACTTTTTCTGTGCTGTCTTTAACTTTGGCTGGGGATGTATTTCCTTTGGACTCTTTGGGCTGGACAAACATTAAGTCATTCTGACTTTCCAAACAAGATGTCATTGCTGACATAGTGCATGCAAAAACCACTAAGATGAGAAGTGTGTGGTGAAGATGAAAGATAAAGACGGTTTCTGCACGAAGAAAGAAGAGGAACTGAAAATGTGAGCGTGGTGAGGAACGGCCTGATGAGTCGCCTGCACTTCCACCTGAGGCCATGGTGAAGTTCCAGCCCATGCTCACAGAGAACCATGTCTGGATTCATGGCACTGTAGCAGCAGGAATCTGTGGCTCCATGGCCCAAAGTTACCACCAAAGGTCATACAGATGGCCTTTCTTGATTGCTGCCTAGGACCATGTGGCTATCTGAGGGCTGAGCAACAGGCCCTGGCCCTGCCCTTCACCTGTGCCGCATGGAAAGCAGGAAAGCTGCCCCACCAGCAGCTGCAGCACTGAAGAAAGTGGTGCTCCCCCAGCACTCCCACACAGTGTCAGGGCCTGCTGGTAGGGTGGGGGTGGGAGGCCACTGGTGAGCCAGCCCCTAGGGTTCCAACCCTGCTGACTACAGCACTCAGGAAATGGGACCCCACACACCTGGGCAGCACTGTAGAGCTGGCCCTGGTGGAATGAGAGTTGGTGAGCCAGCCCCAACCGAACGCACACAAGAGAGCTGGCTCCATCCCTCACTAGTTATGCAGTGGCATGGGTTCAAGAAAGCTAGCCCAACCTTTGCCTGGGTACATGGGAGAGCTGGCTCTGGACCTCTCCTGGACAGCACAGTAGGACTGACTCTGGTAAGGGAGTGGGGAATGGCATGTGGACAAAGCAAGCTCCTAGGGCATAAAGGCAGGAGGCTGGCCTCACCCCTCACCTGGGAAGTGCAAAAGGGTCGGCCCCGATGGTGTACCCACCCCACCTATGAACCGCTGGAGCGTGTGAAGGGCTGGTCCTGCAGGCAAAGCTGCAGGTCTCCATGACACAGGGCAACAACAAAATATCCGACAGGAGTCCCAGTGAGGCCTCAAACCAGACCAATGACTCATTACAATGAACATTTGCAAGGGAAGCTGTTTGGACAAAAGTGAATACGCTTTGCAGCTTCCATGGTGATATTGTTGTTTGTGTTTTCCTTTCTTTTCTTTAGGGGTTGGGGGTGGGGTTACAAGGATGGGGAGATGAGTGAGATTATGGTGAATAATGTGAAATTCCCAAAGAACCAATAAAAAGCTTTTTAAAATGTAAAAACACACAAATTAAACAAGAGAATATAATGACTTTAAACTAATGTTTAAGGTACACATAAAAAAACAGGAGAACACGGGTAGCTACCTGAGTGAGCATTCTCTTAAGGACAGAAATAAAAGAACAAATAACCAGGGAACTTAATATATTACCTCATGTAATTTACAGCTTACCTGATCAGGCCTGGACAGTCCAACAATGGCCGTCTCCATGATGAAGAGGCTCCATCCACAAAGGCTGGAACCTCAGGAGCTTCGATCTGGCACTAAAGGCTCAGAAGACACCGGGCTATCCATTCAGCACTGACATCTAGGTGGTTCTCATTTTCTAGATATTTTGAATAAAGCAATGATGAACACAGTTGAACAAGCCTCTCTATAGTAGGCTGCACTATTCTATGCTACTGCAGTAAGATATAGAGTCCTGAGAGTATATGCCTAGCAGTGGCCTCCAGAGGCCTGTATTTGAATGCTTGGTCATCAGGGAGTAGTGCTACTTGAGAAGGATTAGGAAGCCTTGCTAGAGGACATGTGTCACTAGGGATGAATACTGACGTTTCAATACCAAGCCAGGCTCAGTGTCTCTCTCTCGTCCTGAAAACCTAAATGTAGACCGTGTCTTCTGCCTGCCACCGTGCTCCCTGCCATGATGACAATGAACTAGATCTCTGATCCTGTCAGCTTGTCCCAGTTAAAAGCTTTGTTTATAAAAGTTGCCATGGTCATGGTGTCTCTTCACAGCAATAGAACAATGACTAAGACTCTGGGTCACGTGTAGTTTTTAAAAACCTGTGAGATAAACAACCCACCATCCTCTGATTGGATTTGAGGCCTGCTTCACAGGAGAAAATCCATACCTGACACTGTAAACATTGCCAAGAACTCATGGTCTCTAGGAGTAAACTTAATAACAAAGTCTAGCTATACTATCCTGGGGCCAGATGACTTTCTAAATATCTATGTTCACCCACAAACAAATGCTACTCCTCGTCTTAATCAGAGAGGCCTCCTTTTGCAATGATGTCAGTGAACAGGAGGCAGGTGTTCAATGAATGTCAGTGAACAGGAGGCAGGGTGTTCAATGAATGTCAGTGAACAGGAGGCAGGGTGTTTAATGAATGAATGTCAGTGAACAGGAGGCAGGTGTTCAATGAATGTCAGTGAACAGGAGGCAGGTGTTCAATGAATGTCAGTGAACAGAAGGCAGGTGTTCAATGAATGTCAGTGAACAGGAGGCAGGGTGTTCAATGAATGAATGTCAGTGAACAGGAGGCAGGTGTTCAATGAATGTCAGTGAACAGAAGGCAGGTGTTCAATGAATGAATGTCAGTGAACAGGAGGCAGGGTGTTCAATGACTGTCAGTGAACAGAAGGCAGGTGTTCAATGAATGTCAGTGAACAGGAGGCAGGGTGTTCAATGAATGAATGTCAGTGAACAGGAGGCAGGGTGTTCAATGAATGTCAGTGAACAGAAGGCAGGTGTTCAATGAATGTCAGTGAACAGGAGGCAGGGTGTTCAATGAATGTCAGTGAACAGGAGGCAGGGTGTTCAATGAATGTCAGTGAAAAGAAGGCAGGTGTTCAATGAATGTCAGTGAACAGGAGGCAGGGTGTTCAATGAATGAATGTCAGTGAACAGGAGGCAGGGTGTTCAATGAATGTCAGTGAACAGAAGGCAGGTGTTCAATGAATGTCAGTGAACAGGAGGCAGGGTGTTCAATGAATGTCAGTGAACAGGAGGCAGGGTGTTCAATGAATGTCAGTGAACAGAAGGCAGGTGTTCAATGAATGTCAGTGAACAGGAGGCAGGGTGTTTAATGAATGAATGTCAGTGAACAGGAGGCAGGTGTTCAATGAATGTCAGTGAACAGGAGGCAGGGTGTACAGGCTGATTTTGTGTCAACTTGAAACAAGCTGGAGTTATCAGGAGCCTCGGTTGAGGAAATGCCTCCATGAGATCCAGCTGTAAGGCATTTTCTCAACTAGTGATCAAGGGGGGAGGGCCCAGCCCATTATGGGTGCTGCCATCCCTGGGCTGGTAGACCTGGGTTCTATAAGAAAGCAGGCTGAGCACGGGTAGGGAAGTAAACCAGTTAATAACATCCCTCCATGGCCCCTGCATCAGCTCCTGCTTCCTGACCTGCTTGGGTTCAGTCCCGACTTCCTTTGGTGATGAACAGCGATATGGAAGTGTAAGCTGAATAAACCCTTTCCTCCCCAACTTGCTTCTTGGTCATGATGTTTGTGCAGGAATAGAAACCCTGAATAAGACAAACTGGTACCAGGAGTGGGGTATTCCTGTGGCAACCTGACCATGTTTTGGGGAGGACTGTGGAAGGACTTTGGAACTTTGAGCTAAAAGAGTCATTGGGAAATTAAGAGCTCTATGGGAAATCAACAAACCCACAAATGCATAAGCAGAGATAAAAACAAAAATATAATCAAAGGATGTTCGACAGAAAAACAAAATAAATTCAATGAGACAAGTCATCTTTCCTAGAGCTGTTTCTAAACACCTTTGCAAAGAAACTCAGTGGACTTTACAAATGTCACAAAATTAACCTAAAGAGTACCCCATACTTACATGTGAGATGCAAAGTTCAGAACTTCTGGAAGACAGCACAAAGAACCTAGACAGCCTTAGTCTAGCAAGCAGCCTTCAGAGCAACACCAAAAGCAGGATGTGCGCACCAGCCCGGGTCGTGACGTCATCGGCGTACTGGCTTCCCCCCACACACACACACCGCAGGGCGGGGCCTCCCCCGCTCAGTGATGACGCGAAAGAGGATCAGGGCGGAAGTGCGGAAGTACCAACGAGCCGCGGGCAGAGGCCCAGGTCGCAGTCCCTCTGTCCCCGCGTCCACTGCTCCAGCCCCGAGGAGGACCCACCCCCCCAGGCTTCCACGGCTCAGCCGGCCGCTCCTCCCGTCAGGGGACAGCGGCCCTTGCTCACCATGGCGCGGCTCCGAGCTCGCCCGCACTCCCTTCACAGCTCCAAGGCTCTCACAACGGCCTTTCTCAGTCTTGGTTAAGAACCTTTAACTAGCATGGCGGCCAAAAAGAGCCCGCCCCCCCGCCTCCCAGAAGTTTCTGATTGGAAAACCTGCCTGGAGATTCTGATTGGCTAGAACTGCTCTTCGTGGACTGAGTGACAGGAGCGGCTCCTCTGGACACTTTAGGCTGTGAGGCTAGAGCCCTTTGTTTAGTGTAGTGGTGGCCAGTAGGTGTCAACATAGGCTCATGGCTTTTTTGTACCTCTAGGTGTACCCTCCTGAATGATGCCAGGACGCTGGCCACTGAAAATAATGGACAATGTCAAGCCTGTTTTATGACTCTGACATACCTAGGGACAAGTCCACTGAAATAACCAAACTAGTGTTCCGTGCTGACAGCTCAGGAGGGCACTGTGCCAAAGCTTCTCCAAAATATCTTTGTTGAGAATCTTGCTGTATAGTGTACAAAAGTCTCAAACTCGTAACCGTCCTTCCTCAGCCTACAAAGTACTGAGATCATAAGCCCTGAGCCAGTAGCCATAATTTTTGTTCTTAAGCAATCATTAGAGAACTTGTAACTTTCTAGACTTTCCTTAAGTACCCTTGTTTACATGTAAAACTGGAGGGAAAAAATTGAGAGTATGTAATTAAAAGGCTCGAGAGATGACTTGTGGTTTAAAAGTACTGCCTGCTGTTCCAAAGGACCCAGGTTCTGTACACAGCACTCACAAAGAGGCTCACAACCTTCCAAGGAATCCTTCTGGCCTCCATGGGCACCAAGCATACATAGCAGACAAACATGCAGACAAATCACCAATACTCATAAAATAAAACTAAATATTTTAAGTATGTAATTGAATAACTAAGAAAGTGGCTCAATTGCCTAGAATGCAGGAAGCCCTGGATTCAATCCTCAAAACCACATAAATTAACAAAGATGGCATTTGTCTAGAAGCCTCTACCAGTGATGAAGATCAGAGAGTCATAAGTTCAAGTCAAGTTCTCCACTGTACAGTGGTTTTGAGGCCAGTCTCTGCTGCGTGACACTCAACAACAAACCAAAAAGCTGGTCATGACCTTAATCCCGGCACTCCAGAGGAAGGCAGGCAGGTCTCTGAGATCTAGGCCAGCTTACCAGCGAGAGTCACAGAGTCACAGAGAAGCACAGCACTGCAAAGACCACATTTAGGGACGACAGGCATGTGTCTGACAGACTGTTCTGGGAATGTCAGAAACCACATGCATGAAGTTTCATCAGTTGTGACCTGAACAAAGACACCAGTAAACATGCTAATGGGAAGAAAGGCCACAGAGATTTTAAGCCAGTCTGGTCCACATGGCAAGGTCCAGCCTAATCAGAGCTACAGAGGGAGATCCTGTCTTATTTTGATATGTTGGCTGTTTGGTAGTTTGATTGGCTGTTTGGTTTGCTTGCTTGGTTGGTTGGTTTTTGGTTTTGTTTTATTTTTGTTTTGTTTTGTTTGTTTTTTGGGGGGGTTTAATTTTGTTTTAATGTACACAGTGTTCTGCCTGCATGTACATCTGCAACCCAGAAGACACCAGATCACATTATAGGAGGTTATGAGACACCATTTTGTAGTTGCTGGGAATTGAACTCTGGACATCTGGAAAAACATCCTGTGCTCTCAACGTCTAAGCCATCTCTCCAGCCCCTTGGTTTTGTTGGTTTGTTTAGTTGTTGTTGTTTCAAGACAGGTTCTCTGTGTGTAGCCCAGGCTTTGAGCCCAAACTCAGAGATCATCCACCTGCCTCTGCCTTCCAAGTGCTGGGACTAAAGGTGTGCACCACAATCGCCCAGACATTTTTATTTTTATTTTATTCATTTTATTTTACTTTTACACACATTTTACATTTTTTAAAATAAAAAGAAGAGATTAAACTGTTGTCCTATGTGAGTAGACAATAATGCTGTATGACAAAAATTTCCTAGGGAGGAGCAACAAACATGCCAACAGAGATCCACAACACATCAGAGTCCAACTTTGTAAACCAGTGAGCTTACAGTGCCAGAAATGATTGAAAGACATCTGCATCACCAAGGCCCATCCCAGCATGAGTGACAGCTCACAAAAGCTGGGGACCTAGAGCTCACTACATAGCCTTCAAGCAGGTCGGCAGGTTTTTACCAGGGAACGCAGCGCTGCTGCCTTGTTAAACACACACACTGTCGCGGTGCCTTCTACATGTTCATGCTCACGCACATGCCTTAGTGCTTCTCTCTACCTCAGCCCGAGCCTGCTCCCCTGCAGCGGGCAGCAGTGACTGCAGAGAGAATAAGTAGCTGCTGACTGCTCAGCCCTAAAGGAGCCCTCTGGATCAATCTACCAGCAAGGCTCAGAAAACATCACGGAAGGCAGCCAGAGGGGGAGTGGGAGGTGGAGGATGAGGAGAATTGCTGTGAAAGCCACGGACGAGGCAGAGGGAGTGCCATGTGAGCCACTGCAACGATGGCCACCTGCACATCATCAAGCCAACGGCTCGGTCAGCATTTCAACAGCAGGTGAAATGAAAAGGACAGAACGTGAACTGGGGGAGGGACAGGATGTGGTACCTGGGGGAGTGTGGCAGATGGAGTTGGAAGAAGATAGAAACAAGATAGATTGAAAGTCTAGATAAATTAGTCGACCCTGGTAGCATTGTAACTCCTTTCTCTAAGTGACTCCAGAGCATCAGGAGCCCAAAGGCAGAAGTGGGAAATGGTAGCATCTAAATCAGTGAAATGTCGCTTGTGACTCTTGTAGAGAACGCCTGCCTTTTGTAGAATCTCAAGATTTCTAGGCTATCAAAGTATGAAGTCATAGAAAAGGAAAGCAAATATTTGATAAAGTCATTAATGGTGATTGTAAGTGAATCATTTCTATTTCTACCACTTGAATTCTGATCATTGAAGAAAAGTACCATACGATGGACCAATTCAGAATATAGACGTCCTTCCAGAGGCCCTTGGTACCACTTCAGTCTATCCCTACCTGATAGTTGCTCTGCATTTTTAAAGATGGAGTTTTAAAATATAATGTGTGTGTGTGCACATGAGTGTGTGCATGTACATGTGTGTGTGTGAGAGATGTCGTGGATAGTTTCAGAGGAGGTCAGGTTTCTGAAGCTGGAGTTACAGGTAGTTGCTAGTATCCCAGTATGGGTGCAGGAAACTGAATTTGGGTCCCCTGGAAGATTGAAAGGTTCTACTAACTAAGCTAACTCTTCCAGACCCTTCAGAGGAATTTGGAAGAGCTTAAACGTTTAGGATAGAAAGCCCTACAGTGCTGACTGACAGCAGAGCTGAGCAGGCAGCTCCGGTGGGAACTTGATGGACTAAAACACACTAAGTGGCGTGAGCTTTATAACCAATAAGGTTTTGTAAGGAAAATTTTTGAAATGTCTTACTAAAGGGCAGACCTTCCTGACTCTGCACCTCCTCCTGTCTGCAACCACATTTGCCTGTAGAAAAATGAGTTTTCACTTCTTTAAATGAAGTGTTTTTCTACAGCAAAAAGTCTACTTCCCTGTTGATAGAGGGTCCTGATGTGTATAAATGATTCCTCTGGAGGAAGGGCCTGTGTAATGTTTTACAAGATCAAAGGTTACATCCAATAAACCCTCTCAGCTTATACCCAATGTGATCTTGAAAGAGCCAGAGTTGGGGTTAATCTAAGGCCAGTGGGAATACTCCACCACAAATCTCCAAACACAAAGACCCTTTTCTTTCAGGGAGGGTAGAGCTAGTTTAGTTCCTGAAACAGCTACAAGCCAAACTGTTACCCAACTGAAACTCCCAACGACTCCCCTTGAAAAGTCCCAAACAGACCACTGACCACGAATCAGTTTGAAGGTTGTTTCGCTCCACCAATAGTGCATAGTACCCTGCCCAGTTACCATTGTTTGAATTCTGCCCTTATCAAATGTATATAATCCCATTAGGGTCTGCTCAGGGTTGTCTTCCTCTTGAAGCAGAGTACACCCAATGTTTTGGAATAATAAAGCTCCTCTTGCTTTTGCATCAATCGCTGCCTCCTTGAGTCTCACTTAAGGAGCCTCAGAAGAGGCCCAATTTGAACCTCACAATCTCAGCCATTTGACTTTTAAAACCCTAACCTACTTTGTTTTGGCACGAAGAGTATTCTCCAAGGCATAAATCTGCTTTTTTTCAGCTGGCCAGAGGATTCATTATATCCTTCATTGGCTAATAAAGCATGGTGACCTGTAACTCTGGCCTGTGGATTATTTTTGTTCTTTATCAAGAACATGGAATGTTGGGGGGGGGCATCTTGCTACATTCTGCCTGTGCTGGCAGAATTTGGTACTGAATTTTAAAAGTATTGCACACATTTGCTTAGTGGAAGAAATGTCCAGGCAGAACGGCATTCTGACTCATTGTCAATGCTCACTGCTTGGGTCAAATTTATCGTGAGAGAGCGCCACCTAGAGCAGAAGGACATGACAGCATGTACCATCTGGGGAAGACATGGTGGTTTGGATATATTTGGCCCATGGAAAGTGGCACTGTTAGGCAGTGTGGCCTTACTGGAGAAGGTGTCGCCTTGTTAGAAGAAGTGTGTCACTGTGAAGGTGGGGCTCTGAGGTAATACCTATGCTCATTCTCTGCCCAGGGTGAGACAGTCTTTCCTGGCTGCAGTCATATCAAGATGCAGAGCTCTCAGCTCCTTCCCAAGCACCATGTCTGCCTGGACACTGCCATGATGATAATGAACTGAACCTCTGAACTGTAAGCCAGCCCCAGTTAAATGCTATAAGAGTCTCCTTAGTCATGGAGTCTCTTCACAGCAATGGGGACTCTCTCTAAGACAAAAGAGATTAGTCTGAGGTTGCAGGCATAGCAGCTGCCAAGACACCATGTTTATTGTCAAGGAGGTTGGCACCATTAAAAAGAAACCTAGGTTTTGTTTTTGTTTGTTTGTTTGTTTGTTTGTTTGCATTAGGACAACAGGAAAGGTACCCTGAACACTGGACCCCTCCCAATAACAGCTTTTAAAAATATAATTTCTCACAAAAGAACAGCCTCAACAGAAACCGATATTGTAAAAGTTGAGCCAGAAGGCTAGATTATATCTCAGGCTGACATTGGAACTTAACAATATCATCACCAGAGTCCTAGGCTTGTAGGCATGCGAGATGCCTAAGTAATAGTCTTACACCAAAGTTCCAGAAATCTCATTCCAGGCAATGAGATTCACAATTGGGTTCATGAAGGGAGGGAACCTCCTAAAGGGAGTCCCTAAGAGGCCACTGAGTGAAGCTGTGAAGGTGAAACCTAGCTTTCAGTGATGACCTCATGATGTTAGAGGTACAAGGGCTATGTGCAGAAAGAGACAGCTATGAGAAGCTATGAGAACTGTGGGCAACAGACTTGAAGGAGTAGCAATGCCTAAGGCCATTAGCTTACAGATGAGCTCACAAGATTGGAACTAGTTGACTGGATGTTTTCTTTGTGTTTGTTTGCTTGTTTGTTTGTTTAAGCGTGTGTGTGTGTGTGTGTGTGTGTGTGTGTGTGTGGTTTTGAGGTGTTTGTGGTCGTTGTTTTGCTTTGTCTTGTTTTTGTTTTTTGGCTTTTTGAGAGAGGGTTTATCTGTGTATCCTGGGCTGTCCTAGAACTTGCTCTGCAGACCAGGCTGGCCTCAAAATTACAGAGATCTGCTTGCCTCTGCCTCCCAAGTGCTGGGATTAAAGGGGTGTGCCACCACCACCACCACCGGGGTTTCATTCTTGGTTCTGTCCTGTCTTTCCTCTCCATGTTCTGGTCTCTTCACTTTGAATAGGAATGTGTACTATATGACACTGAAACATGTCATTTGTTCTGATATTAAAGGGGCTGAAAAGTTGGCATTTAAGAGTTTCTATTGCACTGGAGCAGCGGCTGTCCCTGAGTCTGCTGCCTGCTGCCTGCTGCCTGCTGCCTGCTGCCTGCTGCCTGCTGCCTGCTGCCTGCCTGCTACCTGCTGACTGCCTGCTGCCTGCTGCCTGCTGCCTGCTGCCTGCCTGCTACCTGCTGACTGCCTGCTGCCTGCTGCCTGCTGCCTGCTGCCTGCCTGCTACCTGCTGACTGCCTGCTGCCTGCTGCCTGCCTGCTGCCTGCCTGCTGCCTGCCTGCTACCTGCTGACTGCCTGCTGCCTGCTGCCTGCCTGCTGCCTGCCTGCTACCTGCTGACTGCCTGCTGCCTGCCTGCTGCCTGCCTGCTGCCTGCCTGCTGCCTGCTGCCTGCTGCCTGCCTGCTGCCTGCCTGCTGCCTGCCTGCTGCCTGCCTGCTGCCTGCTGCCCACCCGCCTCCTGCCTGCTGCCTGCCTGCTGCCTGCCTGCTGCCTGCCTGCTGCCTGCTGCCTGCCTGCCTGCTGCCTGCTGCCTGCTGCCTGCCTGCTACCTGCTGACTGCCTGCTACCTGCCTGCCTGCTGCCTGCCTGCTACCTGCCTGCCTGCTGCCTGCTGCCTGCTGCCTGCTGCCTGCCTGCTGCCTGCCTGCTGCCTGCCTGCTGCCTGCCTGCTGCCTGCCTGCTGCCTGCCTGCTGCCTGCCTGCTGCCTGCCTGCTGCCTGCAGATCCCACACTCCTAAATGGACAGCCTTGTTTGGCCTCAGTGGGAGAGGATGTGCCTACTCCAGCAGCAACTTCATGTGATGGGAGGTCCTAGGGGACTTGACATCCAGGGCAGGCCTTTAGCTTCTCAAAAGAGAAGGCGAAGGGTATTGGGGAAGGATTGGTATGAGGGGGTACTGGGAGGGAGGGAGGGCGGTTATTAGGTTGTAAAGGTAATAAATTTAATTTATTTAAAAAAGAGTGCCTGTTGTTCTTGAGAACCTGAATTTGATTTCCAGTACCAACATGGAGGTTCACATCTGTATCTTCAGTTCCATGAGATCTAACAGGCATGTATGTAGCATACACACATCAGGTCGTTAAGCTATAGAGACCTTTGATGTTGGAATAAATGCACTTTGAACTATGAGATGGCCATGATCCTATGGGGGTCAGGCTCATAAGCTCAGACACTTGGTCCTCAGATGAGAGAAGTTCATGAAGTGATCCTAGCTGGAAGAGTCATATTACTAAGGGCCCTTAGTATCACGTGTAAGCCAGGTCCTAATTCTCATCCTCTTTTCTGCTCCCCGCAGGGGCCGATGGCGACAGCCTCCTCAGGTTTCTGCCCTTAGGCTGCGGGAAGCACACCCTTCCTTCAGAGCTGCCTCCACCCTGGTTTGCTTGGTTAATTTTTATGACAATAATGAAAAAAGAGATGAATACACACTTCGTGGCGCATTTGGAAAGAGCCATCCCTCTTTTCTCACTAATTTCTACATAATTAATGCTCCTTCTCATTTTCCCAACCATCTAGTTAAATCACTTAACAGTCAGCATAAAATATGTCCTCGTGAGTGAAAGCTCCTGTAACAGCCCATGTGTAACACTAATCCCAGTCAAGCTGGTTGATTTACTCATGGTCACTCTGAGGGATTGACAGGAATCAGTTGACAATCCATATATTACAATCATGTAACACCAGTTACCAGTGGTTTTCAACCTGTGGGTTGCAACCTCCAGAGACCATCAGAAGACACAGATATTTACATGATGGTTCACAACAGTAGCAAAATTATAGTTATGAAGTAATAACAAAATAATTTTATGGTTGGGGGTCACCACAACTGTATTAACTGTATTAAAGTGTCACAGCAATAAGAAGGTTGAGAATGTCTGAGTTTCAAATAAGTCTGGGTCCCTGTGGTGGTTTGAATAGTTTTATATACATAATCATACACACACACACACACACACACACACATACACACACACACACACACACACACACACACACACACACACACACTTCCGTGGAATACATATAGGCATTCCATGTAAATTCCACAAATTTCTTTTCTTGTTTTTTTCAAGACAAGACCTGGCTATCCTGGAACTCATTCTGTAGATCAGGCTGGCCTCAAATTCAGAGATCTGCTTGCCTTCTGCCTCCCAGGTGCTGGGATTAAAGGTGTGCACCACCACTGCCAGGCAAGCTTCCCGAATTTCTACTCTCTGGAAATTTCTCTTTACCACAATCCTTCCAGGTTGTCCCAGCGAGGGACTGTGATACCACAAATGGCCTCACAAATGATTTGTTTAACTGGTTCAAAGAACCTAGAGACTCTGTCACAGAGTTCCAGATCTCCCATGTTCCTGCTGTAAAAGCCAAGAATACCACACACCAGTTTCTCACATAGAGGCTCCAGTCCTCTGTACCAATTTTCTGTTATGATTACTCTTTTAGTTGTTGTGACCAGATAACTGACAAAAGCAGCTTCAACCGGCTCCAGCCTGTTGTGATGAGGAAAGCTGCTGTGAGGGTTATACCCGTGCCACAGGAGTGGAAAGCAGTTGCTCACACCTCCCTTCCAGTTAGGGAGCAGCAAGCAGAGGTAAACACTAGAGCTCTGCACTTTCTCCTTTCAAAGTCTGACTCCCTGTGGTGGTTTGAATAGGTTTGGGCCCCATAGACTCATGAATTTGAATTCTTGGCCTATAGGGAGTGGCACTATTAGGAGGTGTGTCTTGCTTGAGGAAGTGTGTCACTGTAGAGGCAGGCTTTGGGGTCATATATGCTCAAGCTATTCCCAAAGTGGCTCACAGTCTTTCCTTCCTGCCAGTAGATTAAGATGTAAAACTATCTGCTGCATGTGACCATTTCGTCCACCATGACAATAAGGGACTGAAAACTATAATTTATCCCCAATTAAATGTTGTCCTGTTGCCCCAAGGTCATGGTGTTTCTTCACAGCAATGAAAACCCTAAGACAGAAGTTGGTACCAAGGACTGCTGTGTTGCTGTGATAGGCCCCACCATGCTTTTGTTTGGAGGAGTGTGGATTTGAAGACTGGATTAAGAAACCGGTGGGATGCTCTAATTGGCTCTACTAGTAGAAACATGGAAGACAGTGGTGCTGAAGGTGACTTGAACTTTGGGGACCTGTCTTGAGGTTTCAGAGGAGAAGAATTTTAGTATGTTGCCTGTGTTCTTGTGATAGTTTGTCGAAGAATGTGGCTGCTTTTTGTCCTTGTCTGAAGAGTCTGCCTGAGGCTAAGGTGAAGAGTCTTAGATTAATTGCATCAGCAACGGAAGTCTCAAAAAAAAAAAAAAAAAAAAAAAAAAAAACTAGTATAGTTCGTCCTGTGGATCACTCTATGGAGTGCAAGCTAAGCAAGAAAAATACAAAATGTATGGGGGTCACGATTACAGGGAAAACAGGAAGTGGAATGGAGTCAAATCTTATATTCAAGGAGAAAAAGATTAAAGATATTAAATGAAATTAAGGAAGTGGTAATCTCAGGGCAAGATCCCACCCAGCTAAGCTACCACCTTGTGAAAAGGAAGTAAAGAAGAACAGCTTAGGTCTAGTCATGATGGTACATGCCTTTGACCCCAGAGCTCCAAAGAAACAGAGAAATGCAGAGCTCTGAGTTCAAGGTCAGCCTGGTCTACAGAGAAAATTCCAGGACAGCCAGAGCTAAGCAGTGAAGAAAACCACTGAAAATAGAAAATTGGTGAAAATGTAATAGAACATGGGGGGTGCAGGGCATGTTCTGTCCCAACCAAGCAGCAGAACTTGGCAGCTCTTGTTATGCGGTTCTGGCTTCAGAGTCGAGAGCAGAAGAAAGGGGTTATGGAATCTCCCTCCCTGACTAGGGAAAGCCACTGAGGCATGTGGCAGAAGAGTCCCTGCACCAAGGCTCAGAGAGGCCACTGTGTAAAGCTACAAAGGTGAAGCCTGGATTACACTGGAGACCCCAAGATTTGAAGATGCCAGAGTCATGGGATACCTGTAAGGAAAGCTGGTATAGAGAGAGAAATAGGGAGAGAAACCACGTCAAGAAAAAGCCATTAGTTACAGTCAACAAAGCTGAAAGGAATCAGAGACCTGAAGAGCATTATGATGTTAGACGTGGAGATACACTTTGGAGCTTGCCCAGCTGGTCTTTTTGGACTTTCTTTGGTCCAGTGTTTCTCAGTATGCTGCCTTCCCTGGGGGTTGGAACAGTAATGCATATCCTGTGCTATTGTATATTGAAAACATGTGGTCTGGCTTTTATCTTGATATTATAGGGGATTATGGTTAAGAGAGTGTATGAACATTTTATACATTGTTGAAACTGTTAAAAGCCTGTTGAGACTATAGTATATATAGGGACTTTTGAAGTTGGACTAAATGCATTTTGAGTTATGTTATGGTTATAAGCCTATGGGGGGCAGGAAGTAGAATGTGGTGGTTTGAATAAATATGGCCCCATAGACTCATGCGTTTGAATGTCTGGCCCATAGTGAGTGGCACTATTAGGAAATGTGACCTTGTTGGAGCAGGAGTAAGTGTGTCACTGGAGTCAGGTTTTGAGGTCATATATGTTCAATACATGCCCACTATGGTACATAGTCTCCTTCTGCTGCCTTTTGATCAAGATGCAGGACTCTGTTACTTCTTCAGCACCATGTCTGCCTGGATGCTGCCATGTCCCAACCATAATGATGATGGACTGAACCTCTGAAGCTGTAAGCCAGGCTCAATTAAATTCTGTCCTTTACTAAGAGTCGCCATGGTCATGACAGCTCTTCACAGCAATAAGACCCTGACAGACACCTCCTGTGCACATTGCCACTTGTCTAGTTAACCTTGCTGCTCTGTCAGTCCCCTCCAGAAAGGTCCTTCAAGACTATTCCTGCACCAGAACTGCTTTGCTGTGATGGTCTCTTGCCTTCTAATTAATCCTTAAGCTGTTTATTGACCTAGGAGTGTAACTTGGGGTCCCCAGACTTCTCTCTCCAATGTAATCTAACTGAATACCTCCTTTTTTTCTTTAAACTATTGCTTGCCTATATAACTTGCCTGTAGGGATGGTGTTCAATTTAACGCTGATGAATCATCATGGCCTACCCTCCCAGGTTGCTACACATTATTAAAGTCAATACAGCCAAGGGCTTATCAGTTATGTGCATACTTTAAAATGATCTTAAGACAGGAGCGTTTGGTAATAGCCACATTCTCATTTCTCTGTTTCAGGGATCCAATCTCTCTCTCCCTTTCTTTATGAAGTCCACATTTTTTAATTGCCTTAATAATTTTGTCCCCTTTCAGCACGTGTACTGGCTGGTTTTGTGGTCAACCTGACACAAGCTCAGAGAGGAAGGAGCTTCGGTTGATTCATGAGATCCAGCTGTAGGCATTTTCTCAATTAATGATCAATGGGAGAGGGCCCCGCCCATTGTGGGTGGAGCCATCCCTGGGCTGGTGGTTCTGGTTCCCTAAGAAAGCAGACTGAGCAAGCCATGGAAAGCAAGCCAGTAAGCAGCATCCTCCATGGCCTCTACATCAGCTCCTGCCTCCAGGTTCTTGCCCTGTTTGAGTTTCTATCCCGACTTCCTTTGGCGATGAACAGCAACATGGAAATGTAAGCTGAATAAACACTTTCCTCCCCAGCTTGCTTTTTGGTCATGGTGTCTTGCCACAGCAACAGAAACACTAAGATTGCATTGTTATTTGTTTCAATTTTTTGATATCTGATATGTTTTATTTATTTAGTAACTTTGTTTTCTCAAGACAGGAGCTCAGCTAGCCCCTACTGGTCGAGAACACACAATGTAGCAATATTTAACCTTGAAATGTGATCCTTTTGCCTCTGCCTTCTGAGTTCTGGGATTATGTGACGCCCATTTTGGCATGTGTTTCTGGTTTTACATTAAAATGTGCAGTTTGAGAGGTGGGAGGTGAGAATCAGTTAGATATATGACATATCAGTTAGATATAGACATGCAGATGTGCGGTGTTCGAATGAGAACCCCCATAGGCTCATGTTAAGTACTTGGTCCCCAGTTGGTGAAACTGTTCTGGAAGGACTGGGAGGTGTGGACTTCCCCAGTGCACTCTTTGCCTCTTGCCTTTCATTCAAGATGTGAGCTCTAGCTGCTGCCCCGGCCACCTGCTGCTCTCACCCTCTTAAATCGTCAGCCCCAAATAAAAACTTTTCTTCTACAAGTTGCCTTGGTCCCACAGTCTTCCCAGCAACAAAAAAGTAACTAGCATAGATGTTGATACATGAAAGCAGCTAAGTCAGTACTACCCCTCCGAAATTAGCTCTTAGAAAGGGCCTAAAGACCATGATCTGGCCTTAATGTGGAAGAGCACAGGAAAGAAGCGATACATGTAAGAGACAGGAATGGAGCCTTATAGGAAAGCAGAGGTTCTCTTTGAATCTGGGAAAAGGATAGGACTGCTTCTGTTGCCTTCTGTTGCTGTGCTAAAATACCGTGACCAGAAGCAGCTTGGGGATGAAAGGGTTTATTTCAGCTCACATCTACAGCCTGTCATGGAGGGAAGGTAGGGAAGAAATTCAAGGCAGGAACCTGGAGGCAGGAGGGGAAGCATAGGCCATGAAAGGGGGCTGTTTACTGGCTTTCTCCTGATGGCTGCCTTATTACAGACAGAGCCATCTGCCCAGGGGTGCCACCATCTCAGTTAGCTGTGCTCATCAGTCATTGATCCAGAAAATACCCTAAGATGCTCTTCACAGATTTTACCAGGTTGTGTTAAGTAGACAAAATGTAACCAGGACAGGCCCTACTTGGAAAGAAAAACAAGACAAAAAGAGGGGGGGAGTTTAAAAGCTCAGATTAAGAGAGTTATGCCCTAAATTAAAGGGGTTACAAAGGAAACATCAACATTCCCCCCAAAAAATAAAGAAATATTTAATTTGCAAATATTAAAGAAATATTGACTTTTGAGTGTCAGACATTTTGACCCCATGAAGTAGAAAGTTAAGGTTCTTTGGACAGGCAGTTACGTTGTTCGGTGTTTTGCTGGGGCAAACACATGAAGGGGTGTTTTCCTGAAGCAGACACAGGAGAGAGGATGCTCTGCTAAAGAAAGCACGTGGAAGGACACGTGATGAAGGTTCTTTGCTAACCACATGTAATATTTACCACATGTAAATATCAGTTTGCCTTACATTGTGTAGTTGAGTTGCATTTGTCAGGACTTCATAGAGAGAAACAAACCAAAAACCCCAGGGTGTGCTGCGGCTTCTTTCTGCTTCTGCAGACCTGGGCTGATAGATTGGACATGTGATGTTAGGAGAGGGTATAAAAGGACTCGGCGGACAGTGACAGAGACTGAGACAGGCTTGTACAGAACAAGCTGTGTGAGGCTTGTTGGCCTCAAGTCGTCACTGACCTCCGCTGAGAGAGGCACAGCCAAGAACTCTTCCTGCTGGTTGGTCCCTTCTGCTGCCGAGGCTGAGGCCTGGCTGTCTCTGCGAGGTCGCACCACCACGGCTGCTGAGTTGCTCTCCCAACTCTATCAAAACAGACTGCTGGTGTACCTGTGAAGTTTCCAGTGAACTGAGCTGCTGCCTCTGCTCTGGAGGGTAGTGGGTTAGAAGGGAAATGAAAGCGTTTCAGAACCATGAGGCTTTGAAAAACCAAAAGTTATACCGCCACATGATTCAGTCTGAGCTGGAGTGTGTGATGAGTAAGACCAGCCTTCCCAACACTGTGACGCTTTATACAGCTCCTGGTGATGTGGTGACCCCAAACATAATATTCTCTTGGCCACTGTATAAACTATGGTTTTGCTACTATTGTGAATCATAAGGTAAATATCTGTGTTTTATGATGGTCTGTAGGGTTTGAGACACACAAGTCAAGAACCACCGAAATAGACTGCCGTGGTTCGTTTCAGTATGAGATGCATTTAGATCTCAGTTACAGATAAGCGGATGCTGAACATGCCTCTTCTCCAGCAGTGGCCGGTACTGCCCTCTGAGAGCTGGAGTGTTACCAGTGGTTTACTATGTACCTTAAACCATGATTAAGAAAGAGGAAGCCTCAAATCCCAACTTATTCCCTAGATAAGGCTTTGTGTCCTAAGCCAGTGAGACAGAAAATTTGAGAATATGACAAAACTGGCCTATGAGAGACAGAACAGAAAGTTCTCCCCCGGTGGGGGGTGGGGAGGCTTCAAAAAATTCTCTTATGCCAAAATTCACAGCCATTTTTTTCCCTTTTCTCTAAGGTTCCATGTCTCTCTGAAGAACTGAATATTTAAAACTCCTTCGTTTTTCTCCAGTCACTTGAAATTTGTTATCTTATTTCCAGCTGTGAAGATGAGCACAAAGAACCAGATACTGGACTGAATTATAAATTAAGAGTTGTAAAATCACAGTACAGATAGAGTCTTAACAACTCTACCCCAGAGAAAGAGCCACTGGGGAGCCTGTGTGTTCTGGCCTCTAACAATGGCCAGCGTTTGTGCAGCTTTGGCTGGCCCAGATTTTACAATGAAGACCAGGCTGGCCTAGAACTCACAGAGATCTACCTTTCTTTGCCACCAGAATGAGTACTAGGATTAAGGGGACTTGCACCACTAAACTCCACTTGACCACGACTACCAAAATCTTTGCCTTGCCTGAGTAAAATTCCAAGTCCACAGAGTGCAAGACCCAAGGTCCAGTACCAATTCTAGGTCTGAGGCAAGAAACTGGACATTGAGTTGATAAATGCACTGTGGACACCAACGACCCAAGACGAATAAGAACTAGGCCTTGAGATAGTTAAAGTACCCCTCAGGAATAAGGCAGGGCTGGCTTTTATGCGAATCTCTTCCAAACTGAGCGAGGTCCGGCCCCAGCCAATCAGGGCCTCCAGAAAATCCGTCCAATCAGGAGCGCCAGGGAGCGGTGGGAGGCGGGCTTCTTCCGGCAGTCCCGCTGTGCATTCCGCTGGGAAGCGAAGGAGGCGCCTCCAGTGAGCTGCCCTTCGCTGTGGCTGCGGCTGCCCAGGGCTGAGGGGAGCGCGGGCGAGCTCAGAGCCGCGCCATGGTGAGCGCGGGGCCGCTGTCCCCAGACGGGGAGGATTAGCCGGCTGAGCCGCGGGAGCCAGGGTGGTGGGTCCTCCCCGGGGCTGGGGGAGGGGTGGGTCCGGCGTCCTGGAAAGTTCGGCTTCGCGTGAAGGTTAGAGTTTAAAAGGCGAAGCCGCAAGCCGCGGGCAGGTAACAGGACAGCTTGCGGCTGGCCGGAGGGGGCCACGCTGACCCAGGGAGACGAGGGCGGCGCGCTGGGGAGCCGGGAACAGCAGCATAGGCAGGGTCACTCGGTGCCTGAGCTGTCTGCCCACAGCTCCTTCGCCGTGCACATTTTTCCGAGTGCGGGCTGTGACAGCTTACAGCTGACGTCGCATCCAATTGCACGCGGGCTTGAGAGTAAGCCAGCACCTGTCGGAGGAGAGGGGCCACCCTGGGCCGCCCCGGGACAAGGGAGAAGAAACGTGGAGCGGGATTCGCAACTGTACAGAATGAGGACCACTGCGGTGCGCTGCAGCCCACTTTGGCTCTCTCGCCCGCTAAGATGAGCTTATTTATTTATGTGTATGTGAGTCTCGGTGAAGCAGGTGTGAAGTCACAGGACTACTTTGTGGAATGAGTGCTCTCCTTCCGAGGTTAACGAATCGAACTCAGATTGCCTTACCAGCTGGGCCATATCACAGACTCTAGTATAGTTTGTTTGTTCTTTCCTTAGGGGGGGGAAAAATTCCCCCTTGTTCCCCAGTCTGGGAGTTAAGTGCAACAGCTTTGCGGTGCATGCTGGGTAAGCGGCTATTACTCCTTAGGCCCATCTGCAGCCTTACCCTACCTTGATGATAATTGCTTTGAAATTAGTTCTGAAATTGTGAATCATGAATCTCTGCTTTGCTCTTTCCGAGGGCTGTTCCCATATTCTGACTTCCGCAGCAGGTTTCAGTGTGGCAAGGTTGGCCACTGGGTTCCTTAGGTGGTGTGATCCTGAGTGTTTAGAGGCTCTTGCCATCACGTGAACATGAAGAGAATGGCTTTCCTTTCACTTAAACTTAGATTCTTGCTGAGCTCCGTGGGCTCAGCTTTCATCCCAGCATTCTGGGGACAGAAGCGGGTGGATGTCTAAATTCTAGGTCAGCCAGGTCTATGTAGTGAATTCCAGGCAAGTCGGGATTGCATAGTGAGAACCTAGCTCAAAAGAAAGGAAAAACAAAAAATAAAACAAACAAAACCCAAAATGCATAGATTCTTGGCTCTTCAGAATCCCTCAGTGGGTGGCAGTTCTTGCTGCAAAGCCCTAAGACCTGGAGTTGGTAGGAGAGAATCCAGAGTACAGAATTTCTTTGACCTCCCGTTCCAACACCTCATTCATGCACCACAGCACTGCATAGCCTCATGCACACAGAAAGGAACAAGCTTTGCGGCTTTAGAACTACGCCTTTCTTATTAGCTGTTGGCTTTAGATGCATGCACTTCTTGGGTGAGAGCTTAAATGGATGCTTTCCAACTACACAATTGCATTTCCAAGTATTTTATCGTGTGTGTATAGCAGTGTGATTCAGTGTATTCTGTTCCTTGGCATTGGTGTGCACGCCTTCACCTTTGTTGTGCCCATGTTAGGTAGGTGTAGTGCTATTATAACTGACCTAGGCCCTGTTTTGGTGTGACGTACCTTCAACTTCTTTAAGCAAAATCACCATTTCAAAGTATTTTAGAGTCCAGGATTCATAAGGGGTAATGCTAAGAACCATTCCCTCGAGCTGGAGAGGTGGCTCAGCGGTTAAGAGCACTGACTGCTCTTCCAGAGGTCCTGAGTTTAATTCCCAGCAACCACATGGTGGCTCACAACCATCTGTAATGGGATCCAATGCCCTCTTCTGGTGTGTCTGAAGACAGCGACAACATATAATAAATAAATAAATCTTAAAAAAAAAAAAAAAAAAAAGAACCATTCCTCAAGTCAGGTACATGCCATTAACCCCAGCACTCTGGAGACAGGCAGGCAAATCTCTGAGTTCAAGGACAGCCTGGTCTACAGAGCTAGTTCCACAACAAGCAAGGCTACAAAGAGAAACCTTTCCCAAATGACCAAAATAAAGAGAAGATGGCAAGGAAGAGGAGGGAAGAAGGAAAGAACCATCTCTTTGTGGAATCAAGTCAAATGCTTTTATTTTCAAGATGCAAGCTGAACTTGAACTAGAGATTTCCCCAGTCCCCTGATACCTGAATATATATATATATATATATATATATATATATATATATATATATATATATATATATATATATATATATATATACATATATATGCACACATATATTTGCTTATTCTGTTGTAAGGCTTGTGTTACTATTTATTTAGGTGTGTCTGTATTATACTCGCGGTCAGAGAGATGTCAGCTCTCTTAACACTGTTCCGGACCCCAGGGGGAGGCCTGTGAGACAGGAAGTAGAAGTCACTGTAGACAGAGGACTGGGGCAGAGCAGCGGCACATCCTGTGTCCTGAGCCCAGTGATGAGAGATGCTGCTACGGTGCTGCTCCTTCTGCTTCCCTGGGTGCTTGCATGATGACTTCCGTGTGGTGATGTGTGGTTCCCACAGAGCGGGATGAACCTGTTGTCAGTCAAGTGTGTGCAATGTTTAGGCCTCAGTGAGCTTTGAGGACGTGGCTGTGCACTTCACCCAGGACGAGTGGGCTCTGCTGGATCCTTCCCAGAAGAGTCTGTACAGAGATGTGATGCTGGAGACCTGCAGGAGCCTCGCTGCTGTGGGTAAGGTCTTCATTCTGTAAACTAAGGACCAAGTGTCTCTTGGTATGGATGCTCTTCTGGGATTGGGGCCATTGAAAGGCAGATTGTTATATAAACCAGACAGGATTTTGATGTAAACCAACTCAAGAAACTAATTGTTTTTAGGAATTTCTAATTTATTCTAAATGTTCTGGAACTTCTTTTAGGACACAAATGGAAAGACCAAGACTTGGAAGACCATTATAAAAATCCTGGAAGAAATCTGAGGTAATGTACATGCAGAGGCAGCATCAACAGGCTTTTGAACGATTTTTTTTTCAGTCCAGTCATTACCCTGCTTCCGGTCTGCCCATCTCATTTCTCCCCCTCACCCCCATCTTTAAGAGGATGTCCTCACTCCCACCCCACCAATCCTCCCCACTCCCTGGGGCCTCAGATCTCTGGAGGATTAGACATGTCTTCTCCCACTGAGGCCAGTCCAGGCGGTCCTCTGCTGTATGTGTGTTGGGGGCCCTCAGACCAGCTGGTGTATGCTGCCTGGTTGGTGACTCAGTATCTGAGAGACCTTGGTTCTGGGTTAGAGACTACTGCTCTTTCTATGGGGTCGCCTTCCTCCTTAACTTCTTCCAGCCTTTCCCTAATTCAACCACAGGTCCTCGACTTCAGTCCCCTGGTTGGGTAAGTATCTGTGTCCTTTTCAGTCAACTGCTTGTTGTGCCTCGCAGAGGACAGCCATGCTAGGTTCCTGTCTGTAAGCCCATCATAGCATAAGTAATAGTATCAGGCCTTGGAGCCTCCCGTTGAGTTGGGTCCTAAGTTGGGCCTGTCAGTGGACCTCCTTTCCCTCACTCTCTTTTCCATTTTTGTTCCTGCATTTTTTTTAGACAAGAACAATTCTGAACCAGAGTTTTTGACTGTAAGGTGGCAACTCCATCCCTCCACTTGATGCCCTGTCTTTCTACTAGAGATGGCTTACAAGTTCCCTCTTCCCACTGCAGGGCATTTCATCTAAGGTCCCTCCCTTTGAGTCTTGAGATTCTCTCACCTTCAAGGTCTCTGGTACATTCTAGAGGGTCCCCCCAGCTCTCACCCCCTCCCAGGTTGTGTATTTCTATTTATTCTGATGGCCCTCAGGGCTTCTCTCCTGCTCCTCCCCCCATACCTAATCATGTTCCCCCTTTCCCTTCCTGGATCACCCAGGTCTCTCTCTCCCTCTGCCCTCTGCTTTCTTCTTTCTCCCAGGTGGGATTGAAGCATCCTTACTTGGGCCCTTCAGCTTGTTAACCTTCTGCAGTTCTGTGGATTGCATACTGTATTCTGTACTTTCTTGGCTAATACCCATTTATTAGTGAGTGCATACCATGCATGTCATTTTAGGTCTGAATTACCTCACTCAGGATGGTATTTTCTAGTTTCATCCATTTGCCTGCAAAACTTAGGATGTCCTCATTCTTAATAGCTGAAAAGTATTCCACCGTGTAAATGAGCCACATTTTCTGTATCCATTATTCTGTTGTGGGACATCTGGGTTGTTTCCAGCTTCTGACTATCACAGATAAGGCAACGAACATAGTGGAGCATGTGCCTCTGTGGTATGGTGAAACATCTTTTGTGTATATGCCCAAAAGTGGTGTAGCTGGGTCTTCAGGTAAGTCTATTTTCAATTTTCTGAAGAACCTCCAGACCGATTTCCAGAGTGGTTGTACCAACTTGCAATCCCACCAGCAGTGGAGAGTGTTCCTCTTCACATCCTCACCAACATCTCCTGTCACCTGAATTTTTATCTTAGCCATTCTGACTGGTATGAGGTGGAATCTTGGGGTGGTTTTGATTTGCATTTCTTGTGGGGTTAATGAAGATATTTGTCCCAATCTTAGGAAATTTCCCTGACTTTAGCTAATGATTCCCTAATAACTTCAGAAGGATTGGCAGTGAAACAAAACTCCTCACACAAAGCGGCACATAGTGCTCCTTGTTGTAGAAACACTAAGTCTAATTCCTGCCTATTCTGCATCGCTACCTTAGTTAGCTATAGAGTCCACATAACACTCCAAGTGTGAAATGGGCTTTTCTAGGCATTTGATATCTTCATCTGTGTCTGCCTTTAAGCTATTGTAATTCTCCTTAAACATCAATGCAGCTATCCAAGTGCTTGCTCCGGCTAGTCCTGCCTCTAAAAGTAGGGCTAAGATTAAAGAGATGAGTTTCCTTTTCTGCCTCAAGAGGTCTCTTTCAATGTTCCACACCAGAGTTCTCTGCACTGTTTCTTCTAAATAATAGGTTATACAGGGTCTAAGTGGACTAGAATACAGAAAGAACACTTTTGGGTCAGTCCTGTTGAACAAACCCACCAGGGGAATAATCCATTTGGAATGCACTGTGGGAATGATTCAATTGCAGAGGTGTTGGTGGGACAGGGTGACCTTCCCCAGACAGGTACCTTGCCCTTGTCTGGTGTGCAAGGTTAAAGCAGACCTTCTTATGACCATCTTACACAGTATCCCTTTCAGACACATTAAATCCAGCTATTAACCCACTGCATTCATAAAAGGGAGATCTAGCATTATAACCAATAAGAGGTGGTAAGTTCTGGCTGGGAGACATTCCAAATTTGAAAGGTCTTTAACATCATTGGTCAGAAGGGTTTCAGGAAAAGTTTTGGAACTGAGGGTCCTTGCATTGAGTGACTTTGGGATATGGTAGTCGCTAGTCTTAGGGATTCTGTTAACACAGGAATAGATTGTCAAAACCTGATTTGGGCCTACAGCTGCTGGCAGTGAGTTTATAATAGGCCTTATCAAGAGTCTAACTGTAAATAGCAATCTAGGATTGCTAACCCCAATGATATGAAGCTGAAAGCCCCATGATTTCCTGGCCTCCCATTCTTTAGCTTGCCTTTTGTTGACAGTGAACCTGAGGAAAGCTTTGGAGTTCTCTCCCTGCCGGGCAGCTGAAATAAGGTCTTTCTTTGAGACCCTCTACTCCTGATTCCCTGTGACTGATATTTAGAATCCCCAAACAGCACAGTAGAATTCTTCAGGACCCCTACATGTGGCAGTTATCTCCCTGGGACATATATAAAAAGTCTCCCATTTATATTTGGTATATGAATCTCATAAAGTCAGTCATCAGGCTACAAGTTATCAGCCAGCCGACCTTATGAAACTTTGCCTTCTACTGCTAACACCATGGGGAGATGAAAGGTGTCTGTGGCAGTCAGCTGGTCATTCTGAGTTACAGTACATGGCCATCTTCCCCTTCCTCAAATTTACCAAGACATTGCGACTTCTAGCCCTAAAGTGAGCTAAAACAATATTAAGAGGGTGAGAATCAGTCTGTTCCATAGTGTCTGTCAAAGTCTGGTACAGAATGAAACCAAACACCACAAGGAACACAGCAGACAAACCCACATGAATAAAGTAGCTGCCAAAGTAGTCACATCATGACTAGAACCAAAAATAAATCCAAACACCAGGACTCACAGACTCTTGCTTTGGAAATTGGAGGCAACTCAGGGAGGAAAGTAGCCTGTGACGAGTTCCTCTTCCTCTATCACAAATTCAGACCTCCAACAGGTTTTAAGGAACACCTTCCTGAACCCCACAGTGGTGACCCTCCACTTTTAGTCACCCTCTGCCACTTGTTCAGATACCTTGAGGCTTTTTCAATACTGAAAGCAAGAACAGACATGGACAGTACAGAAATACACCACTCACTAGATTCTCCAGATGGCAGATTCTGGGGATCTGTTAGGAATCCCAGATGAGCCCCCAAAATGTTATGCCCAGTTTGCGGGAACCCCAGGAGACCTCTAGAGATCAAGACACTGATGCAAATACACACGAGAATCTTTATTACTCTGGTCTGGACTTGGGATCCTGCCTTTCATGTTCTTCAGGTTAAGAATGCAATGCTCAGGTATAGGGGGTTCAGGGTATGTATATACACACACATATATACAATGCATAAGCTGGGGCTTTTGTTTGATGGGACCACAAGGTGGAACCATATAGCTGGAAAAGGACCTTTTTGACCTGGAAAGAATAACTATTAGAAGCTAGTTTACTTTTATAAGCCAGTTCCAGTTATCTGGGAACACTCGGTCGCCTCTTTCCCATAGCTCAAGAATGGGGGTCTTATCACTTTGGGGGCATTAATTTCTGCCTCCTTCAAAGGCAGGTGGTGAAAGACCCCCAGAGGGTATCTTCCGTCTGAAGAGACCCGTCCCAAGGAACAGCGAGACCACTCACTTCGGATGCAAGTAGCAAGAGGTTTATTAAGGTACACAGGTACCTGTGGGCGCACAGTCTCTCGGAGGACTTGCGCGCCGGACACAGGGGCAGTCCCCTTTTTATAGGGCTTGGGGGGCAGAAGCAAGGTACAGAAGCAGAAGCATAGCAACAGGGTTTTAATTGGTTAGTTTAAATGTGGCCAGGGAGTGAGCCCAAGGACATGGCTCCAAGGAAACAGCTCCTGATTCCAGCTGGGGCTGCAGCTCCTGAGAATAGTTGCCTTGGGCTTATCTAAGTGTGGGAACTATGGCAGACATATGGCTCCAAGGACACAACTCTTGGTTCTAGTCGGGGGGCTTATCTGAAAGCTGGGCTTGTCTGAATGTCTTCTTTTCTTTGTCTATTGCTAGCTGGCCGCCCACCGGTATCTTGCTTGGCCACCTGGGACCCCGACCTAGCCTGCACAGCCTTACAGACCCAAGTTCTCAGAAGAGGAGGGCGGCCTTGGCCCCTCCTTTGGGACAGGGAGTTGTTTTTCGTCCTTGCTTCAACATGTGTGGCAGGATGTCCTTGCCTCAACATGTGTGGCAGGATGTCCTTTCCTCAACATGTGTGGCAGGATGTCCTTGCCTTGGTCCAGGTGGTCAACTGCAGATATTTTTGTTCTGACAGAGACTGGGCTGTCCTCTGGCTCACTTTTATTTCAGTATTTTTTATCCCTGCCTGCTCTGGGCCTAGCACGAAATGGCGTTACTGCAGCTAAAGCAGGAGGGGGTCTTTCAGTGGTATCTGCACTAAGGGGGAATTTCTGGCTATGTAACTTTGCTCAGGGACTAACACTGAAGAGAGTTCAAGAAGGTACCAAGAGTTAACACAGAGAACAGAGATGAGGGTCAGCTACCTTGTGTCTCTTCAGTATTTTATATTATTTGTGACTGTTTGTGAAGGGTGTTGTTTCCCTATTTTCTTTCTCACCCTATTTATCATTTGTATAGAGAAAGGCTATTGATTTGAGTTAATTTTATATCCAGCCACTCTGCTGAGATTGTTTATCAGCTGTAGAAGTTCTCTGGTAGAATTTTTGGGGTAGTTTATGTATATACTATTACATATATACTAATACATATATACGATTACAAAGTCAAGTAGTGATAGCTTGACTTTGCAAATTTGTATCCCCTTGGTCTCCCTTTGTTGTCTTATTGCTCTGACTAGAACATTGAATACTATATTGAATAGATACTGGGAGAGTGAGCATGCTTATCTTGTCCCTGATTTTAGTGGGATTGCTTCAATTACCTCTCCATTTAATTTGATATTGGCTGTTGGTTTGCTGTATATTGCTTCTATTGTGTTTAGGTATGGGCTTTGAATTCCTGCTTTCTTCAATACTTTTAAATGAAGAGGTGATATATTTTGTCAAATGCTTTTTCAGCATCTATTGAGATGATCATGTGATTTTTTTAAAAAGTTTGTTTATATAGTAGATTACTTTAATGGATTTTTATATATTAAACCTATCTTGCATCCCTACTTGATCATAGTGAATAATGGTTTTGATGTGTTCCTAGATTCAGTTTGTAAAATTTCTATTGAGTATTTTTGCATCAATATTCACAATTAAAATTGGTCTGAAGTTTTTTCTTTGTTGGGTCTTTGTGTGGTTTAGGTATCAGAGAAATTGTGGCTTTGTAGGATGGTTTAGGTAGTATTCTTTCTGTTTCTATTTTATGGAATAGTTTGAGGAGTGTTGGCATTAGCTCTTTTTTAAGGTCTAGTAGATTTCTACACTAAAGGCCCTGGGCTCTTTTTGGTTGGGAGGTTTTTAATGATTTATATTTCCCTAAGGGATATGGGCCTGTTTAGATAGTTTACCTGTTCCTTATTTAACTTTGATACCTAGTATCTGTCTAGAAAATTATTTCATCTAGATTTTCCAGTTTTGTTGAGTATAGGTTTCTATGGTAGGATCTGATTATTTTTTTATTTTCTCAGTTGTTGTTATAGCTCACATTTCATTTCTGAATGTGTTAATTTGGATACTGTCTTTATGCCTTTTAGTTAGGTTGGCTAGGGGTTTATCTATCTTGTTTTTCTCAAAGAACCAGCTCTTAGTGTTCTTGATTCTTTGTATCTTTCTCTGTTTCTATTTGGTTTATTTCACACCTGGGTTTGACTATTTCTTCTGTCTACCCCTTTTGGGTGTGTTTACTTCTTTTTGTTCTAGGGTTTCAGGTGTGCTGTTAAGTTGATAGGGTAGGAGCTCTCCAATTTCTTTACAAGGCTACTTTGTGCTGTGAATTTTCCTCTTAGCACTGCTTTCATTGTGTCCCATAAACTTGAGTATGCTGTGTCATCATTTTCATTGAATTTCAGGAAGTATTTAATTTTTTTTCTTTGTTTTCCCTAAGTTACCATTGAGTAGAAAGTTGTTCGGTTTCCATGGATATGTGGGTATTATGTTGTTTTTTGTTGTTACTTGAAGTCTAGTCTTAGTCCTTGGTGATCTGATAGGGTGCATGGAATTATTTCAGTCTTATATCTGCCGAGGCTTGTTTTGTAACCAATTATATGGTCAGTTTTGGAGAAGGTTCCATGAAGTGCTGAGAACATTCTTTATATATGTTAAATCCGTTTGGTTCATGACCTCTGTTAGTTTCACTATGTCTCTGTTTAGTTTCCATTTCAATGACTATTGGTGAGAGTGGGGTGTTGAAGTCTAACTATTATTGTGTGGGTTCAATATGTGTTTTGAGCTTTAGTAAAGGTTTTTTGTTTGTTTGTTTGTTTATGAATTTGGGGCATAGATGTTCAGAACTGAGACTTTCTCTCGGTAGATTTTTTCCTCTGATGAATATGAAGTGTCCTTCCCCATCTCACTTGATAACTTTTGGATGAAAGTCTATTTTATTGGATATTAGGATGGCAACTCCCACTTGGTTTTTTGGGACCATTTGTTTGGAAGACTTTTCGAGCTTTTTCCTCTGAGGTAATGTCTATCTTTGTCACTGAGGTGTGTTTCTTGTATGGAGCAAAATGCTGGATCCTCCTTGCACATCCAGTCTGTTAGTTTATGACTTTTTATTGTGGAATTGAGTCAGTTGATATTGAGAGATATTAAAGACAGATGATTGTTCAGTCTTGTCATGTTTGTTGTTGTAGGTGGCATTATATGTATGTGATTCTCTCCTTTTTTTTTTTGTCTTCTCTGGGGGGCAGCGAGGGAGAGGGAGATGAAGATGATTAATATCTTGTTTCTTCTTTAGTGTAGGTACCCTCCTTTTATTGGAGTTCTCCATATAAAATCCTTTGTAGAGCTGGATTTGATAGATATTGTTTAAATTTGGTTTTATCATGGTATATTTTGGTTTCTCCCTCTATGGTAATTACGAGTTTTGCTGGGTATAGTAGTAGCCTGGGCTGGCATTTTTGTTTTCTTAGGGTCTTTATGACATCTCTCCAGGATCTTCTGGCTTTTAGATTTTAAAAGGTCTGCTTTTATATGTTTCTTGGCCTTTTTCCTTTACAGCTTTTAATATTCTTTCTTTGTTCTGTACATTTGGTGTTTTGATAATTATGTGACAAAAGGATTTTCTATTCTGGTCTAATCCATTTGGTGTTCTATAGGTTTCTTGTATGTTTATGGCCCTCTCTTTTTTGAGATTGCGAATATTTTTCTCTATGATTTTGTTTTCTGGTTCCTTGAGCTGGGAATCTTTATAAGCTCTTCTATTCCTATTATTCTTAGATTTGGTATTTTAATTTTGTTTTGGATTTCCTGGGTGTTTTTTGAGTTAGGAGTTTTTATGCTTTTTATGTATTAGACCATTGTGTTAATATCTTTTACGGTATCTATTATGCTTGAGATTGTTCTCTCTCATATATTGTGTTGTTGATGCTTGAGATTGTTCTCTCTCATATATTGTGTTGTTGATGCTTGAGATTGTTCTCTCTCATATATTGTGTTGTTGATGCTTGAGATTGTTCTCTCTCATATATTGTGTTGTTGATGCTTGAGATTGTTCTCTCTCATATATTGTGTTGTTGATGCTTGAGATTGTTCTCTCTCATATATTGTGTTGTTGATGCTTGAGATTGTTCTCTCTCATATATTGTGTTGTTGATGCTTGAGATTGTTCTCTCTCATATATTGTGTTGTTGATGTCTGCATCTGTAGCTCCTGACCTCTTTCCTAGGGGGCAGTGTGGAAGTGAAGAAGGAACAGACACACATTCAATGAAGCCACAAGGTGGTGTTCTTGAGCAGCAATTACCAACACTGCCATTGCAACCTCAAATCTTGGTGCCTGTGAAACACAGCACAGGGAGGGGTTAACTAGTCTGGGTAGGAGAGCTCTGTAGGTGGACAGTCTCAAGCTGCAAATATCTGGGAGGACGAAGCTGCAGCTTCTAGTCTTTACACATATTGATCAATTTTGTTCATACACACTCAATCTCAGACTCTCAAAGAAAGCTTTGCTATCTCTCTTAAGTGTGCGTCACATGAGTAATGGTTTTGTCGGTTTACCATGGACCAGTTAGTCTCAGAGTCCTCAACAGGCCATGCCATGTCAAAATATACACCTTCTCAAGACTTCACTCACTCAGGGCTTCCTCCATTCTATATACTTGCTCCCAAGGTTTAAAGAATTCTGTTGTTCTTTAGTGGTGACCCTGACAGGAAATCTTATAGGAATTTTGATGTGCTGTGAAATTTTACAAAGAACCAAACTAAACAAATCGGCACAGTGTGAATTTTTTCATTAGAATATCTTTTACCAAAATAGCAGTAATAGATATTAAAATATAAGCATGCCTTTCACTTGGGAATATTCTAAGGACTTGAATAATGAATATCACTTTTCTAATCCTACCTCTGTGAGAATCAGTATGTAGGACATTCATCCTCTTAGCTTATGACCACTCAGATCTGTCAAAAGGCATAAACTTGGTCTGAGTTTTGGAACTCTGTAACTTAGACCTAATAAAAAGTCAGTAGTAAAACAACTATTTCTAAATTGCTTGTCATTTTTGTTGTAAATTATGTTTCCTTTACAGAAGTTACATGTTTCAAACCTGTGAGAATGAAGGTGGTGATCTAGATGGAGAGAACTTGACTTGGAAACCAAATCTCAGTATGAACATGAGAAGTTCTACTGGGTTAACCCCATGGCATCACAATGTGTGGGAAAAGGCTTCCCTGAGTCATTCATCATCTAGGCATTCCATACCATACTCTCAGTGTAATACACATGAGCAGGAGAAATATGTGACTAAGCAGTATAACTCTGATTCTCTGATAACCTTCCAACAGTACATGAGAACTCACATTGTAAATGGGCCATGTGAATGTGAAGTATGCTTAAAATACTTTGGTTTTCCAGATAAATTGGAAACACATCAGGAAACACATAGTGGAAAAAAATGCTATCAACACAAGCAATTCAGAAAGACCTCTGTGAATATTAGTTCGCATACATGCACACATGGAGGAACACATGCTGTAGGAAAATGTTATGAGTGTAACCAGTGTGGGAAAGCTCTGAGCTCTTACAGTTCACTTCGAAGACATGAGAGAATCCATACTGAGAAAAAACCGTATAAGTGCAAACAGTGTGGGAAAGCCTTTCGGTACCACAGTTACCTTCACTTACATGAAAGAATCCACACTGGCGAAAAACCCTTTGAATGTAAACGATGTGGAAAAGCATTTATATTTCCTGGTGCCTTGCAGGTACATGAAAAAATTCATACTGGAGAAAAACGTCATGAATGTAAACACTGTGGTAAAGCCTTTAGACGGCATAGTGATCTTCAAGTACATGAAAAAATTCATACAGGGGAAAAACCCTATGTGTGTAAACAGTGTGGTAGAGCTTTTAGACTTAATAGCCATCGTCAGAGACATGAACAAACTCATACTGAAGACAGACCATTTATATGCAAACAGTGTGGCAGATCTTTTGAATGTTACAGTAATCTTGAGTTACATGAAAAAATTCATACTGGAGACAGACCTTTTGTTTGTACAGAATGTGGCAAAGCTTTTGGATGTTACAGTAACCTAAAATTACATGAAAAAATTCATACTGGAGACAGACCCTTTGTATGTAAAGAATGTGGTAAATCCTTCATATGTCATGGTCATCTTCAGAGGCATGAAACAACCCATACTGGAGAAAAACCCTATGGATGTAAACAGTGTGGCAAAGCCTTCAGTCGTAATAGTCATCTTCAAAGACATGAAAGAACTCACATGCAAATGTCTACATGCCCTAGAAAATGATTTCACCAAAGTCAGCTAAGCAAACCAACGCTTGCATTCGGATTACTTGTAGGACCATGGACAACTTACAGACAGCAGCATCTTCAAAATGCTACGCTAGCTTAAGTGATCACTCACAGGAACTACCACTCTGGAGATCTCTGAAAAGCTTGCAAGCAGCTCATCTGACAGGAAAATCTCTTCTTTCAGCAATTGTTTACTGCTTTGTAGCCTTGGAGAAAGCCCTTGTAATGTTTTTGAACCTTGGTGGGGTGGTATAAAAGGCCAGCTATGACTAAGCATTGAGATCCTATGCCACAACCCTCACTTAGCAGCTTCACTAGTAGCTGTGGGCTCTTAGGCACCAAGGTTTTACCATCTAGTTTTGGCATAAAACCAGGACAGTGACAGTAACTTTTATGGTTTGTAGTACCTCAGAGGCCTCATTGGCCAGCAAATTAAAGCAGGTATCCCATCCCTGGCACTGGGATTTTATTTAGCAACCACTAGGAGTACCCTTCCCATACAGAGTGCCTTTATTACTTAAACACTTTAGCTGTTAATAACCCACTTTGAAAACGCCTAGCCTCAGTGGATTTATAAGTTGGGTTGAAGTATGATTGCACCTGTCTTTGGTTCTGTACATCAGTGTTAATGGCTATCCTTGTCTCTCTCTCCTCTGTTGGCACCTATGCAAAACACTGAGTTGGATAGGACCTCGATGCATGGAAATGCTTATAAGAGGCCACGGCAGTGTCCACATAGGTGAGAGCTAATTTATGTTCCTCACTGATAGCTATAGGCACCATTTAGTGTCTCAGTCCCTCATGGGAGAAGATGACATCTTTATGTCCCATCATAACATCAGTCAAGGCCATGATCAAGAACAGGCCTAGTATGATGGCACCTTTTGCTTTTTGGCTAGGATATAAAGATACCTTAGGAGAAAACTCTCCTGCTTGCAAGTATTTTCTTACTGCTGTGTGTGCCTATTGTTGTGAGTGTGCTGCTACCACAGCCCTCCAGATACACCCTTGGGCCTTCTAACATGCACACAATAGCAGCAACTTTTAAGAATTCCCCGGTCTTTACTGCCAGAATGAGATGGCTCAGGCATCCAGCTTCATAGACTGAATAGCTACTGGTCAGTCCATCATACACACAGCCATCTTCGGACTAACCAGCCCTATTCTATAAGCCCCTCTACTGAATCTCTTTTCATTACACATACAGTCATCTCATTCATCTGCTCCCTACAGAGTCCTTTGTAAAATGATTTTTGGTACAGAAAAGGCTGTAGATTAACAGAATTGATGGTTAGTGATTTAGTTCTTTTGGCACAATTCTGAGCATGCACAAACATCTGGGTGGGGTCTTGTAGACCAGATATACTAGGTAGAAATAAATGCCTTTAAGGAAAAGCAGTGTTTAAGCGCTTGTTACAAAAGAAGTTAAATCTCAAACTGGTTTAGTTTTATTGGAAAGTACAAGTCTCCAAGACTGTTTTTCCTGCATTTTATGTATGGCTTGCAGTCATTGCTGTTACATCAGGATTCTATTAAAGTTGACATGTTTGCTGTTTATTTATTTATTTAGAGGCAGAGTCTCACTTGTTAGCCCAGGCTAGCTTCAAATTCACAGATCTGCTTTCCTCTACTTCCCAAGTGCTAATACTACATGCTTTTGCCACCATGCCTAACTGTTTTCTAACTTTTAAATAAAAAAGAAAATAGAAAATATAACTACATGGTGGAAATTTTGATACAGCTGTTATCCTGGATAGCATTCATTTGCTGCACTGGTTATACAAGCTAACTCTTGCTACAACTCGATAGTTAACTAGGAATAGAATCTGAACTGAGGAATCCCCTAAATTAGGTTGACTGTGGCCATGTCAGTGGGAGATTATCTTGATTGTTGATAGATGTAGGACGGTCCAGTTCACAGTGAGCAGTACTGTTGCCTAAGCAGGTGTTTCTGAATGCTAGTTCAGCATTGGCCTGCCTTCTTGCCAGCAAGCAACATTCTCTGGAGTTCTTGCTGCACTTTATTGGCTGTGAAGTGAGTTCTTGGGCCAGATGTAATAATGCGTGATATACAAAACTTGTAGGCAGGCCTTTAATTCCCTCAGTGATAGACTATTATTACATGGAACTATAAGCCAAATAAACTCCTTCTGCAACAGAAATGAAAGCTACCTTTCCCCAGGTGATGTGGGATGGTTTTACTCCTTGTTACAGTGTTTTGGGGCTTTATGAGATGGATGATAAGATATGTAACCAAAAATGAAGCACTCTTTAGTAGTGTATCATTGTGAGGAGTATCAGAGTAGTCATATTCTACTTGGTATTTGGTGGCATGTCTTCTATGAGTATAGGCTTCTCCTCAACATGGAGTGATAAATGTATTGCACTAGGGCATAGTCATGCATGCCCTAATCCCAACACTTGGGAAAAAGTTCTGTGAGGTCCAGGTCCACCTGGTCTACATAGCAAGTTCCAGGCAAGCGAAGGCCTGTCTCAAAAAAAAAAAAAAAAAAAAAAAAAGAAAGAAAGAAAGAAAGAAAGAAAAAGAAAAGAATATTTCAGTCCCTGAGATTATTTATGTGGTATAAACTTAAGTCAGATATAGTATCAATTGCATAGTTTGCTGGCCAGTTTTATGCCACCTTGACACAAGCTACAATCACATGAAAAGAGAAACTCTAAACTAGAAAGAAAAAAAAAAAAGACCTAAAATATGAGGCAAGCCTGTAGGACATTTCCTTAAGTAGTAATTTCATGTGAGAGAGGGCCCAGCCCACTGTGGATGATTCCACAGATAAACTGTTGTCCATGGATGCTATAAGAAACCAGACTGAGTAAGTCATGGCAGAGCAAGACAATAATCAGCACTTCACCATGGCCTCTGAATTAGTTTCTGACTGCAATCTCCTGTTGGCTTGAGCTTCTGTCGTGACTTGTTTTCATAATAGAGTATGATATGAAAGCTTTTTCTTTCCCAGATGCCTTTTCTTGTATTTGGCAAGATGCAAAGAAAGATGTACAAGTTAGGTGTGGGCTAGAGTCCTTCCTTGGATCCGGAAAAGTGGACATCATGAGGATTATGGGAGTGAGGAAAAAAGCAACAAGTTTAAACTGGGAAAGATACAGCTAAAGAGAAAGGGCAAGTCCATTTTCCATGCATATAATGTGTGTGTGTGTGTGTGTGTGTGCGCGCGCGCGCGCGCCCGAGCATGCGTATTTCTTTACATGCATGCCTGGTACCTGTGGAGTCCAGAAGTGGATATCAGATTCCTTGGAACTGGAATTAATGGTGGTTATAAACTGGAGGCTGGACAGACAGTTCACCATTTAAGAGCACTGCCGGCTCTTCCAAGAACCTGGGTTCAATTCCCAACAACCTGTGTGGCAGCTCACCATGTCTGTAACTCCAGTTCCAGGGGATCCAAAAGCCTCACAAATAAAATTAAGTATTTATTTGAAAAAAAAAAAAAAGACGGTTATAAATCACAATGTGGGCCATGGGAACTGAACTCTGGGATGTAGACAAGAACAGCAAGTGTTCTTAATCACTGGTAAAAACAGTGAAGGAAATGGTCACCAAATGGTTTCATAAAACTGGGTTATGGGGCTAGATGAGATCCATGTGCATGCTGGAGAGGTGCAGAAACAGTAATGTAACCAACCACTTATCCACCTGAGGAAATACAAGAGAAGTCTGCTCTTGTTGGGCTAGCTCTTGGAACTGTAACTCTGTGGGAGCTGGTGCCAGAAATGCCACACAACTCTCTGGCTATAGATGGCGGCAGCTTCTGCCACCTACGCTGCTGGGTCTGGCTGGCATGCACGAGCTCAGGCGAATGTGGAGAAAACCCAGTTTGGCCACACCTTCGCTGCTGGGTCCAGGAGACTGGCTTCACTGCTTCTGCTGCTGGGCTAGGTGGGGCACACGTTCCCACCGCTGCCACAGGAACAAGCTGAATGGGGCCAGCAAGAGGCTTCAGTGCTGGATGCAAAAAGCTTCCAGAGAGAAAATTTCTTCCCAATCAGCAGTATTGTCAGCTCTTTGGAACAAAGGCTCTCAGATGGAGGAATTATTTTTTATATGTCTCTTTATTTTCAACCCAAGCTCTCATATATATATATATACAGTTTTGAAATGGTTTGGAGTCTGACAACCGGTACTTCCTAATAGCTTGGCATGAGGCCGTGGGAAAACCTTGTCTACATATTTGGAGGCGGTCCTGCTTTTGCCTGTAGCTTCTGCCTAGCTTACATGACCTGCGGTGACGTCTACCTGTCAGGGAGGGACATGATGTGTAGCCAGTGCACAAAGGGGCAGTGTGGTGCCTATGGCAAGGATTTCTGATTCACAGGAGTCCGGGAAGCTACCTACCATCTCACTCACCATTTCTGGGGCTTCTACCATCTCAACCAACACTTGGTTTCCACCAGCTGAGGTCCCAGTGACTATTAGGAACTGGGAGATAATAGAGAAAGGACTGGAATTTAACTTAAAGACTTATGCCTGAGAGACCCAGTGTGCTAGACCTAATGGAACTGTGATGATCTTATAGGGGAGAAAGGTGTTTTAAACAAAAATGTGGTTTAAATGAAAAATGTCTCCTTAGGTTCCTATGTTTTAACACTTGATCCTCATATGAAAGCAGAAACTGAAGTGAGACCCAGATGAATGACCAGTGGTACTGGTGGCAGAGTTTGGGTGTCTACACCTTGTATTTATGTCCTCCCTCTGCTACATGCTGTGGACAGAGTATCACCAATTGTATCATAATGAAATGATGGGTAATAGCTATTAGAGTGTGAGCCAAAATGAACCCTTCTCCCTTAAGTTGTTCTTGTAGGTCTTTTATCACAGTAGTGAGAATAAAGAGAAGGATACAGAAATACATTGTTTTCACATTCAGAAATGCCCATTACCTCTTCTTACCAATTTTCCAGTCAGGCTCCTTCCAACTCCTTACCCAGCAGCCTCATCACAGTCTGTCTCAGGAACTGATTGGCCACATAACCAAGCTCATCCATCATATCTGTCACCATGTTCATTTTGTCCATGGGGCCACTGTGAACATTCAACTGACCATTAACACTAATGGAAATGTAGGATGCGGTACACAAGCCAAATTTATACCCACTGTGAAAATTTCCCTTCATTTCTGTCCTTCAGGGTGTCCCCCAGAAAGAGGATGGAATGATGTAGCTGTCCGTTTCTGGGTGATAATTTAGCGAACATAACCATCTGCAAACAACTCATGGTTCTCTTCCTCAATAATCCAGGGAGATTTAGTCTGTATTGTAAAGCTAAGGAAACCAGAGTCTGAATGACTAGACCATCTGCTTGGAGATGAGATGGAGGCTGCTGACCCATAGCAGTAAGCTGCTGCTTTCTCATGCATCTGGTACTAGCAGTGGAGAAAAACGTAACTCCTGTTTCTGCCCCTTTTGTTCTGTTACCAGTCTGCACAGCCTCTAGTATCATGCTGGAGTCCTGAAGGGACGGATTTTGGGCGATTCAGTAAATTATTGAGATAGAAGAAGCTTCATGGTCAAAGACCCCCCCAGTCTGATACCGGGACAATCCCTGGCCCTGGTCAGGTGTTTCTATAACAGGACTCACCCTTTCTAGCTCCCAGCACTCTCCATGTCCTTTCACTTCACAAGTTGCAGTGTGGCTGGGCATCCTGAAGCAAGCTTTTACCTTAGTCTCTGTGATGGTTTGTATATGCTCACCCAGAGAGCGGCAGGATTAGAAGGTGTGGTCCTGTTGAAGTAGGTGTGTCACTGCAGCATGGGCTTGAGACCCTCATCCTAAGAGAGGGCCAGGTGACCACCATCAGGACTCAGGACCTGCCCGCAGATGGCTGAGCTCCCAGAACAGCCTCACAAGCACTTTCTCACCTGAGCCCATGGTGAGCATGCCACACACCCCCACTGGATATCAGGGAAGGGGAATCTGGGAACTCTCTGAGCACAGATAGTGTGGTACTCTCTGGGAACAGGTTCATTCCACCCTAGAGAAAGGGCCTTGCCTTCAGGACTCAAGAACTCTCTGCAGATGGCTGAGCTCCCAGAACAGCCTCACAAGAGATTTCCCATCTGAGCCCACGGAGAGAGAACTGACTCACTGCCATCAGAACTAACAGTCTGCCCACAAGAGCCAAACACCCAGGAGCAATCTCCCTCCTGAGACCATAGCCCCTCAGATCCACAAGAGAGACAAGCTGCAATCAGAGAAAAGATCACCTATCATCACAGATAACAAGATGGCAAGAGGAAAGCCAAAGAACCTAAGCAATGGAAACCAAGACAACCTGGCAACATCAGAATCCAGTTCTCCCACCACCACAAGTAGTGGATTTCCCAACACATCAGAAAAAATATTTAGACTTAAAATCATACTTCACGATGATGATGGAGATCTTCAAGAAGCACATGAATAATTACATCTCCCTTAAACAATTAGAGGAGAAACAGAAGAACACATATAAACAAGTAAAAACCCTTAAAGAAGAAACACAAAAATGACCCAAAGAACTACAGGAAAACACAACCAAACAGGTGAAGGAATTTAAAACAGAAATAGAAACAATAAAGAAATCGCAAAAAGAGACAACCCTGGAGATAGAAAACCTAAGAAAGAAATCAGGAGTCATAAATGCAAGCATCAGCAACAGACTACAAGAGATGGAAGAGAGGATTTCAGGGACAGAAGACAACATAGAAAACATTGACACAACAGTCAGGGGAAATGCAAAAATCAAAAGGCTCCTAACCAAAAACGTACAGGAGATCCATGACACAGTGAGAAGACCAAACCTAAGGATAATAGGGAAAGAAGAGGGTGAAGACTCCCAACTAAAAGGCACAGTAAATATCTTCAACAAAATCATAGAAGAGAACTTGCATACTCTTGAGAACAAGATGACCATGAACATACAAGAAGCCTACAGAACTCCAAATAGACTGGACCAGAAAAGAAACTGCTCCCCACACATAATAGTCAAAACACCGAATGTTCAAAACAAAAAAAATACTAAAATCAATGGAAAAAGGACACGTAATATATAAAGGCAGACCAGTCATAATTACACCAGACTTCTCAACAGAGACTATGAAAGCAAGGAGATCCTAAACAGATATCATACAGACCCTAAGAGAACACAAATGCCCGCCCAGGTTACTGTATCTAGCAAAACTCTCAATTACCATAGATGGAGACATCAAGATATTCCAGGACAAAACCAAATTTACACAATATCTGATCACAAATCCAGCACTATGAAGAATAATACATGAAAAACTCTTATCACAAAGAGGGAAACTTTACCCTAGGAAGATCAAGAAACTAATCTTCTTGCAACAAACACCAAAGAAGAAAAACACACAAATATAATTCTACCTCTAACAACAAAAAATAGAAGGAAACAACAATCACTATTCCTTAATATCTCTTAACATCAATGGTCTCAATTTCTCAATAAAAAGACATGGACCGGCTGCACTGCGGGTCTTTCTCTTTCTCTTCCGGTCCCAGGCGCTGCGGGAGCCGCGGGTTACCGTGCAGACATGGCCAAGTCCAAGAACCACACCACCCACAACCAGTCCCGCAAATGGCACAGGAATGGCATCAAGAAATCCCGGTCACAAAGATACGAATCTCTTAAGGGGGTTGATCCCAAGTTCCTGAGGAACATGCGTTTTGCCAAGAAGCACAACAAGAAAGGTCTGAAGAAGATGCAGGCCAACAATGCAAAGGCAGTGAGTGCACGCGCAGAGGCCATCAAGGCCCTTGTGAAGCCTGAGGTCATCAAGCCCAAGATGCCAAAGGGCCCCAGCCAAAAACTCAGCCGTCTGGCTTTCATCGCTCACCCCAAGCTTGGGAAGAGGATTCAAAGCTACATGGCCAAGGGTCGTAGGCTCTGCCAACCAAAGCCCAAGGTTCAAACCAAGGCAGAGGTCAAAGCTCCAGCTAAGGCCCAGGCTTCGGCTCCAGCTCAGGCTCCCAAAGGTGCCCAGGCCCCTGTGAAGGCTCCATAGAAAAGATTCCTACCAATGTGAAGACAGACGGAAAGACTGCCATGACACACCCACCTACACACTATTGCAGATGACCAGTGTCCTATGCTGTTTTTACAAATAAACTTGAAACAAAAAAAAAAAAAAAAAGACATGGACCATCAGACTGGATACATAAACAGAATTGAGCATTTTGTTCTATACAGGAAACTCAACAACAAAGACAGGCACTACCTCAGAGTAGAAGGTTGGGAGAAAAAATTTTCCAAGCAAATGGTCCCAAGAAACAAGCGAAATTAGCCATTCTAATATCAAATAAAATAGATTTTTCAAACAAAGGTTATCAAAAATGACAAGGAAGGACACTTTACTCATCAAAGGAAAAATCTACCAAGATGAACTCTCAATCCTGAATATATATGCTCCAAAAACAAGTGCACCCACATATAATAAAAGAAACTTTACTAAAGCTCAAACCTTATATTGCAACACACACAATAATAGAGGGTCTTCAACACACCACTCTCAACAATGGATAGATCATGGAAGCAGAAACATTAAAACTAGCAGAGATTATGAACCAAATGGATTTAACAGACATCTATAGAATATTTCATCCTAAAACAAAATAATATACCTTCTTCACAGAACCTCATGGCACCTTCTCCAATATTTACCATATACAAGAACATTGAAAAATCCCATGCATCCTATCAGATCACCACAGACTAAGGCTGGTCTTCAATAACAACAAAAAGCCCACATACATATGGAAGCTTAACAATGATAGTTTGGTCAAGAAAGAAAGAAATTAAAGACTTTTTTAGAATTTAATGAAAATGAATGCACAACATACCCAAACTTCTGAATGCAATGATAGCCATGCTAAGAGGAAAACTTACAGCTCTGAGCACTGCCAAAAAGAAACTGGAGATAGCATTAACTAACACCTTGACAGCACACCTGAAAGCTCTAGAACAAAAAGAAGCAGATACATCCAAGAGGTGTAGATGGCAGGAAATAATCAATCTCAGAGCTGAAATCTACCAAATAGAAACAAAAAGAACTATACAAAGAATCAACAAAACCAGCAGCTGGTTCTTTGAGAAAATGAACAAGATGAATAAACCCTTAGCCAGACTAGCTAGAGGGTGCAGAGAGAGTATCCAAATTAACAAAATCAGAAATGAAAGGGGAGAGATAACAAAAACTGGGGAAACTTTTAAAAAACCATCAGATCCTGCTACAAAAGCCTATGCTTAATAAAACTATAACATTTGGACAATTTTCTAGAAAGATACCAGGTACCAAAGTTAAATAAATACCAGAAAGACCATCTAAACAACCCCATAACCCCTAAAGAAATAGAAGCAGTCATCAAAAGCCTCCCAACCGATTGATTTCCCTGCCCTGGGGGAGAGAGGGATGCCTTCCTGACTTCCTCCCAGCTCCCTTCCCAAAATCTAGTTTCCCGAGCAAGGTGTTGGGTAGAGGGCACAGTCTGCTCTTGCCTCCTGTCCTCGGAAGCCTGTGAGAGAGAGTGGAGGAGGAAGCCTGTTCCCCCTAAGCTGCTCTCCTGACCTCTCCTGTCACTCAGTCTTGAGTCTTAGGGATTCGAGAGACCGAGGTCATAGACCCCCAGGACTTCCAGGAAGGCAGATACTTCTTTGGAGCTCTCCCGGGTGATGAAGATGCTGGGGGCCTTGAGCAGGATTCAGATGACTTTGAGCTGTCGGGTTCAGGAGATCTGGATGACACAGAGGAAACCAGGACTTTTCCCGAAGTGATTCAGCCCTTGGTGCCACTAAGTAACCACATCCCCGAGAATGGACAGCCTGACATCCATGTCCCCTCAGAGACCAAGGAACTGGAAGAGAATGAGGTTATTCCCCAAAAGGGTCCCCTCTGACTCCAGGAATGACGTATCCAACAAAGTGTCCATGTCCAGCACTGCCCAGGGCAGCAACATTTTTGAGAGAACTGAGGTCTTGGCAGCTCTGATTGTGGGTGGTGTGGTAGGCATCCTCTTCGCTGTTTTCCTGATCCTGCTGCTGGTGTATCACATGAAGAAGAGGGATGAAGGCAGTTATGACTTGGGCAAGAAACCCATCTACAAAAAAGCCCCCACCAACGAGTTCTACGCATGAGGCTTCTTCCTGTGAGTGCTGCTTGGACTTAATTGGGGAGGAGTCGGATTGTGGACGGTGGACATTGGCAGAGAGAGGGCACCTTAATACTGACTTGTCAGTAGCTTCATCTCTGGTCACCTTTCTGGTGTCAGAAGGGATATGATCTTCTGCTGTGCTGCCTCAGGGAGAGAGAGAGAATATGAGAATATGAATGAGAATGAGAATGTGTATCTGTGTGTGTGTTGAGTCTCAGTTTCCCTGGCAGAAAAAATGTGGTTAAACTTGCCCTTTCTGAAGGCAAGCCTGGAATTGGGTCTTTTTTTTTTTTTCCTTGTTCCAAATTTCCAGAGTAGATATAGGACCAGTTTAGATCATGTAGTGAACATGTCTCATGACTATGACTAGCTTGATTCTAGAGGAAAGGGGGTTACTGTGTGAACCCCAGCCCCCCCCCCCACATGGCTGTCTACCCTGTCCATCTGTCAGGAGCCAGGACAAGGAGCCAGAACCCGTTGCACCCTGAGGTGTGTCCACCTCAGTGCTTGTACACTTGGCAGCGTCTCTGCGGTGTACCTTGGGGCATTCTAGGCTCGTAATTTTTGAAATTCAATCTTTTTTTTTTTTAACCAGGGAGGGTGGGGTGAAGTGCTGAAAGTTCACGCTGACGTGTATTTATAGAAGATTAGTGAAACTTACGTTTTTTTTTTTTTAATGATTCATTCCTTTATGCAAGTGTCCATGTCTGGCAAAGAGTGTGGGTTTGTACAGATGTTCTATCTAGAACATTTCCAACAGTTCGTGTTTCGTGGGTTTTTTTTTTTTTTTTTTTTTTTTTTTTTTTTTTTTTTTTTTTTTTTGATGTTTTGTTTGTTTTTTGAAAATGAGAGAAGAGTTGGAGAGATGATTTTTATGAATTGTTTTTACTATTTATAGCTTCAGATGGGGCTGCTTTTCTTCATCTTTCTTTCTTTACTGCCTCCCACTATTTTTTTTAATGTCCTGTGCTCTTGGTTTTGACCTTGGCCCTTTCTGAAGTTGCTTTATCTTAAGAAGTAGCTACAGCATTCTAGCAGATTCCAAACTGTAATGCAGGGGATTTGTGTTCATGTTCTTGTAATATATATTATTCTTCCCTGGTTCTAGAAGAATAGATAAATATATTTTTTTAGGCTATAGAACGATATTACAGCTTTCATGTTGGCTGGGTGGCTGAGTGAGTCTTTGTGTGGGTGAGTGGGCTGTTGCCCTCTTTTCTTGCCCTCTTCTGGTGCCTTCTTGCGATTGAGCTGGAGTAGTTGAGGGTACCTGACTCTAACCCTCACTGTGCCTTCTGCCGGGGTCTCAGCAGAGGAGCTCCTGGGTCTGCTTTGTTTAGGTTCTGTAGATGCAGGACCCTGTACAGTGACCTCAGGTTCTATAGATGCACAGTCCAGTACAGTGACCTCGGGTGGCTTTATTAATCATTTCACTTCAGACCGTGTGATTGGAAGTCATTCCTTGGTTGTACGAGCCACACAATTTAAGTGCCCAGTCACCATCCACTGGGCACCGAGTTTTAAGCTGGTTTAGCAGGAGGAAGGTGATAAGGCCCCAGGGACTCCTGTCATCTGGGACTCTTCCCTCTTAAAGAGGAAGAGAGCCTAGAGGTTTAAAAGGTCTGGGGTGTGTGGGGTTGGGGAGATCCTACCACTCTCTCAAGCATACCCCGTGCCTGTAAGCCCCCATCACCACCTCCTTGCAGGGTCCTAGCTGGCTGGGTCCTCTTCTGGCCCTGTGCCTGCTCCTTTTCTGTGTCCCTCACACTGTCATCTGTTACTGACTTTTTGATAAAAAGATAATGAAACCTGGTACTTTATTTAAAAAAAAAAAAAAAAAAAAAAAAAACTCTCAACCAAAAAAAGCACAGGACCAGATGGGTTCAGTGCAGAATTCTATCAGACCTTTATAGAAGACCTAAAAACCAATACTCTCCAAACTATCCCACAAAATAGAAACAGAGAACTCATTCTTCGAAGCCACAATAACTCTCGTTCCTAAACCACACAAAGATCCTACAAAGAAAGAGAACTTTAGACCACTTTCCTTCTTGAACATTGATGCAAAAATACTCAATAAAATTCTTGCAAACATTCCAAGAACACATCAAAACAATCATTCACCATGATGAATTAGACTTCATCCCAGGGATGCAAGGATGGTTCAATATACAGAAAATCATCAATATCATCTACTATATATAAACAAACTCAAAGGGGAAAAAAAACACATGATCATCTCTCTAGATGCTGAGAAAGCATTTGACAAAATTCAACATCCCTTCATGTTAAAAGTCTTAGAAAGTTCAGGAATTCAAGGCTCATACTTAAACATAATAAAAGCAATATACAGCAAACCAGAAGCCAACATCAAACTAAATGGTGAGAAACTGGAAGCAATCCCACTAAAATCAGGGCCTAGACAAGGCTGCCCACTCTCTCCCTACCTATTCAATATAGTACTAGAAGTAGTAACAGGAGTATCAGACAACAAAAAGGTCAAAGGGATATAAATTGGAAAGGAAGAAGTCAAAATATCACTATTTGCTGATGACATGATAGTATACTTAAGTGACCCCAAAAATTCCACCAGGAAATGTTTCCAGCTGATAAACAACATCAGAAAAGTGGCTGGATATAAAATTAACTCAAACAAATCAGTAGCCTTCCTCTACTTGAAGGACAAGCATGCTGAGAAAGAAATTAGGGAAATGACACCCTTCGCAATAGTCACAAACAATATGAAATACCTTGGTGTGACCCAAAATAATCAAGTGAAAGATCTGTATGACAAGAACTTTACGTCTCTGAAGATGGAAATTGAAGAAGATGTCAGAAGATGGAAAGATCTCCCATGCTCATGGATTGGAAGGATCAACATTGTAAAAATGGTCATTTTGCCTAAAGCAATCAACAGATTCAATGCAATCCCCATCAAAATTCCAACTCAATTCTTCATAGAGTTGGAAAGAGAAATTTGCAAATTCATCTAAAATAACAAAAAACCTAGAATATCCAAATCCATCCTCAACAACAAGAAAACTTCTGTGGGAATCACCATCCCTGACCTCAAACTATGTTACAAGGCAATTGTGTTAAAAATTGAATGGTACTGGTACAGAGATAGGCAGGTAGATCGATGAAACAGAATAGAAGATCCAGAAATGAATTCTTACACATATGGTCACTTGATTTTTGACAAAGGAGCTGAAAACATTCCATGGAAAAAGGCCAGCCTCTTCAACAAATGGTGCTGGCTCAACTGGCAGTCAGCATGCAGAAGAATGAAAATAGACCCTTTCTTATCTCCTTGTACAAAGCTTAAGTGCAAGTGGATCAAAGATCTCCACATTAAACCAGGTAAACTGAAGCTATTAGAAGAGAAAATGGGGGGAAACCTTAGAACACATAGGCACAGGGGAAATTTTCCTGAACAGAACATCAATGGATTGTGCTCTAAGATCAAGGACCAAGAAACGGGACTTAATGAGATTGCAAAGTTTCTGTAAGGGTAAGGACACTGTCAAGAAAACAAAATGGCAGCCAACAGATTGAGAAAAGATCTTTACCAATCCCACATCTGATAGAGGTCTAATATCTTATATATACAAAGAACTCAATAAATTAGACTCCAGAGAATCAAACAATCCTACTAAAAAATGGGGGTACAGAGCTAAACAAAGAATTCTCAATTGAGGAATATCGAATGGCTGAGAAACATCTAAGGAAATGCTCATTATCCCTAGTCATCATGGAAATGCAAATCAAAACAAGCCTGAAATTCCACCTCACACCAGTTAGAATGGCTAAGATCAAAAACTCAGATGACAGCAGATGCTGGCAAGGATGCGGAGAAAGAGGAAAACTTCTCCACTGCTGGGGGGGGGGGTTGTAAGCTGGTACAACCACTCTAGAAATCAGTCTGGCAGTCCCTCAGAAAAGTGGACATAGTCCTACCTGAAGACCCAGTTACTCCACTTCTGGGCATATACCTCATACAATAAGGACACATGTACCACAGTGTTCATAGCAGCTCTATTTATAATAGCCAGAAGCTGGAAAGAACCCAGATGTCCTTCAGTAGATAAATGGATACAAAAATTGTGGTATATTTATACAATGGAGTACTACTCAGCTACTAGAAACAATGACTTTATGAAATTCCTAGGAAAATGGCTGTATCTAGAGAATATCATCCTGAGTGAGGTAATCCAATCACAAAAGAACAGACATAATAGGCAGCCACTGATATTTGGATACTAGCCCCAGAAAGCTCTGAATACCCAAGAAACAACTCACAGATCATATGAAGCTCAAAACAAAAAAGGCCAAAAAGTGGAAGCCTCAGTCCTTCTTAGAAAAAAAAAAAAACAGCAAC